>NC_140657.1:4984413-5517913 GCF_978046115.1 Saccoglossus kowalevskii
ATTTCCTGAAATGTCCGTGATGGAACAACAACATATCGCATTGGTGGTTCAGTGGTAGAATTCTCGCCTGCCACGCGGGACGCCCGGGTTCGATTCCCGGCCAATGCAAAATGATTTTGGTGCTGTAAATTAATAGTTCAATATGACGTTATTTCTGTGTGTCACTAAAAGCGCGGAAACCTCGCACATAGTCTGTGCGAGACATATGTAAATTTCAGGTGGAAACAACTGACGAGATTATTTGTATAGATATGGAATCTAAATTATCGAGTTCTGATACTAACTTAATCTGCATTATGTCACATAAAATTCAATGCTTCCTGAAATGTCCGTGATGGAACAACAACATATCGCATTGGTGGTTCAGTGGTAGATTCCCGGCCAATGCAAAATGATTTTGGTGCTGTCAATTAATAGTTCAATATGACGTCATTTCTGTGTGTCACTAAAAGCGCGGAAATCTCGTACATTGCCCATGCGAGACGTATGTAAATTTCAGGTGGAAACAACTGACTAGATTATTTGTATATATATGGAATCTACATTATCGAGTACTGATACTAACTTAATCTGCATTATGTCACATAAAATTTAATATTTCCTGAAATGTCCGTGATGGAACAACAACATATCGCATTGGTGGTTCAGTGGTAGAATTCTCGCCTGCCACGCGGGAGGCCCGGGTTCGATTCCCGGCCAATGCAAAATGATTTTGGTGCTGTCAATTAATAGTTCAATATGACGTTTTTTCTGTGTGTCACTAAAAGCGCGGAAATCTCGCACATTGCCCATGCGAGACGTATGTAAATTTCAGGTGGAAACAACTGACTAGATTATTTGTATATATATGGAATCTACATTATCGAGTACTGATACTAACTTAATCTGCATTATGTCACATAAAATTTAATATTTCCTGAAATGTCCGTGATGGATCAACAACATATCGCATTGGTGGTTCAGTGGTAGAATTCTCGCCTGCCACACGGGACGCCCGGGTTCGATTCCCGGCCAATGCAAAATGATTTTGGTGCTGTCAATTAATAGTTCAATATTAATATGACGCTATTTCTGTGTGTCACTAACAGCGCGGATATCTCGCACATTGCCCATGCAAGGCGTATGTAAACTTCAGGTGGAAACAACTGACTATATTATTTGTATAGATATGGAATCTACATTATCGAGTTCAGATACTAACTTAATCTGCATTATGTCACATAAAATTCAATATTTCCTGAAATGTCCGTGATGGAACAACAACATATCGCATTGGTGGTTCAGTGGTAGAATTCTTGCCTGCCACGCGGGAGGCCAGGGTTCGATTCCCGGCCAATGCAAAATGATTTTGGTGCTGTCAATTAATAGTTCAATATGACGTTATTTCTGTGTGTCACTAAAAGCGCGGAAATCTCGCACATTGCCCATGCGAGACGTATGTAAATTTCAGGTGGAAACAACTGACTAGATTATTTGTATATATATGGAATCTACATTATCGAGTACTGATACTAACTTAATCTGCATTATGTCACATAAAATTTAATATTTCCTGAAATGTCCGTGATGTAACAACAACATATCGCATTGGTGGTTCAGTGGTAGAATTCTCGCCTGCCACGCGGGAGGCCCAGGTTCGATTCCCGGCCAATGCAAAATGATTTTGGTTCTGTCAATTAATAGTTCAATATGACGTTATTTCTGTGTGTCACTAAAAGCGCGGAAATCTCGCACATTGCCCATGCGAGACGTATGTAAATTTCAGGTGGAAACAACTGACTAGATTATTTGTATAGATATGGAATCTACATTATCGCGTTCTGATACTAACTTAATCTGCATTATGTCACATAAAATTCAATGCTTCCTGAAATGTCCGTGATGGAACAACAACATATCGCATTGGTGGTTCAGTGGTAGATTCCCGGCCAATGCAAAATGATTTTGGTGCTGTCAATTAATAGTTCAATATGACGTCATTTCTGTGTGTCACTAAAAGCGCGGAAATCTCGCACATTGCCCATGCGAGACGTATGTAAATTTCAGGTGGAAACAACTGACTAGATTATTTGTATATATATGGAATCTACATTATCGAGTACTGATACTAACTTAATCTGCATTATGTCACATAAAATTCAATATTTCCTGAAATGTCCGTGATGGAATATCAACATATCGCATTGGTGGTTCAGTGGTAGAATTCTCGCCTGCCACGCGGGAGGCCCGGGTTCGATTCCCGGCCAATGCAAAATGATTTTGATGCTATCAATTAATAGTTCAATATGACGCTTTTTCTGTGTGTCACTAAAAGCGCGGATATCTCGCACATTGCCCATGCAAGGCGTATGTAAACTTCAGGTGGAAACAACTGACTATATTATTTGTATAGATATGGAATCTACATTATCGAGTTCTGATACTAACTTAATCTGCATTATGTCACATAAAATTCAATATTTCCTGAAATGTCCGTGATGGAACAACAACATATCGTATTGGTGGTTCAGTGGTAGTTTCCCGGCCAATGCAAAATGATTTTGGTGCTGTCAATTAATACTTCAATATGACGCTATTTCTGTATGACACTAAAAGCGCGGATATCTCGCACATTGCCCATGCAAGGCGTATGTAAATTTCAGGTGGAAACAACTGACTAGATTATTTGTATACATATGGAATCTACATTATCGAGTTCTGATACTAACTTAATCTGCATTATGTCACATAAAATTCAATATTTCCTGAAATGTCCGTGATGGAACAACAACATATCGCATTGGTGGTTCAGTGGTAGATTCCCGGCCAATGCAAAATGATTTTGGTGCTGTCATTTAATAGTTCAATATGACGTCATTTCTGTGTGTCACTAAAGGCGCGAAAATCTCGCACATTGCCCATGCGAGACGTATGTAAATTTCAGGAGGAAACAACTGACTAGATTATTTGTATATATTATGGAATCTACATAATCGAGTACTGATACTAACTTAATCTGCATTATGTCACATAAAATTTAATATTTCCTGAAATGTCCGTGATGGATCAACAACATATCGCATTGGTGGTTCAGTGGTAGAATTCTCGCCTGCCACGCGGGAGGCCCGGGTTCGATTCCAGGCCAATGCAAAATGATTTTGGTGCTGTCAATTAATAGTTCAATATGACGTTATTTCTGTGTGTCACTAAAAGCGCGGAAATCTCGCACATTGCCCATGCGAGACGTATGTAAATTTCAGGTGGAAACAACTGACTAGATTATTTGTATAAATATGGAATCTACAATATCGAGTACTGATACTATCTTAATCTGAATTATGTCACATAAAATTCAATATTTCCTGAAATGTCCGTGATGGAACAACAACATATCGCATTGGTGGTTCAGTGGTAGAATTCTCGCCTGCCACGCGGGAGGCCCAGGTTCGATTCCCGGCCAATGCAAAATAATTTTGGTGCTGTAAATTAATAGTTCAATATGACGTTATTTCTGTGTGTCACTAAAAGCGCGGAAACATATGTAAATTTCAGGTGAAAACAACTGACGAGATTATTTGTATAGATATGGAATCTACATTATCGCGTTCTGATGCTAACTTAATCTGCATTATGTCACATAAAATTCAATGCTTCCTGAAATGTCCGTGATGGAACAACAACATATCGCATTGGTGGTTCAGTGTTAGATTCCCGACCAATGCAAAATGATTTTGGTGCTGTCAATTAATAGTTCAATATGACGTCATTTCTGTGTGTCACTAAAAGCGCGGAAATCTCGCACATTGCCCTTTGCGAGACGTATGTAAATTTCAGGTGGAAACAACTGACTAGATTATTTGTATACATATGGAATCTACATTATCGATTTCTGATACTAACTTAATCTGCATTATGTCACATAAAATTCAATATTTCCTGAAATGTCCGTGATGGAACAACAACATATCGCATTGGTGGTTCAGTGGTAGATTCCCGGCCAATGCAAAATGATTTTGGTGCTGTCAATTAATAGTTCAATATGACGTCATTTCTGTGTGTCACTAAAAGCGCGAAAATCTCGCACATTGCCCATGCGAGACGTATGTAAATTTCAGGTGGAAACAACTGACTAGATTATTTGTATACATATGGAATCTACATTATCGAGTTCTGATACTAACTTAATCTGCATTATGTTACATAAAATTCAAAATTTCCTGAAATGTCCGTGATGGAACAACAACATATCGCATTGATGGTTCAGTGGTAGAATTCTCGCCTGCCACGCGGGAGGCCCGGGTTCGATTCCCGGCCAATGCAAAATGATTTTGATGCTGTCAATCAATAGTTCAATATGACGCTATTTCTGTGTGTCACTAAAAGCGCGGATATCTCGAACATTGCCCATGCAAGGCGTATGTAAACTTCAGGTGGAAACAACTGACTATATTGTTTGTATAGATATGGAATCTACATTATCGAGTTCTGATACTAACTTAATCTGCATTATGTCACATAAAATTCAATATTTCCTGAAATGTCCGTGATGGAACAACAACATATCGCATTGGTGGTTCAGTGGTAGATTCCCGGCCAATGCAAAATGATTTTGGTGCTGTCAATTAATACTTCAATATGACGCTATTTCTGTATGTCACTAAAAGCGCGGATATCTCGCACATTGCCCATGCAAGGCGTATGTAAATTTCAGGTGGAAACAACTGACTAGATTATTTTTATACATATGGAATCTACATTATCGAGTTCTGATACTAACTTAATCTGCATTATGTCACAAAAAATTCAATATTTCCTGAAATGTCCGTGATGGAACAACAACATATCGCATTGGTGGTTCAGTGGTAGATTCTCGGCCAATGCAAAATGATTTTGGTGCTGTCAATTAATAGTTCAATATGACGTCATTTCTGTGTGTCACTAAAAGCGCGGAAACCTCGCACATTGTCTGTGCGAGACATATGTAAATTTCAGGTGGAAACAACTGACGAGATTATTTGTATAGATATGGAATCTACATTATCGCGTTCTGATGCTAACTTAATCTGCATTATGTCACATAAAATTCAATGCTTCCTGAAATGTCCGTGATGGAACAACAACATATCGCATTGGTGGTTCAGTGTTAGATTCCCGACCAATGCAAAATGATTTTGGTGCTGTCAATTAATAGTTCAATATGACGTCATTTCTGTGTGTCACTAAAAGCGCGGAAATCTCGCACATTGCCCTTTGCGAGACGTATGTAAAGTTCAGGTGGAAACAACTGACTAGATTATTTGTATACATATGGAATCTACATTATCGATTTCTGATACTAACTTAATCTGCATTATGTCACATAAAATTCAATATTTCCTGAAATGTCCGTGATGGAACAACAACATATCGCATTGGTGGTTCAGTGGTAGATTCCCGGCCAATGCAAAATGATTTTGGTGCTGTCAATTAATAGTTCAATATGACGTCATTTCTGTGTGTCACTAAAAGCGCGAAAATCTCGCACATTGCCCATGCGAGATGTATGTAAATTTCAGGTGGAAACAACTGACTAGATTATTTGTATACATATGGAATCTACATTATCGAGTTCTGATACTAACTTAATCTGTATTATGTTACATAAAATTCAAAATTTCCTGAAATGTTCGTGATGGAACAACAACATATCGCATTGATGGTTCAGTGGTAGAATTCTCGCCTGCCACGCGGGAGGCCCGGGTTCGATTCCCGGCCAATGCAAAATGATTTTGATGCTGTCAATCAATAGTTCAATATGACGCTATTTCTGTGTGTCACTAAAAGCCCGGATATCTCGCACATTGCCCATGCAAGGCGTATGTAAACTTCAGGTGGAAACAACTGACTATATTATTTGTATAGATATGGAATCTACATTATCGAGTTCTGATACTAACTTAATCTGCATTATGTCACATAAAATTCAATATTTCCTGAAATGTCCGTGATGGAACAACAACATATCGCATTGGTGGTTCAGTGGTAGATTCCCGGCCAATGCAAAATGATTTTGGTGCTGTCAATTAATACTTCAATATGACGCTATTTCTGTATGTCACTAAAAGCGCGGATATCTCGCACATTGCCCATGCAAGGCGTATGTAAATTTCAGGTGGAAACAACTGACTAGATTATTTGTATACATATGGAATCTACATTATCGAGTTCTGATACTAACTTAATCTGCATTATGTCACATAAAATTCAATATTTCCTGAAATGTCCGTGATGGAACAACAACATATCGCATTGGTGGTTCAGTGGTAGATTCCCGGCCAATGCAAAATGATTTTGGTGCTGTCAATTAATAGTTCAATATGACGTCATTTCTGTGTGTCACTAAAAGCGCGAAAATCTCGCACATTGCCCATGCGAGACGTATGTAAATTTCAGGTGGAAACAACTGACTAGATTATTTGTATATATTATGGAATCTACATTATCGAGTACTGATACTAACTTAATCTGCATTATGTCACATAAAATTCAATATTTCCTGAAATGTCCGTGATGGAACAACAACATATCGCATTGGTGGTTCAGTGGTAGAATTCTCGCCTGCCACGCGGGAGGAACAGGTTCGATTCCCGGCCAATGCAAAACGATTTTGGTGCTGTAAATTAATAGTTCAATATGACGTTATTTCTGTGTGTCACTAAAAGCGCGGAAACCTCGCACATTGTCTGTGCGAGACATATGTAAATTTCAGGTGGAAACAACTGACGAGATTATTTGTATAGATATGGAATCTACATTATCGCGTTCTGATGCTAACTTAATCTGCATTATGTCACATAAAATTCAATGCTTCCTGAAATGTCCGTGATGGAACAACAACATATCGCATTGGTGGTTCAGTTTTAGATTCCCGACCAATGCAAAATGATTTTGGTGCTGTCAATTAATAGTTCAATATGACGTCATTTCTGTGTGTCACTAAAAGCGCGGAAATCTCGCACATTGCCCTTTGCGAGACGTATGTAAATTTCAGGTGGAAACAACTGACTAGATTATTTGTATACATATGGAATCTACATTATCGATTTCTGATACTAACTTAATCTGCATTATGTCACATAAAATTCAATATTTCCTGAAATGTCCGTGATGGAACAACAACATATCGCATTGGTGGTTCAGTGGTAGATTCCCGGCCAATGCAAAATGATTTTGGTGCTGTCAATTAATAGTTCAATATGACGTCATTTCTGTGTGTCACTAAAAGCGCGAAAATCTCGCACATTGCCCATGCGAGACGTATGTAAATTTCAGGTGGAAACAACTGACTAGATTATTTGTATATATTATGGAATCTACATTATCGAGTACTGATACTAACTTAATCTGCATTATGTCACATAAAATTCAATATTTCCTGAAATGTCCGTGATGGAACAACAACATATCGCATTGGTGGTTCAGTGGTAGAATTCTCGCCTGCCACGCGGGAGGACCAGGTTCGATTCCCGGCCAATGCAAAACGATTTTGGTGCTGTAAATTAATAGTTCAATATGACGTTATTTCTGTGTGTCACTAAAAGCGCGGAAACCTCGCACATTGTCTGTGCGAGACATATGTAAATTTCAGGTGGAAACAACTGACGAGATTATTTGTATAGATATGGAATCTACATTATCGCGTTCTGATGCTAACTTAATCTGCATTATGTCACATAAAATTCAATGCTTCCTGAAATGTCCGTGATGGAACAACAACATATCGCATTGGTGGTTCAGTGTTAGATTCCCGACCAATGCAAAATGATTTTGGTGCTGTCAATTAATAGTTCAATATGACGTCATTTCTGTGTGTCACTAAAAGCGCGGAAATCTCGCACATTGCCCTTTGCGAGACGTATGTAAATTTCAGGTGGAAACAACTGACTAGATTATTTGTATACATATGGAATCTACATTATCGATTTCTGATACTAACTTAATCTGCATTATGTCACATAAAATTCAATATTTCCTGAAATGTCCGTGATGGAACAACAACATATCGCATTGGTGGTTCAGTGGTAGATTCCCGGCCAATGCAAAATGATTTTGGTGCTGTCAATTAATAGTTCAATATGACGTCATTTCTGTGTGTCACTAAAAGCGCGAAAATCTCGCACATTGCCCATGCGAGACGTATGTAAATTTCAGGTGGAAACAACTGACTAGATTATTTGTATACATATGGAATCTACATTATCGAGTTCTGATACTAACTTAATCTGCATTATGTTACATAAAATTCAAAATTTCCTGAAATGTCCGTGATGGAACAACAACATATCGCATTAATGGTTCAGTGGTAGAATTCTCGCCTGCCACGCGGGAGGCCCGGGTTCGATTCCCGGCCAATGCAAAATGATTTTGATGCTGTCAATCAATAGTTCAATATGACGCTATTTCTGTGTGTCACTAAAAGCGCGGATATCTCGAACATTGCCCATGCAAGGCGTATGTAAACTTCAGGTGGAAACAACTGACTATATTATTTGTATAGATATGGAATCTACATTATCGAGTTCTGATACTAACTTAATCTGCATTATGTCACATAAAATTCAATATTTCCTGAAATGTCCGTGATGGAACAACAACATATCGCATTGGTGGTTCAGTGGTAGAATTCTCGACTGCCACGCGGGAGGCCCAGGTTCGATTCCCGGCCAATGAAGAATTATTTTGGTGCTGTAAATTAATAGTTCAATATGACGTTATTTCTGTGTGTCACTAAAAGCGCGGAAATCTCGCACATTGCCCATGCGAGACGTATGTAAATTTCAGGTGGAAACAACTGACTAGATTATTTGTATATATATGGAATCTACATTATGGTGTACTGATACTAACTTAATCTGCATTATGTCACATAAAATTTAATATTTCCAGAAATGTCCGTGATGGAATAACAACATATCGCATTGGTGGTTCAGTGGTAGAATTTTCGCCTGCCACGCGGGAGGCCCGGGTTCGATTCCCGGCCAATGCAAAATGATTTTGATGCTGTCAATTAATAGTTCAATATGACGCTAATTCTGTGTGTCACTAAAAGCGCGGATATCTCGCACATTGCCCATGCAAGGCGTATGTAAACTTCAGGTGGAAACAACTGACTATATTTTTTGTATAGATATGGAATCTACATTATCGAGTTCTGATACTAACTTAATCTGCATTATGTCACATAAAATTCAATATTTCCTGAAATGTCCGTGGTGGAACAACAACATATCGCATTGGTGGTTCAGTGGTAGATTCCCGGCCAATGCAAAATGATTTTGGTGCTGTCAATTAATACTTCAATATGACGCTATTTCTGTATGTCACTAAAAGCGCGGATATCTCGCACATTGCCCATGCAAGGCGTATGTAAATTTCAGGTGGAAACAACTGACTAGATTATTTGTATACATATGGAATCTACATTATCGAGTTCTGATACTAACTTAATCTGCATTATGTCACATAAAATTCAATATTTCCTGAAATGTCCGTGATGGAACAACAACATATCGCATTGGTGGTTCAGTGGTAGATTCCCGGCCAATGCAAAATGATTTTGGTGCTGTCAATTAATAGTTCAATATGACGTCATTTCTGTGTGTCACTAAAAGCGCGAAAATCTCGCACATTGCCCATGCGAGACGTATGTAAATTTCAGGTGGAAACAACTGACTAGATTATTTGTATATATTATGGAATCTACATAATCGAGTACTGATACTAACTTAATCTGCATTATGTCACATAAAATTTAATATTTCCTGAAATGTCCGTGATGGATCAACAATATATCGCATTGGTGGTTCAGTGGTAGAATTCTCGCCTGCCACGCGGGAGGCCCGGGTTCGATTCCCGGCCAATGCAAAATGATTTTGGTGCTGTAAATTAATAGTTCAATATGACGTTATTTCTGTGTGTCACTAAAAGCGCGGAAATCTCGCACATTGCCAATGCGAGACGTATGTAAATTTCAGGTGGAAACAACTGACTAGATTATTTGTATAAATATGGAATCTACAATATCGAGTACTGATACTAACTTAATCTGAATTATGTCACATAAAATTCAATATTTCCTGAAATGTCCGTGATGGAACAACAACATATCGCATTGGTGGTTCAGTGGTAGAATTCTCGCCTGCCACGCGGGAGGCCCAGGTTCGATTCCCGGCCAATGCAAAATGATTTTGGTGCTGTAAATTAATAGTTCAATATGACGTTATTTCTGTGTGTCACTAAAAGCGCGGAAACCTCGCACATTGTCTGTGCGAGACATATGTAAATTTCATTTGGAAACAACTGACGAGATTATTTGTATAGATATGGAATCTACATTATCGAGTTCTGATACTAACTTAATCTGCATTATGTCACATAAAATTCAATGCTTCCTGAAATGTCCGTGATGGAACAACAACATATCGCATTGGTGGTTCAGTGTTAGATTCCCGACCAATGCAAAATGATTTTGGTGCTGTCAATTAATAGTTCAATATGACGTCATTTCTGTGTGTCACTAAAAGCGCGGAAATCTCGCACATTGCCCTTTGCGAGACGTATGTAAATTTCAGGTGGAAACAACTGACTAGATTATTTGTATACATATGGAATCTACATTATCGAGTTCTGATACTAACTTAATCTGCATTATGTCACATAAAATTCAATATTTCCCGAAATGTCCGTGTTGGAACAACAACATATCGCATTGGTGGTTCAGTGGTAGATTCCCGGCCAATGCAAAATGATTTTGGTGCTGTCAATTAATAGTTCAATATGACGCTATTTCTGTATGTCACTAAAAGCGCGGATATCTCGCACATTGCCCATGCAAGGCGTATGTATATTTCAGGTGGAAACAACTGACTAGATTATTTGTATAGATATGGAATCTACATTATCGAGTTCTGATACTAACTTAATCTGCATTATGTCACATAAAATTCAATATTTCCTGAAATGTCCGTGATGGAACAACAACATATCGCTTTGGTGGTTCAGTGGTAGATTCCCGGCCAATGCAAAATGATTTTGGTGCTGTCAATTAATAGTTCAATATGACGTCATTTCTGTGTGTCACTAAAAGCGCGAAAATCTTGCAAATTGCCCATGCGAGACGTATGTAAATTTCAGGTGGAAACAACTGACTAGATTATTTGTATATATATGGAATCTACATTATCGAGTACTGATACTAACTTAATCTGCATTATGTCACATAAAATTTAATATTTCCTGAAATGTCCGTGATGGGTCAACAACATATCGCATTGGTGGTTCAGTGGTAGAATTATCGCCTGCCACGCGGGAGGCCCGGGTTCGATTCCCGGCCAATGCAAAATGATTTTGGTGCTGGCAATTAATAGTTCAATATGACGTTATTTCTGTGTGTCACTAAAAGCGCGGAAATCACGCACATTGCCCATGCGAGACGTATGTAAATTTCAAGTGGAAACAACTGACTAGATTATTTGTATAAATATGGAATCTACAATATCGAGTACTGATACTAACTTAATCTGCATTATGTCACATAAAATTCAATATTTCCTGAAATGTCCGTGATGTAACAACAACATATCGCATTTTTGGTTCAGTGGTAGAATTCTCGCCTGCCACGCGGGAGGCCCAGGTTCGATTCCCGGCCAATGCAAAATGATTTTGGTGCTGGCAATTAATAGTTCAATATGACGTTATTTCTGTGTGTCACTAAAAGCGCGGAAATCACGCACATTGCCCATGCAAGGCGTATGTATATTTCAGGTGGAAACAACTGACTAGATTATTTGTATAGATATGGAATCTACATTATCGAGTTCTGATACTAACTTAATCTGCATTATGTCACATAAAATTCAATATTTCCTGAAATGTCCGTGATGGAACAACAACATATCGCTTTGGTGGTTCAGTGGTAGATTCCCGGCCAATGCAAAATGATTTTGGTGCTGTCAATTAATAGTTCAATATGACGTCATTTCTGTGTGTCACTAAAAGCGCGAAAATCTTGCAAATTGCCCATGCGAGACGTATGTAAATTTCAGGTGGAAACAACTGACTAGATTATTTGTATATATATGGAATCTACATTATCGAGTACTGATACTAACTTAATCTGCATTATGTCACATAAAATTTAATATTTCCTGAAATGTCCGTGATGGGTCAACAACATATCGCATTGGTGGTTCAGTGGTAGAATTATCGCCTGCCACGCGGGAGGCCCGGGTTCGATTCCCGGCCAATGCAAAATGATTTTGGTGCTGGCAATTAATAGTTCAATATGACGTTATTTCTGTGTGTCACTAAAAGCGCGGAAATCACGCACATTGCCCATGCGAGACGTATGTAAATTTCAAGTGGAAACAACTGACTAGATTATTTGTATAAATATGGAATCTACAATATCGAGTACTGATACTAACTTAATCTGCATTATGTCACATAAAATTCAATATTTCCTGAAATGTCCGTGATGTAACAACAACATATCGCATTGGTGGTTCAATGGTAGAATTCTCGCCTGCCACGCGGGAGGCCCAGGTTCGATTCCCGGCCAATGCAAAATGATTTTGGTGCTGGCAATTAATAGTTCAATATGACGTTATTTCTGTGTGTCACTAAAAGCGCGGAAATCACGCACATTGCCCATGCGAGACGTATGTAAATTTCAAGTGGAAACAACTGACTAGATTATTTGTATAAATATGGAATCTACATTATCGCGTTCTGATACTAACTTAATCTGCATTATGTCACATAAAATTCAATGCTTCCTGAAATGTCCGTGATGGAACAACAACATATCGCATTGGTGGTTCAGTGGTAGATTCCCGGCCAATGCAAAATGATTTTGGTGCTGTCAATTAATAGTTCAATATGACGTCATTTCTGTGTGTCACTAAAAGCGCGGAAATCTCGCACATTGCCCATGCGAGACGTATGTAATTTTCAGGTGGAAACAACTGACTAGATTATTTGTATATATATGGAATCTACATTATCGAGTACTGATACTAACTTAATCTGCATTATGTCACATAAAATTCAATATTTCCTGAAATGTCCGTGATGGAATATCAACATATCGCATTGGTGGTTCAGTGGTAGAATTCTCGCCTGCCACGCGGGAGGCCCGCGTTCGATTCCCGGCCAATGCAAAATGATTTTGATGCTATCAATTAATAGTTCAATATGACGCTTTTTCTGTGTGTCACTAAAAGCGCGGATATCTCGCACATTGCCCATGCAAGGCGTATGTAAACTTCAGGTGGAAACAACTGACTATATTATTTGTATAGATATGGAATCTACATTATCGAGTTCTGATACTAACTTAATCTGCATTATGTCACATAAAATTCAATATTTCCTGAAATGTCCGTGATGGAACAACAACATATCGTATTGGTGGTTCAGTGGTAGTTTCCCGGCCAATGCAAAATGATTTTGGTGCTGTCAATTAATACTTCAATATGACGCTATTTCTGTATGACACTAAAAGCGCGGATATCTCGCACATTGCCCATGCAAGGCGTATGTAAATTTCAGGTGGAAACAACTGACTAGATTATTTGTATACATATGGAATCTACATTATCGAGTTCTGATACTAACTTAATCTGCATTATGTCACATAAAATTCAATATTTCCTGAAATGTCCGTGATGGAACAACAACATATCGCATTGGTGGTTCAGTGGTAGATTCCCGGCCAATGCAAAATGATTTTGGTGCTGTCATTTAATAGTTCAATATGACGTCATTTCTGTGTGTCACTAAAAGCGCGGAAATCTCGCACATTGCCCATGCGAGACGTATGTACATTTCAGGTGGAAACAACTGACTAGATTCTTTGTATAAATATGGAATCTACAATATCGAGTACTGATACTATCTTAATCTGAATTATGTCACATAAAATTCAATATTTCCTGAAATGTCCGTGATGGAACAACAACATATCGCATTGGTGGTTCAGTGGTAGAATTCTCGCCTGCCACGCGGGAGGCCCAAGTTCGATTCCCGGCCAATGCAAAATGATTTTGTTGCTGTCATTTAGTAGTTCAATATGACGTCATTTCTGTGTGTCACTAAAAGCGCGGAAATCTCGCACATTGCCCATGCGAGACGTATGTAAATTTCAGGTGGAAACAACTGACGAGATTATTTGTATAGATATGGAATCTACATTATCGCGTTCTGATGCTAACTTAATCTGCATTATGTCACATAAAATTCAATGCTTCCTGAAATGTCCGTGATGGAACAACAACATATCGCATTGGTAGTTCAGTGTTTGATTCCCGACCAATGCAAAATGATTTTGGTGCTGTCAATTAATAGTTCAATATGACGTCATTTCTGTGTGTCACTAAAAGCGCGGAAATCTCGCACATTGCCCTTTGCGAGACGTATGTAAATTTCAGGTGGAAACAACTGACTAGATTATTTGTATACATATGGAATCTACATTATCGATTTCTGATACTAACTTAATCTGCATTATGTTACATAAAATTCAAAATTTCCTGAAATGTCCGTGATGGAACAACAACATATCGCATTGATGGTTCAGTGGTAGAATTCTCGCCTGCCACGCGGGAGGCCCGGGTTCGATTCCCGGCCAATGCAAAATGATTTTGATGCTGTCAATCAATAGTTCAATATGACGCTATTTCTGTGTGTCACTAAAAGCGCGGATATCTCGCACATTGCCCATGCAAGGCGTATGTAAACTTCAGGTGGAAACAACTGACTATATTATTTGTATAGATATGGAATCTACATTATCGAGTTCTGATACTAACTTAATCTGCATTATGTCACATAAAATTCAATATTTCCTGAAATGTCCGTGATGGAACAACAACATATCGCATTGGTGGTTCAGTGGTAGATTCCCGGCCAATGCAAAATGATTTTGGTGCTGTCAATTAATACTTCAATATGACGCTATTTCTGTATGTCACTAAAAGCGCGGATATCTCGCACATTGCCCATGCAAGGCGTATGTAAATTTCAGGTGGAAACAACTGACTATATTATTTGTATACATATGGAATCTACATAATCGAGTTCTGATACTAACTTAATCTGCATTATGTCACATAAAATTCAATATTTCCTGAAATGTCCGTGATGGAACAACAACATATCGCATTGGTGGTTCAGTGGTAGATTCCCGGCCAATGCAAAATGATTTTGGTGCTGTCAATTAATAGTTCAATATGACGTCATTTCTGTGTGTCACTAAAAGCGCGAAAATCTCGCACATTGCCCATGCGAGACGTATGTAAATTTCAGGTGGAAACAACTGACTAGATTATTTGTATATATTATGGAATCTACATTATCGAGTACTGATACTAACTTAATCTGCATTATGTCACATAAAATTGAATATTTCCTGAAATGTCCGTGATGGAACAACAACATATCGCATTGGTGGTTCAGTGGTAGAATTCTCGCCTGCCACGCGGGAGGACCAGGTTCGATTCCCGGCCAATGCAAAATGATTTTGGTGCTGTAAATTAATAGTTCAATATGACGTTATTTCTGTGTGTCACTAAAAGCGCGGAAACCTCGCACATTGTCTGTGCGAGACGTATGTAAATTTCAGGTGGAAACAACTGACCAGATTATTTGTATAAATATGGAATCTACAATATCGAGTACTGATACTAACTTAATCTGAATTATGTCACATAAAATCCAATATTTCCTGAAATGTCCGTGATGGAACAACAACATATCGCATTGGTGGTTCAGTGGTAGAATTCTCGACTGCCACGCGGGAGGCCCAGGTTCGATTCCCGGCCAATGCAAAATTATTTTGGTGCTGTAAATTAATAGTTCAATATGACGTTATTTCTGTGTGTCACTAAAAGCGCGGAAATCTCGCACATTGCCCATGCGAGACGTATGTAAATTTCAGGTGGAAACAACTGACTAGATTATTTGTATAGATATGGAATCTACATTATCGAGTTCTGATACTAACTTAATCTGCATTATGTCACATAAAATTCAATATTTCCTGAAATGTCCGTGATGGAACAACAACATATCGCATTGGTGGTTCAGTGGTAGATTCCCGGCCAATGCAAAATGATTTTGGTGCTGTCAATTAATACTTCAATATGACGCTATTTCTGTATGTCACTAAAAGCGCGAATATCTCGCACATTGCCCATGCACGGCGTATGTAAATTTCATGTGGAAACAACTGACTAGATTATTTGTATACATATGGAATCTACATTATCGAGTTCTGATACTAACTTAATCTGCATTATGTCACATAAAATTCAATGCTTCCTGAAATGTCCGTGATGGAACAACAACATATCGCATTGGTGGTTCAGTGGTAGATTCCCGACCAATGCAAAATGATTTTGGTGCTGTCAATTAATAGTTCAATATGACGTCATTTCTGTGTGTCACTAAAAGCGCGGAAATCGCGCACATTGCCCTTTGCGAGACGTATGTAAATTTCAGGTGGAAACAACTGACTAGATTATTTGTATATATTTATGGAATCTACATTATCGAGTACTGATACTAACTTAGTCTGCATTATGTTACATAAAATTCAAAATTTCCTGAAATGTCCGTGATGGAACAACAACATATCGCATTGGTGGTTCAGTGGTAGAATTCTCGCCTGCCACGCGGGAGGCGCGGGTTCGATTCCCGGCCAATGCAAAATGATTTTGGTGCTGTCAATTAATAGTTCAATATGACATTTTTTCTGAGTGTCACTAAAAGCCCGGAAATCTCGCACATTGCCCGTGCGAGACGTATGTAAATTTCAGGTGGAAACAACTGACTAGATTATTTGTATAAATATGGAATCTACAATATCGAGTACTGATACTAACTTAATCTTCATTATGTCACATAAAATTCAATATTTCCTGAAATGTCCGTGATGGAACAACAACATATCGCATTGGTGGTTCAGTGGTAGATTCCCGGCCAATGCAAAATGATTTTGGTGCTGTCAATTAATAGTTCAATATGACGTCATTTCTGTGTGTCACTAAAAGCGCGGAAATCGCGCACATTGCCCTTTGCGAGACGTATGTAAATTTCAGGTGGAAACAACTGACTAGATTATTTGTATATATTTATGGAATCTACATTATCGAGTACTGATACTAACTTAGTCTGCATTATGTTACATAAAATTCGAAATTTCCTGAAATGTCCGTGATGGAACAACAACATATCGCATTGGTGGTTCAGTGGTAGAATTCTCGCCTGCCACGCGGGAGGCGCGGGTTCGATTCCCGGCCAATGCAAAATGATTTTGGTGCTGTCAATTAATAGTTCAATATGACATTGTTTCTGAGTGTCACTAAAAGCCCGGAAATCTCGCACATTGCCCATGCGAGACGTATGTAAATTTCAGGTGGAAACAACTGACTAGATTATTTGTATAAATATGGAATCTACATTATCGAGTACTGATACTAACTTAGTCTGCATTATGTCACATAAAATTCAATATTTCCTGAAATGTCCGTGATGGAACAACAACATATTGCATTGGTGGTTCAGTGGTAGATTCCCGGCCAATGCAAAATGATTTTGGTGCTGTCAATTAATAGTTCAATATGACGTCATTTCTGTGTGTCACTAAAAGCGCGGAAATCTCGCACATTGCCCATGTGAGACGTATGTAAATTTCAGGTGGAAACAACTGACTAGATTATTTGTATATATTATGGAATCTACATTATCGAGTACTGATACTAACTTAATCTGCATTATGTCACATACAATTTAATATTTCCTGAAATGTCCGTGTTGGATCAACAACATATCGCATTGGTGGTTCAGTGGTAGAATTCTCGCCTGCCACGCGGGAGGCCCGGGTTCGATTCCCGGCCAATGCAAATTGATTTTGGTGCTGTCAATTAATAGTTCAATATGACGTTATTTCTGCGTGTCACTAAAAGCGCGGAAATCTCGCACATTGCCCATGCGAGACGTATGTAAATTTCAGGTGGAAACAACTGACTAGATTATTTGTATAAATATGGAATCTACAATATCGAGTACTGATACTAACTTAATCTGAATTATGTCACATAAAATTCAATATTTCCTGAAATGTCCGTGATGGAACAACAACATATCGCATTGGTGGTTCAGTGGTAGATTCCCGACCAATGCAAAATGATTTTGGTGCTGTCAATTAATAGTTCAATATGACGTCATTTCTGTGTGTCACTAAAAGCGCGGAAATCGCGCACATTGCCCTTTGCGAGACGTATGTAAATTTCAGGTGGAAACAACTGACTAGATTATTTGTATATATTTATGGAATCTACATTATCGAGTACTGATACTAACTTAGTCTGCATTATGTTACATAAAATTCAAAATTTCCTGAAATGTCCGTGATGGAACAACAACATATCGCATTGGTGGTTCAGTGGTAGAATTCTCGCCTGCCACGCGGGAGGCGCGCGTTCGATTCCCGGCCAATGCAAAATGATTTTGGTGCTGTCAATTAATAGTTCAATATGACATTGTTTCTGAGTGTCACTAAAAGCCCGGAAATCTCGCACATTGCCCATGCGAGACGTATGTAAATTTCAGGTGGAAACAACTGACTAGATTATTTGTATAAATATGGAATCTACAATATCGAGTACTGATACTAACTTAATCTTCATTATGTCACATAAAATTCAATATTTCCTGAAATGTCCGTGATGGAACAACAACATATCGCATTGGTGGTTCAGTGGTAGATTCCCGGCCAATGCAAAATGATTTTGGTGCTGTCAATTAATAGTTCAATATGACGTGATTTCTGTGTGTCACTAAAAGCGCGGAAATCTCGCACATTGCCCATGCGAGACGTATGTAAATTTCAGGTGGAAACAACTGACTAGATTATTTGTATAGATATGGAATCTACATTATCGAGTTCTGATACTAACTTAATCTGCATTATGTCACATAAAATTCAATATTTCCTGAAATGTCCGTGATGGAACAACAACATATCGCATTGGTGGTTCAGTGGTAGATTCCCGGCCAATGCAAAATGATTTTGGTGCTGTCAATTAATACTTCAATATGACGCTATTTCTGTATGTCACTAAAAGCGCGGATATCTCGCACATTGCCCATGCAAGGCGTATGTAAATTTCAGGTGGAAACAACTGACTAGATTATTTGTATACATATGGAATCTACATTATCGAGTTCTGATACTAACTTAATCTGCATTATGTCACATAAAATTCAATATTTCCTGAAATGTCCGTGATGGAACAACAACATATCGCATTGGTGGTTCAGTGGTAGATTCCCGGCCAATGCAAAATGATTTTGGTGCTGTCAATTAATAGTTCAATATGACGTCATTTCTGTGTGTCACTAAAAGCGCGAAAATCTCGCACATTGCCCATGCAAGGCGTATGTAAATTTCAGGTGGAAACAACTGACTAGATTATTTGTATACATATGGAATCTACATTATCGAGTTCTGATACTAACTTAGTCTGCATTATGTTACATAAAATTCAAAATTTCCTGAAATGTCCGTGATGGAACAACAACATATCGCATTGGTGGTTCAGTGGTAGAATTCTCGCCTGCCACGCGGGAGGCGCGCGTTCGATTCCCGGCCAATGCAAAATGATTTTGGTGCTGTCAATTAATAGTTCAATATGACATTGTTTCTGAGTGTCACTAAAAGCCCGGAAATCTCGCACATTGCCCATGCGAGACGTATGTAAATTTCAGGTGGAAACAACTGACTAGATTATTTGTATAAATATGGAATCTACAATATCGAGTACTGATACTAACTTAATCTTCATTATGTCACATAAAATTCAATATTTCCTGAAATGTCCGTGATGGAACAACAACATATCGCATTGGTGGTTCAGTGGTAGATTCCCGGCCAATGCAAAATGATTTTGGTGCTGTCAATTAATAGTTCAATATGACGTGATTTCTGTGTGTCACTAAAAGCGCGGAAATCTCGCACATTGCCCATGCGAGACGTATGTAAATTTCAGGTGGAAACAACTGACTAGATTATTTGTATAGATATGGAATCTACATTATCGAGTTCTGATACTAACTTAATCTGCATTATGTCACATAAAATTCAATATTTCCTGAAATGTCCGTGATGGAACAACAACATATCGCATTGGTGGTTCAGTGGTAGATTCCAGGCCAATGCAAAATGATTTTGGTGCTGTCAATTAATACTTCAATATGACGCTATTTCTGTATGTCACTAAAAGCGCGGATATCTCGCACATTGCCCATGCAAGGCGTATGTAAATTTCAGGTGGAAACAACTGACTAGATTATTTGTATACATATGGAATCTACATTATCGAGTTCTGATACTAACTTAATCTGCATTATGTCACATAAAATTCAATATTTCCTGAAATGTCCGTGATGGAACAACAACATATCGCATTGGTGGTTCAGTGGTAGATTCCCGGCAAATGCAAAATGATTTTGGTGCTGTCAATTAATAGTTCAATATGACGTCATTTCTGTGTGTCACTAAAAGCGCGAAAATCTCGCACATTGCCCATGCGAGACGTATGTAAATTTCAGGTGGAAACAACTGACTAGATTATTTGTATATATTATGGAATCTACATTATCGAGTACTGATACTAACTTAATCTGCATTATGTCACATAAAATTTAATATTTCCTGAAATGTCCGTGATGGATCAACAACATATCGCATTGGTGGTTCAGTGGTAGAATTCTCGCCTGCCACGCGGGAGGCCCGGGTTCGATTCCCGGCCAATGCAAATTGATTTTGGTGCTGTCAATTAATAGTTCAATATGACGTTATTTCTGTGTGTCACTAAAAGCGCGGAAATCTCGCACATTGCCCATGCGAGACGTATGTAAATTTCAGGTGGAAACAACTGACGAGATTATTTGTATAGATATGGAATCTACATTATCGCGTTCTGATGCTAACTTAATCTGCATTATGTCACATAAAATTCAATGCTTCCTGAAATGTCCGTGATGGAACAACAACATATCGCATTGGTGGTTCAGTGGTAGATTCCCGGCCAATGCAAAATGATTTTGGTGCTGTCAATTAATAGTTCAATATGACGTCATTTCTGTGTGTCACTAAAAGCGCGGAAATCTCGCACATTGCCCATGTGAGACGTATGTAAATTTCAGGTGGAAACAACTGACTAGATTATTTGTATATATTATGGAATCTACATTATCGAGTACTGATACTAACTTAATCTGCATTATGTCACATACAATTTAACATTTCCTGAAATGTCCGTGTTGGATCAACAACATATCGCATTGGTGGTTCAGTGGTAGAATTCTCGCCTGCCACGCGGGAGGCCCGGGTTCGATTCCCGGCCAATGCAAATTGATTTTGGTGCTGTCAATTAATAGTTCAATATGACGTTATTTCTGCGTGTCACTAAAAGCGCGGAAATCTCGCACATTGCCCATGCGAGACGTATGTAAATTTCAGGTGGAAACAACTGACTAGATTATTTGTATAGATATGGAATCTACATTATCGAGTTCTGATACTAACTTAATCTGAATTATGTCACATAAAATTCAATATTTCCTGAAATGTCCGTGATGGAACAACAACATATCGCATTGGTGGTTCAGTGGTAGATTCCCGACCAATGCAAAATGATTTTGGTGCTGTCAATTAATAGTTCAATATGACGTCATTTCTGTGTGTCACTAAAAGCGCGGAAATCGCGCACATTGCCCTTTGCGAGACGTATGTAAATTTCAGGTGGAAACAACTGACTAGATTATTTGTATATATTTATGGAATCTACATTATCGAGTACTGATACTAACTTAGTCTGCATTATGTTACATAAAATTCAAAATTTCCTGAAATGTCCGTGATGGAACAACAACATATCGCATTGGTGGTTCAGTGGTAGAATTCTCGCCTGCCACGCGGGAGGCGCGTTCGATTCCCGGCCAATGCAAAATTATTTTGGTGCTGTCAATTAATAGTTCAATATGACATTGTTTCTGAGTGTCACTAAAAGCCCGGAAATCTCGCACATTGCCCATGCGAGACGTATGTAAATTTCAGGTGGAAACAACTGACTAGATTATTTGTATAAATATGGAATCTACAATATCGAGTTCTGATACTAACTTAATCTGCATTATGTCACATAAAATTCAATATTTCCTGAAATGTCCGTGATGGAACAACAACATATCGCATTGGTGGTTCAGTGGTAGATTCCCGGCCAATGCAAAATGATTTTGGTGCTGTCAATTATTACTTCAATATGACGCTATTTCTGTATGTCACTAAAAGCGCGGATATCTCGCACATTGCCCATGCAAGGCGTATGTAAATTTCAGGTGGAAACAACTGACTAGATCATTTGTATACATATGGAATCTACATTATCGAGTTCTGATACTAACTTAATCTGCATTATGTCACATAAAATTCAATATTTCCTGAAATGTCCGTGATGGAACAACAACATATCGCATTGGTGGTTCAGTGGTAGATTCCCGGCCAATGCAAAATGATTTTGGTGCTGTCAATTAATAGTTCAATATGACGTCATTTCTGTGTGTCACTAAAAGCGCGAAAATCTCGCACATTGCCCATGCGAGACGTATGTAAATTTCAGGTGGAAACAACTGACTAGATTATTTGTATATATTATGGAATCTACATTATCGAGTACTGATACTAACTTAATCTGCATTATGTCACATAAAATTTAATATTTCCTGAAATGTCTGTGATCGATCAACAACATATCGCATTGGTGGTTCAGTGGTAGAATTCTCGCCTGCCACGCGGGAGGCCCGTGTTCGATTCCCGGCCAATGCAAATTGATTTTGGTGCTGTCAATTAATAGTTCAATATGACGTTATTTCTGTGTGTCACTAAAAGCGCGGAAATCTCGCACATTGCCCATGCGAGACGTATGTAAATTTCAGGTGGAAACAACTGACGAGATTATTTGTATAGATATGGAATCTACAATATCGAGTACTGATACTAACTTAATCTGCATTATGTCACATAAAATTCAATGCCTCCTGAAATGTCCGTGATGGAACAACAACATATCGCATTGGTGGTTCAGTGGTAGATTCCCGACCAATGCAAAATGATTTTGGTGCTGTCAATTAATAGTTCAATATGACGTCATTTCTGTGTGTCACTAAAAGCGCGGAAATCGCGCACATTGCCCTTTGCGAGACGTATGTAAATTTCAGGTGGAAACAACTGACTAGATTATTTGTATATATTTATGGAATCTACATTATCGAGTACTGATACTAACTTAGTCTGCATTATGTTACATAAAATTCAAAATTTCCTGAAATGTCCGTGATGGAACAACAACATATCGCATTGGTGGTTCAGTGGTAGAATTCTCGCCTGCCACGCGGAGGCCCGGGTTCGATTCCCGGCCAATGCAAATTGATTTTGGTGCTGTCAATTAATAGTTCAATATGACGTTATTTCTGTGTGTCACTAAAAGCGCGGAAATCTCGCACATTGCCCATGCGAGACGTATGTAAATTTCAGGTGGAAACAACTGACTAGATTATTTGTATAAATATGGAATCTACAATAACGAGTACTGATACTAACATAATCTTCATTATGTCACATAAAATTCAATATTTCCTGAAATGTCCGTGATGGAACAACAACATATCGCATTGGTGGTTCAGTGGTAGATTCCCGGCCAATGCAAAATGATTTTGGTGCTGTCAATTAATAGTTCAATATGACGTCATTTCTGTGTTTCACTAAAAGCGCGGAAATCTCGCACATTGCCCATGTGAGACGTATGTAAATTTCAGGTGGAAACAACTGACTAGATTATTTGTATAAATATGGAATCTACAATATCGAGTACTGATACTAACTTAATCTGAATTATGTCACATAAAATTCAATATTTCCTGAAATGTCCGTGATGGAACAACAACATATCGCATTGGTGGTTCAGTGGTAGATTCCCGACCAATGCAAAATGATTTTGGTGCTGTCAATTAATAGTTCAATATGACGTCATTTCTGTGTGTCACTAAAAGCGCGGAAATCGCGCACATTGCCCTTTGCGAGACGTATGTAAATTTCAGGTGGAAACAACTGACTAGATTATTTGTATATATTTATGGAATCTACATTATCGAGTACTGATACTAACTTAGTCTGCATTATGTTACATAAAATTCAAAATTTCCTGAAATGTCCGTGATGGAACAACAACATATCGCATTGGTGGTTCAGTGGTAGAATTCTCGCCTGCCACGCGGGAGGCCCGGGTTCGATTCCCGGCCAATGCAAAATGATTTTGGTGCTGTCAAATAATAGTTCAATATGACGTTGTTTCTGTGTGTCACTAAAAGCCCGGAAATCTCGCACATTGCCCATGCGAGACGTATGTAAATTTCAGGTGGAAACAACTGACTAGATTATTTGTATAAATATGGAATCTACAATATCGAGTACTGATACTAACTTAATCTTCATTATGTCACATAAAATTCAATATTTCCTGAAATGTCCGTGATGGAACAACAACATATCGCATTGGTGGTTCAGTGGTAGATTCCCGGCCAATGCAAAATGATTTTGGTGCTGTCAATTAATAGTTCAATATGACGTGATTTCTGTGTGTCACTAAAAGCGCGGAAATCTCGCACATTGCCCATGCGAGACGTATGTAAATTTCAGGTGGAAACAACTGACTAGATTATTTGTATAGATATGGAATCTACATTATCGAGTTCTGATACTAACTTAATCTGCATTATGTCACATAAAATTCAATATTTCCTGAAATGTCCGTGATGGAACAACAACATATCGCATTGGTGGTTCAGTGGTAGATTCCCGGCCAATGCAAAATGATTTTGGTGCTGTCAATTATTACTTCAATATGACGCTATTTCTGTATGTCACTAAAAGCGCGGATATCTCGCACATTGCCCATGCAAGGCGTATGTAAATTTCAGGTGGAAACAACTGACTA
The DNA here is from genome assembly GCF_978046115.1 of Saccoglossus kowalevskii. NCBI lineage: Eukaryota > Metazoa > Hemichordata > Enteropneusta > Harrimaniidae > Saccoglossus > Saccoglossus kowalevskii. Next base: position 5,009,490 of record NC_140657.1, read on the forward strand.
GATTATTTGTATACATATGGAATCTACATTATCGAGTTCTGATACTAACTTAATCTGCATTATGTCACATAAAATTCAATATTTCCTGAAATGTCCGTGATGGAACAACAACATATCGCATTGGTGGTTCAGTGGTAGATTCCCGGCCAATGCAAAATGATTTTGGTGCTGTCAATTAATAGTTCAATATGACGTCATTTCTGTGTGTCACTAAAAGCGCGAAAATCTCGCACATTGCCCATGCGAGACGTATGTAAATTTCAGGTGGAAACAACTGACTAGATTATTTGTATATATTATGGAATCTACATTATCGAGTACTGATACTAACTTAATCTGCATTATGTCACATAAAATTTAATATTTCCTGAAATGTCCGTGATCGATCAACAACATATCGCATTGGTGGTTCAGTGGTAGAATTCTCGCCTGCCACGCGGGAGGCCCGTGTTCGATTCCCGGTCAATGCAAATTGATTTTGGTGCTGTCAATTAATAGTTCAATATGACGTTATTTCTGTGTGTCACTAAAAGCGCGGAAATCTCGCACATTGCCCATGCGAGACGTATGTAAATTTCAGGTGGAAACAACTGACGAGATTATTTGTATAGATATGGAATCTACAATATCGAGTACTGATACTAACTTAATCTGCATTATGTCACATAAAATTCAATGCTTCCTGAAATGTCCGTGATGGAACAACAACATATCGCATTGGTGGTTCAGTGGTAGATTCCCGACCAATGCAAAATGATTTTGGTGCTGTCAATTAATAGTTCAATATGACGTCATTTCTGTGTGTCACTAAAAGCGCGGAAATCGCGCACATTGCCCTTTGCGAGACGTATGTAAATTTCAGGTGGAAACAACTGACTAGATTATTTGTATATATTTATGGAATCTACATTATCGAGTACTGATACTAACTTAGTCTGCATTATGTTACATAAAATTCAAAATTTCCTGAAATGTCCGTGATGGAACAACAACATATCGCATTGGTGGTTCAGTGGTAGAATTCTCGCCTGCCACGCGGAGGCCCGGGTTCGATTCCCGGCCAATGCAAATTGATTTTGGTGCTGTCAATTAATAGTTCAATATGACGTTATTTCTGTGTGTCACTAAAAGCGCGGAAATCTCGCACATTGCCCATGCGAGACGTATGTAAATTTCAGGTGGAAACAACTGACTAGATTATTTGTATAAATATGGAATCTACAATAACGAGTACTGATACTAACATAATCTTCATTATGTCACATAAAATTCAATATTTCCTGAAATGTCCGTGATGGAACAACAACATATCGCATTGGTGGTTCAGTGGTAGATTCCCGGCCAATGCAAAATGATTTTGGTGCTGTCAATTAATAGTTCAATATGACGTCATTTCTGTGTGTCACTAAAAGCGCGGAAATCTCGCACATTGCCCATGTGAGACGTATGTAAATTTCAGGTGGAAACAACTGACTAGATTATTTGTATATATTATGGAATCTACATTATCAAGTACTGATACTAACTTAATCTGCATTATGTCACATAAAATTTAATATTTCCTGAAATGTCCGTGATGGATCAACAACATATCGCATTGGTGGTTCAGTGGTAGAATTCTCGCCTGCCACGCGGGAGGCCCGGGTTCGATTCCCGGCCAATGCAAATTGATTTTGGTGCTGTCAATTAATAGTTCAATATGACGTTATTTCTGTGTGTCACTAAAAGCGCGGAAATCTCGCACATTGCCCATGCGAGACGTATGTAAATTTCAGGTGGAAACAACTGACTAGATTATTTGTATAAATATGGAATCTACAATATCGAGTACTGATACTAACTTAATCTGAATTATGTCACATAAAATTCAATATTTCCTGAAATGTCCGTGATGGAACAACAACATATCGCATTGGTGGTTCAGTGGTAGATTCCCGACCAATGCAAAATGATTTTGGTGCTGTCAATTAATAGTTCAATATGACGTCATTTCTGTGTGTCACTAAAAGCGCGGAAATCTCGCACATTGCCCATGCGAGACGTATGTAAATTTCAGGTGGAAACACCTGACTAGATTATTTGTATATATATGGAATCTACATAATCGAGTACTGATACTAACTTAATCTGCATTATGTCACATAAAATTTAATATTTTCTGAAATGTCCATGATGGATCAACAACATATCGCATTGGTGGTTCAGTGGTAGAATTCTCGCCTGCCACGCGGGAGGCCCGGGTTCGATTCCCGGCCAATGAAAAATGATTTTGGTACTGTCAATTAATAGTTCAATATGACGTTATTTCTGTGTGTCACTAAAAGCGCGGAAACCTCGCACATTGTCTGTGCGAGACATATGTAAATTTCAGGTGGAAACAACTGACTAGATTATTTGTATAGATATCGAATCTACAATATCGAGTACTGATACTAACTTAATCTGCATTATGTCACATAAAATTCAATATTTCCTGAAATGTCCGTGATGGAACAACAACATATCGCATTGGTGGTTCAGTGGTAGAATTCTCGCCTGCCACGCGGGAGGCCCGGGTTCGATTCCCGGCCAATGCAAAATGATTTTGGTGCTGTCAATTAATAGTTCAATATGACGCTATTTCTGTATGTCACTAAAAGCGCGGATATCTCGCACATTGCCCATGCAAGGCGTATGTAAATTTCAGGTGGAAACAACTGACTAGATTATTTGTATACATATGGAATCTACATTATCGAGTTCTGATACTAACTTAATCTGCATTATGTCACATAAAATTCAATATTTCCTGAAATGTCCGTGATGGAACAACAACATATCGCATTGGTGGTTCAGTGGTAGATTCCCGGCCAATGCAAAATGATTTTGGTGCTGTCAATTAATACTTCAATATGACGCTATTTCTGTATGTCACTAAAAGCGCGGATATCTCGCACATTGCCCATGCAAGGCGTATGTAAATTTCAGGTGGAAACAACTGACTAGATTATTGTATACATATGGAATCTACATTATCGAGTTCTGATACTAACTTAATCTGCATTATGTCACATAAAATTCAATATTTCCTGAAATGTCCGTGATGGAACAACAACATATCGCATTGGTGGTTCAGTGGTAGATTCCCGGCCAATGCAAAATGATTTTGGTGCTGTCAATTAATAGTTCAATATGACGTCATTTCTGTGTGTCACTAAAAGCGCGGAAAACTCGCACATTGCCCATGCGAGACGTATGTAAATTTCAGGTGGAAACAACTGACTAGATTATTTGTATATATTATGGAATCTACATTATCGAGTACTGATACTAACTTAATCTGCATTATGTCACATAAAATTTCATATTTCCCCAAATGTCCGTGATGGATCAACAATATATCGCATTGGTGGTTCAGTGGTAGAATTCTCGCCTGCCACGCGGGAGGCCTGGGTTCGATTCCCGGCCAATGCAAAATGATTTTGGTGCTGTCAATTAATAGTTCAATATGACGTTATTTCTGTGTGTCACTAAAAGCGCGGAAATCTCGCACATTGCCCATGCGAGACGTATGTAAATTTCAGGTGGAAACAACTGACTAGATTATTTGTATAAATATGGAATCTACAATAACGAGTACTGATACTAACATAATCTTCATTATGTCACATAAAATTCAATATTTCCTGAAATGTCCGTGATGGAACAACAACATATCGCATTGGTGGTTCAGTGGTAGATTCCCGGCCAATGCAAAATGATTTTGGTGCTGTCAATTAATAGTTCAATATGACGTCATTTCTGTGTGTCACTAAAAGCGCGGAAATCTCGCACATTGCCCATGCGAGACGTATGTAAATTTCAGGTGGAAACTACTGACTAGATTATTTGTATAGATATGGAATCTACATTATCGCGTTCTGATACTAACTTAATCTGCATTATGTCACATAAAATTCAAAATTTCCTGAAATGTCCGTGATGGGACAACAACATATCGCATTGGTGGTTCAGTGGTAGATTCCCGGCCAATGCAAAATGATTTTGGTGCTGTCAATTAATCGTTCAATATGACGTCATTTCTGTGTGTCACTAAAAGCGCGGAAATCTCGCACATTGCCCATGCGAGACGTATGTAAATTTCAGGTGGAAACTACTTACTAGATTATTTGTATATATATGGAATCTACATTATCGAGTACTGATACTAACTTAATCTGCATTATGTTACATAAAATTCAATATTTCCTGAAATGTCCGTGATGGAACAACAACATATCGCATTGGTGGTTCAGTGGTAGAATTCTGTCCTGCCACGCGGGAGGGCCAGGTTCGATTCCCGGCCAATGCAAAATGATTTTGGTGCTGTAAATTAATAGTTCAATATGACGTCATTTCTGTGTGTCACTAATAGCGCGGAAATCTCGCACATTGCCCATGCGAGACGTACGTAAATTTCAGGTGGAAACAACTGACTAGATTATTTGTATATATATGGAATCTACATTATCGAGTACTGATACTAACTTAATCTGCATTATGTTACATAAAATTCAATATCTCCTGAAATGTCCGTGATGGAACAACAACATATCGCATTGGTGGTTCAGTGGTAGAATTCTCGCCTGCCACGCGGGAGGCTCGGGTTCGATTCCCGGCCAATGCAAAATGATTTTGGTGCTGTCAATTAATAGTTCAATATGACGTTATTTCTGTGTGTCACTAAAAGCGCTGAAATCTCGCACATTGCCCATGCGAGACGTATGTAAATTTCAGGTGGAAACAACTGACGAGATTATTTGAATAGATATGGAATCTACATTATCGCGTTCTGATACTAACTTAATCTGCATTATGTCACATGAAATTCAATATTTCCTGAAATGTCCGTGTTGGAACAACAACATATCGCATTGGTGGTTCAGTGGTAGATTCCCGGCCAATGCAAAATGATTTTGGTGCTGTCAATTAATAGTTCAATATGACGTTATTTCTGTGTGTCACTAAAAGCGCAGAAATCTCGCACAATGCCTGTGCGACAAATATGTAAATTTCAGGTGGGAACAACTGACTAGATTATTTGTATAGATATGGAATCTACATTATCGAGTACGGATACTAACTTAATCTGCATTATGTCACATAAAATTCAATGCTTCCTGAAATGTCCGTGATGGAACAACAACATATCACATTGGTGGTTCAGTGGTAGATTCCCGGCCAATGCAAAATGATTTTGGTGCTGTCAATTAATAGTTCAATATGACGTCATTTCTGTGTGTCACTAAAAACGCGGAAATCTCGCACATTGCCCATGCGAGACGTATGTAAATTTCAGGTGGAAACAACTGAATAGATTATTTGTATATATATGGAATCTACATTATCGAGTACTGATACTAACTTAATCTGCATTATGTTACATAAAATTCAATATTTCCTGAAATGTCCGTGATGGAACAACAACATATCGCATTGGTGGTTAAGTGGTAGAATTCTCGCCTGCCACGCGGGAGGCCCGGGTTCGATTCCCGGCCAAAGCAAAATGATTTTGGTGCTGTCAATTAATTGTTCAATATGACGTTATTTCTGTGTGTCACTAAAAGCGCGGAAACCTCGTACATTGTCTGTGCGAGACATATGTAAATTTCAGGTGGAAACAACTGACTAGATTATTTGTATATATATGGAATCTACAATATCGAGTACTGATACTAACTTAATCTGCATTATGTTACATAAAATTCAATATTTCCTGAAATGTCCGTGACGGAACAACAACATATCGCATTGGTGGTTCAGTGGTAGAATTCTCGCCTGCCACGCCGGAGGCCCGGGTTCGATTCCCGGCCAATGCAAAATGATTTTGGTGCTGTCAATTAATAGTTCAATATGACGTTATATCTGTGTGTCACTAAAAGCGCGGAAATCTCGCACATTGCCCATGCGAGACGTATGTAAATTTCAGGTGGAAACAACTGACTAGATTATTTGTATAAATATGGAATCTACAATATCGAGTACTGATACTAACTTAATCTGCATTATGTCACATAAAATTCAATATTTCCTGAAATGTCCGTGAAGGAACAACAACATATCGCATTGGTGGTTCAGTGCTAGTATTCTCGTCTGCCAGGCGGGAGGCCCGGGTTCGATTCCCGGCCAATTCAAAATGATTTTGGTGCTGTCAATTAATAGTTCAATATGACGTTATTTCTGTGTGTCACTAAAAGCGCGGATATCTCGCAAATTGCCCATGCAAGGCGTATGTAAATTCAGGTGGAAACAACTGAATAGATTATTTGTATAGATATGGAATCTACATTATCGTGTGCTGATACTAACTTAATCTGCATTATGTCACATAAAATTCAATATTTCCTGAAATGTCCGTGTTGGAACAACAACATATCGCATTGGTGGTTCAGTGGTGGACTCCCGGCCAATGCAAAATGATTTTGGTGCTGTCAATTAACAGTTCAATATGACGTTATGTCTGTGTGTCACTAAAAGCGCGGAAACCTCGCACATTGCCTGTGCGACAAATATGTAAATTTCAGGTGGAAACAACTGACTAGATTATTTGTATAGATATGGAATCTACATTATCGCGTTCTGATACTCACTTAATCTGCATTATGTCACATAAAATTCAATATTTCCTTAAATGTCCGTGATAGAACAACAAAATAGCGCATTGGTGGTTCAGTGGTAGAATTCTCGCCTGCCACGCGGGAGGCCCGGGTTCGATTCCCGGCCAATGCAAAATGATTTTGGTGCTGTAAATTAATACTTCAATATGACGTTATTTCTGTGTGTCACTAAAAGCGCGGAAACCTCGCACATTGTCTGTGCGAGACATATGTAAATTTCAGGTGGAAACAACTGACGAGATTATTTGTTTAGATATGGAATCTACATTATCACGTACTGATACTAACTTAATCTGCATTATGTCACATAAAATTCAATGCTTCCTGAAATGTCCGTGATGGAACAACAACATATCACATTGGTGGTTCAGTGGTAGATTCCCGGCCAATGCTAAATGATTTTGGTGCTGTCAATTAATAGTTCAATATAACGTCATTTCTGTGTGTCACTAAAAACGCGGAAATCTCGCACATTGCCCATGCGAGACGTATGTAAATTTCAGGTGGAAACAACTGAATAGATTATTTGTATATATATGGAATCTACATTATCGAGCACTGATACTAACTTAATCTGCATTATGTTACATAAAATTCAATATTTCCTGAAATGTCCGTGATGGAACAACAACATATCGCATTGGTGGTTCAGTGGTAGAATTCTCGCCTGCCACGCGGGAGGCCCGGGTTCGATTCCCGGCCAATGCAAAATGATTTTGGTGCTGTCAATTAATAGTTCAATATGACGCTATTTCTGTATGTCACTAAAAGCGCGGATATCTCGCACATTGCCCATGCAAGGCGTATGTAAATTTCAGGTGGAAACAACTGACTAGATTATTTGTATACATATGGAATCTACATTATCGAGTTCTGATACTAACTTAATCTGCATTATGTCACATAAAATTCAATATTTCCTGAAATGTCCGTGATGGAACAACAACATATCGCATTGGTGGTTCAGTGGTAGATTCCCGGCCAATGCAAAATGATTTTGGTGCTGTCAATTAATACTTCAATATGACGCTATTTCTGTATGTCACTAAAAGCGCGGATATCTCGCACATTGCCCATGCAAGGCGTATGTAAATTTCAGGTGGAAACAACTGACTAGATTATTGTATACATATGGAATCTACATTATCGAGTTCTGATACTAACTTAATCTGCATTATGTCACATAAAATTCAATATTTCCTGAAATGTCCGTGATGGAACAACAACATATCGCATTGGTGGTTCAGTGGTAGATTCCCGGCCAATGCAAAATGATTTTGGTGCTGTCAATTAATAGTTCAATATGACGTCATTTCTGTGTGTCACTAAAAGCGCGGAAATCTCGCACATTGCCCATGCGAGACGTATGTAAATTTCAGGTGGAAACAACTGACTAGATTATTTGTATATATTATGGAATCTACATTATCGAGTACTGATACTAACTTAATCTGCATTATGTCACATAAAATTTCATATTTCCCCAAATGTCCGTGATGGATCAACAATATATCGCATTGGTGGTTCAGTGGTAGAATTCTCGCCTGCCACGCGGGAGGCCTGGGTTCGATTCCCGGCCAATGCAAAATGATTTTGGTGCTGTCAATTAATAGTTCAATATGACGTTATTTCTGTGTGTCACTAAAAGCGCGGAAATCTCGCACATTGCCCATGCGAGACGTATGTAAATTTCAGGTGGAAACAACTGACTAGATTATTTGTATAAATATGGAATCTACAATAACGAGTACTGATACTAACATAATCTTCATTATGTCACATAAAATTCAATATTTCCTGAAATGTCCGTGATGGAACAACAACATATCGCATTGGTGGTTCAGTGGTAGATTCCCGGCCAATGCAAAATGATTTTGGTGCTGTCAATTAATAGTTCAATATGACGTCATTTCTGTGTGTCACTAAAAGCGCGGAAATCTCGCACATTGCCCATGCGAGACGTATGTAAATTTCAGGTGGAAACTACTGACTAGATTATTTGTATAGATATGGAATCTACATTATCGCGTTCTGATACTAACTTAATCTGCATTATGTCACATAAAATTCAAAATTTCCTGAAATGTCCGTGATGGGACAACAACATATCGCATTGGTGGTTCAGTGGTAGATTCCCGGCCAATGCAAAATGATTTTGGTGCTGTCAATTAATCGTTCAATATGACGTCATTTCTGTGTGTCACTAAAAGCGCGGAAATCTCGCACATTGCCCATGCGAGACGTATGTAAATTTCAGGTGGAAACTACTTACTAGATTATTTGTATATATATGGAATCTACATTATCGAGTACTGATACTAACTTAATCTGCATTATGTTACATAAAATTCAATATTTCCTGAAATGTCCGTGATGGAACAACAACATATCGCATTGGTGGTTCAGTGGTAGAATTCTGTCCTGCCACGCGGGAGGGCCAGGTTCGATTCCCGGCCAATGCAAAATGATTTTGGTGCTGTAAATTAATAGTTCAATATGACGTCATTTCTGTGTGTCACTAATAGCGCGGAAATCTCGCACATTGCCCATGCGAGACGTACGTAAATTTCAGGTGGAAACAACTGACTAGATTATTTGTATATATATGGAATCTACATTATCGAGTACTGATACTAACTTAATCTGCATTATGTTACATAAAATTCAATATCTCCTGAAATGTCCGTGATGGAACAACAACATATCGCATTGGTGGTTCAGTGGTAGAATTCTCGCCTGCCACGCGGGAGGCTCGGGTTCGATTCCCGGCCAATGCAAAATGATTTTGGTGCTGTCAATTAATAGTTCAATATGACGTTATTTCTGTGTGTCACTAAAAGCGCTGAAATCTCGCACATTGCCCATGCGAGACGTATGTAAATTTCAGGTGGAAACAACTGACGAGATTATTTGAATAGATATGGAATCTACATTATCGCGCTCTGATACTAACTTAATCTGCATTATGTCACATGAAATTCAATATTTCCTGAAATGTCCGTGTTGGAACAACAACATATCGCATTGGTGGTTCAGTGGTAGATTCCCGGCCAATGCAAAATGATTTTGGTGCTGTCAATTAATAGTTCAATATGACGTTATTTCTGTGTGTCACTAAAAGCGCAGAAATCTCGCACAATGCCTGTGCGACAAATATGTAAATTTCAGGTGGGAACAACTGACTAGATTATTTGTATAGATATGGAATCTACATTATCGAGTACGGATACTAACTTAATCTGCATTATGTCACATAAAATTCAATGCTTCCTGAAATGTCCGTGATGGAACAACAACATATCACATTGGTGGTTCAGTGGTAGATTCCCGGCCAATGCAAAATGATTTTGGTGCTGTCAATTAATAGTTCAATATGACGTCATTTCTGTGTGTCACTAAAAACGCGGAAATCTCGCACATTGCCCATGCGAGACGTATGTAAATTTCAGGTGGAAACAACTGAATAGATTATTTGTATATATATGGAATCTACATTATCGAGTACTGATACTAACTTAATCTGCATTATGTTACATAAAATTCAATATTTCCTGAAATGTCCGTGATGGAACAACAACATATCGCATTGGTGGTTAAGTGGTAGAATTCTCGCCTGCCACGCGGGAGGCCCGGGTTCGATTCCCGGCCAAAGCAAAATGATTTTGGTGCTGTCAATTAATTGTTCAATATGACGTTATTTCTGTGTGTCACTAAAAGCGCGGAAACCTCGTACATTGTCTGTGCGAGACATATGTAAATTTCAGGTGGAAACAACTGACTAGATTATTTGTATATATATGGAATCTACAATATCGAGTACTGATACTAACTTAATCTGCATTATGTTACATAAAATTCAATATTTCCTGAAATGTCCGTGACGGAACAACAACATATCGCATTGGTGGTTCAGTGGTAGAATTCTCGCCTGCCACGCCGGAGGCCCGGGTTCGATTCCCGGCCAATGCAAAATGATTTTGGTGCTGTCAATTAATAGTTCAATATGACGTTATATCTGTGTGTCACTAAAAGCGCGGAAATCTCGCACATTGCCCATGCGAGACGTATGTAAATTTCAGGTGGAAACAACTGACTAGATTATTTGTATAAATATGGAATCTACAATATCGAGTACTGATACTAACTTAATCTGCATTATGTCACATAAAATTCAATATTTCCTGAAATGTCCGTGAAGGAACAACAACATATCGCATTGGTGGTTCAGTGCTAGTATTCTCGTCTGCCAGGCGGGAGGCCCGGGTTCGATTCCCGGCCAATTCAAAATGATTTTGGTGCTGTCAATTAATAGTTCAATATGACGTTATTTCTGTGTGTCACTAAAAGCGCGGATATCTCGCAAATTGCCCATGCAAGGCGTATGTAAATTCAGGTGGAAACAACTGAATAGATTATTTGTATAGATATGGAATCTACATTATCGTGTGCTGATACTAACTTAATCTGCATTATGTCACATAAAATTCAATATTTCCTGAAATGTCCGTGTTGGAACAACAACATATCGCATTGGTGGTTCAGTGGTGGACTCCCGGCCAATGCAAAATGATTTTGGTGCTGTCAATTAACAGTTCAATATGACGTTATGTCTGTGTGTCACTAAAAGCGCGGAAACCTCGCACATTGCCTGTGCGACAAATATGTAAATTTCAGGTGGAAACAACTGACTAGATTATTTGTATAGATATGGAATCTACATTATCGCGTTCTGATACTCACTTAATCTGCATTATGTCACATAAAATTCAATATTTCCTTAAATGTCCGTGATAGAACAACAAAATAGCGCATTGGTGGTTCAGTGGTAGAATTCTCGCCTGCCACGCGGGAGGCCCGGGTTCGATTCCCGGCCAATGCAAAATGATTTTGGTGCTGTAAATTAATACTTCAATATGACGTTATTTCTGTGTGTCACTAAAAGCGCGGAAACCTCGCACATTGTCTGTGCGAGACATATGTAAATTTCAGGTGGAAACAACTGACGAGATTATTTGTTTAGATATGGAATCTACATTATCACGTACTGATACTAACTTAATCTGCATTATGTCACATAAAATTCAATGCTTCCTGAAATGTCCGTGATGGAACAACAACATATCACATTGGTGGTTCAGTGGTAGATTCCCGGCCAATGCTAAATGATTTTGGTGCTGTCAATTAATAGTTCAATATAACGTCATTTCTGTGTGTCACTAAAAACGCGGAAATCTCGCACATTGCCCATGCGAGACGTATGTAAATTTCAGGTGGAAACAACTGAATAGATTATTTGTATATATATGGAATCTACATTATCGAGCACTGATACTAACTTAATCTGCATTATGTTACATAAAATTCAATATTTCCTGAAATGTCCGTGATGGAACAACAACATATCGCATTGGTGGTTCAGTGGTAGAATTCTCGCCTGCCACGCGGGAGGCCCGGGTTCGATTCCCGGCCAATGCAAAATGATTTTGATGCTGTCAATTAATTGTTCAATATGACGTTATTTCTGTGTGTCACTAAAAGCGCGGAAACCTCGCACATTGTCTGTGCGAGACATATGTAAATTTCAGGTGGAAACAACTGACTAGATTATTCGTATATATATATGGAATCTACAATATCGAGTACTGATACTAACTTAATCTGCATTATGTTACATAAAATTCAATATTTCCTGAAATGTCCGTGACGGAACAACAACATATCGCATTGGTGGTTCAGTGGTAGAATTCTCGCCTGCCACGCGGGAGGCCCGGGTTCGATTCCCGGCCAATGCAAAATGATTTTGGTGCTGTCAATTAATAGTTCAATATGACGTTATATCTGTGTGTCACTAAAAGCGCGGAAATCTCGCACATTGCCCATGCGAGACGTATGTAAATTTCAGGTGGAAACAACTGACTAGATTATTTGTATAAATATGGAATCTACAATATCGAGTACTGATACTAACTTAATCTGCATTATGTCACATAAAATTCAATATTTCATGAAATGTCCGTGAAGGAACAACAACATATTGCATAGGTGGTTCAGTGGTAGAATTCTCGCCTGCCACGCGGGAGGCCCGGGTTCGATTCCCGGCCAATGCAAAATGATTTTGGTGCTGTCAATTAATAGTTCAATATGACGTCATTTCTGTGTGTCACTAAAAACGCGGAAATCTCGCACATTGCCCATGCGAGACGTATGTAAATTTCAGGTGGAAACAACTGAATAGATTATTTGTATATATATGGAATCTACATTATCGAGTACTGATACTAACTTAATCTGCATTATGTCACATAAAATTCAATATTTCATGAAATGTCCGTGAAGGAACAACAACATATTGCATAGGTGGTTCAGTGGTAGAATTCTCGCCTGCCACGCGGGAGGCCCGGGTTCGATTCCCGGCCAATGCAAAATGATTTTGGTGCTGTCAATTAATTGTTCAATATGACGTCATTTCTGTGTGTCACTAAAAACGCGGAAATCTCGCACATTGCCCATGCGAGACGTATGTAAATTTCAGGTGGAAACAACTGAATAGATTATTTGTATATATATGGAATCTACATTATCGAGTACTGATACTAACTTAATCTGCATTATGTCACATAAAATTCAATATTTCATGAAATGTCCGTGAAGGAACAACAACATATTGCATAGGTGGTTCAGTGGTAGAATTCTCGCCTGCCACGCGGGAGGCCCGGGTTCGATTCCCGGCCAATGCAAAATGATTTTGGTGCTGTCAATTAATTGTTCAATATGACGTTATTTCTGTGTGTCACTAAAAGCGCGGAAACCTCGCACATTGTCTGTGCGAGACATATGTAAATTTCAGGTGGAAACAACTGACTAGATTATTTGTATATATATATGGAATCTACAATATCGAGTACTGATACTAACTTAATCTGCATTATGTTACATAAAATTCAATATTTCCTGAAATGTCCGTGACGGAACAACAACATATCGCATTGGTGGTTCAGTGGTAGAATTCTCGCCTGCCACGCGGGAGGCCCGGGTTCGATTCCCGGCCAATGCAAAATGATTTTGGTGCTGTCAATTAATAGTTCAATATGACGTCATTTCTGTGTGTCACTAAAAACGCGGAAATCTCGCACATTGCCCATGCGAGACGTATGTAAATTTCAGGTGGAAACAACTGAATAGATTATTTGTATAAATATGGAATCTACAATATCGAGTACTGATACTAACTTAATCTGCATTATGTCACATAAAATTAAATATTTCATGAAATGTCCGTGAAGGAACAACAACATATTGCATAGGTGGTTCAGTGGTAGAATTCTCGCCTGCCACGCGGGAGGCCCGGGTTCGATTCCCGGCCAATGCAAAATGATTTTGGTGCTGTCAATTAATAGTTCAATATGACGTCATTTCTGTGTGTCACTAAAAACGCGGAAATCTCGCACATTGCCCATGCGAGACGTATGTAAATTTCAGGTGGAAACAACTGAATAGATTATTTGTATATATATGGAATCTACATTATCGAGTACTGATACTAACTTAATCTGCATTATGTTACATAAAATTCAATATTTCCTGAAATGTCCGTGATGGAACCACAACATATCGCATTGGTGGTTCAGTGGTAGAATTCTCGCCCGCCACCCGGCCAATGCAAAAAGATTTTGCTGCTGTCAATTAATAGTTCAATATGACGTCATTTCTGTGTGTTACTAAAAGCGCGGAAATCTCGCACATTGCCCATGCGAGACGTATGTAAATTTCATGTGGAAACAACTGACTAGATTATTTGTATATATATGGAATCTACATTATCGAGTACTGATACTAACTTAATCTGCATTATGTTACATAAAATTCAATATTTCCTGAAATGTCCGTGATGGAACCACAACATATCGCATTGGTGGTTCAGTGGTAGAATTCTCGCCCGCCACCCGGCCAATGCAAAAAGATTTTGCTGCTGTCAATTAATAGTTCAATATGACGTCATTTCTGTGTGTTACTAAAAGCGCGGAAATCTCGCACATTGCCCATGCGAGACGTATGTAAATTTCATGTGGAAACAACTGACTAGATTATTTGTATATATATGGAATCTACATTATCGAGTACTGATACTAACTTAATCTGCATTATGTCACATAAAATTCAATGCTTCCTGAAATGTCCGTGATGGAACAACAACATAGCGCATTGGTGGTTCAGTGGTAGATTCCCGGCCAATGCAAAATGATTTTGGTGCTGTCAATTAATAGTTTAATATGACGTCATTCCTGTGTGTCACTAAAAACGCGGAAATCTCGCACATTGCCCATGAGAGACGTATGTAAATTTCAGGTGGAAACAACTGACTAGATTATTTGTATATATATGGAATCTACATTATCGAGTACTGATATTAACTTAATCTGCATTATGTTACATAAAATTCAATATTTCCTTAAATGTCCGTGATGGAACCACAACATATCGCATTGGTGGTTCAGTGGTAGAATTCTCGCCCGCCACCCGGCCAATGCGAAAAGATTTTGGTGCTGTCAATTAATAGTTCAATATGACGTCATTTCTGTGTGTTACTAAAAGCGCGGAAATCTCGCACATTGCCCATGCGAGACGTATGTAAATTTCATGTGGAAACAACTGACTAGATTATTTGTATATATATGGAATCTACATTATCGAGTACTGACACTAACTTAATCTGCATTATGTCACATAAAATTCAATATTTCCTGAAATGTCCGTGATGGAACAACAACATATCGCATTGGTGGTTCAGTGGTAGAATTCTCGCATGCCACCCGGCCAATGCAAAAAGATTTTGGTGCTGTCAATTAAGAGTTCAATATGACGTTATTTCTGTGAGTCGCTAAAAGCGCAGAAATCTCGCACATTACCCATGCGAGACGTATGTAAATTTCAGGTGGAAACAACTGACTAGATTATTTGTATAGATATGGAATCTTCATTATCGAGTACTGATACCAACTTAGTCTGCATTATGACACATACAATTCAATATTTCCTGAAATGTCCGTGATGGAACAACAACATAGCGCATTGGTGAAACAACAACATAGCGCATTGCTGGTTCAGTGGTAGAATTCTCGCCTGCCGCGCCAGGGCAAAATGATTTTGGTGCTGTCAATTAATAGTTCAATGTGACGCTATTTCTGTGTGTCACTAAAAGCGCGGATATCTCGCACATTGCCTGTGCGACAAATATGTAAATTTCAGGTGGAAACAACTGACTAGATTATTTGTATAGATATGGATTCTACATTATCGCGTTCTGATACTAACTTAATCTGCATTATGTCACATAAAATTAAATATTTCCTGAAATGTCCGTGATAAAACAACAACATATTGCATTGGTGGTTCAGTGGTAGAATTGTCGCCAGCCAGGCGGGAGGCCCGGGTTCGATTCCCGGCCAATTCAATATGATTTTGGTGCTGTCAATTAATAGTTCAATATGACGCTATTTCTGTGTGTCACTAAAAGCGCGGATATCTCGCAAATTGCCCATGCAAGGCGTATGTAAATTTCAGGTGGTAACAACTAACTAGACTATTTGTATAGATATGGAATCTACATTATCGAGTTCTGATACTAACTTAATCTGCATTATGTCACATAAAATTCAATATTTCCTGAAATGTCCGTGATGGAACAACAACATAGCGCATTGGTGAAACAACAACATAGCGCATTGCTGGTTCAGTGGTAGAATTCTCGCCTGCCGCGCCAGGGCAAAATGATTTTGGTGCTGTCAATTAATAGTTCAATGTGACGCTATTTCTGTGTGTCACTAAAAGCGCGGATATCTCGCACATTGCCTGTGCGACAAATATGTAAATTTCAGGTGGAAACAACTGACTAGATTATTTGTATAGATATGGATTCTACATTATCGCGTTCTGATACTAACTTAATCTGCATTATGTCACATAAAATTAAATATTTCCTGAAATGTCCGTGATAAAACAACAACATATTGCATTGGTGGTTCAGTGGTAGAATTGTCGCCAGCCAGGCGGGAGGCCCGGGTTCGATTCCCGGCCAATTCAAAATGATTTTGGTGCTGTCAATTAATAGTTCAATATGACGCTATTTCTGTGTGTCACTAAAAGCGCGGATATCTCGCAAATTGCCCATGCAAGGCGTATGTAAATTTCAGGTGGTAACAACTAACTAGACTATTTGTATAGATATGGAATCTACATTATCGAGTTCTGATACTAACTTAATCTGCATTATGTCACATAAAATTCAATATTTCCTGAAATGTCCGTGATGGAACAACAACATATCGCATTGGTGGTTCAGTGGTAGATTCCCGGCCAATGCAAAATGATTTTGGTGCTGTCAATTAATAGTTCAATATGACGTTATTTCTGTGTGTCACTAAAAGCGCGGAAATCTCGCACATTGCCTGTGCGAGACGTATGTAAATTTCAGGTGGAAACAACTGACTAGATTATTTGTATAGATATGGAATCTACATTATCGTGTACTGATACTAACTTAATCTGCATTATATCACATAAAATTCAATATTTCCTGAAATGTCCGTGATGGAACAACAACATAGCGCATTGGTGGTTCAGTGGTAGATTCCCGGCCAATGCAAAATGATTTTGGTGCTGTCATTTAATAGTTCAATATGACGTTATTTCTGTGAGTCGCTAAAAGCGCAGAAATCTCGCACATTACCCATGCGAGACGTATGTAAATTTCAGGTGGAAACAACTGACTAGATTATTTGTATAGATATGGAATCTACATTATCGAGTACTGATAGCAACTTAGTCTGCATTATGGCACATAAAATTCAATATTTCCTGAAATGTCCGTGATGGAACAGCAACATAGCGCATTGGTGGTTCAGTGGTAGAATTATCGCCTGCCACGCCGGAGGCCCGGGTTCGATTCCCAGCCAAGGCAAAATGATTTTGGTGCTGTCAATTAATAGTTCAATGTGACGTTATTTCTGTGTGTCACTAAAAGCCCAGAAATCTCGCACATTGCCTGTGCGAGACATAGTTAAATTTCAGGTGGAAACAACAGGCTACATTATTTGTATAGATATGGAATCTACATTATCACGTTCTGATACTAACTTAATCTGAATTATGACACATAAAATTAATTATTTCCTGAAATGTCTGTGATAAAACAACAACATATTGCATTGGTGGTTCAGTGGTAGAATTGTCGCCAGCCAGGCGGGAGGACCGGGTTCGAATCCCGGCCAATTCAAAACGATTTTGGTGCTGTCAATTAATAGTTCAATATGACGTTATTTCTGTGTGTCACTAAAAGCGCGGATATCTCGCAAATTGCCCATGCAAGGCGTATGTAAATTTCAGGTGGAAACAACTGACTAGATTATTTGTATAGATATGGAATCTACATTTTCGAGTTCTGATACTAACTTAATCTGCATTATGTCACATAAAATTCAATATTTCCTGAAATGTCCGTGTTGGAACAACAACATATCGCATTGGTGGTTCAGTGGTGGACTCCCGGCCAATGCAAAATGATTTTGGTACTGTCAATTAATTGTTCAATATGACGTTATTTCTGTGTGTCACTAAAAGCGCGGAAACCTCGCACATTGTCTGTGCGAGACATATGTAAATTTCAGGTGGAAACAACTGACTAGATTATTTGTACATATATGGAATCTACAATATCGAGTACTGATACTAACTTAATCTGCATTATGTTACATAAAATTCAATATTTCCTGAAATGTCCGTGATGGAACAACAACATATCGCATTGGTGGTTCAGTGGTAGAATTGTCGCCAGCCAGGCGGGAGGCCCGGGTTCGATTCTCGGCCAATTCAAAATGATGTTGGTGCTGTCAATTAATAGTTCAATATGACGCTATTTCTGTGTGTCACTGAAAGCGCGGATATCTCGCAAATTGCCCATGCAAGGCGTATGTAAATTTCAGGATGTAACAACTAACTAGATTATTTGTATAGATATGGAATCTACATTTTCGAGTTCTGATACTAACTTAATCTGCATTATGTCACATAAAATTCAATATTTCCTGAAATGTCCGTGATGGAACAACAACATATCGCAATGGTGGTTCAGTGGTAGATTCCCGACCAATGCAAAATGATTTTGGTGCTGTCAATTAATAGTTCAATATGACGTCATTTCTGTGTGTCACTAAAAGCGCGGAAATCGCGCACATTGCCCTTTGCGAGACGTATGTAAATTTCAGGTGGAAACAACTGACTAGATTATTTGTATATATTTATGGAATCTACATTATCGAGTACTGATACTAACTTAGTCTGCATTATGTTACATAAAATTCAAAATTTCCTGAAATGTCCGTGATGGAACAACAACATATCGCATTGGTGGTTCAGTGGTAGAATTCTCGCCTGCCACGCGGGAGGCGCGGGTTCGATTCCCGGCCAATGCAAAATGATTTTGGTGCTGTCAATTAATAGTTCAATATGACATTGTTTCTGAGTGTCACTAAAAGCCCGGAATTCTCGCACATTGCCCGTGCGAGACGTATGTAAATTTCAGGTGGAAACAACTGACTAGATTATTTGTATAAATATGGAATCTACAATATCGAGTACTGATACTAACTTAATCTGAATTATGTCACATAAAATTCAATATTTCCTGAAATGTCCGTGATGGAACAACAACATAGCGCATTGGTGGTTCAGTGGTAGATTCCCGGCCAATGCAAAATGATTTTGGTGCTGTCATTTAATAGTTCAATATGACGTTATTTCTGTGAGTCGCTAAAAGCGCAGAAATCTCGCACATTACCCATGCGAGACGTATGTAAATTTCAGGTGGAAACAACTGACTAGATTATTTGTATAGATATGGAATCTACATTATCGAGTACTGATAGCAACTTAGTCTGCATTATGGCACATAAAATTCAATATTTCCTGAAATGTCCGTGATGGAACAGCAACATAGCGCATTGGTGGTTCAGTGGTAGAATTCTCGCCTGCCACGCCGGAGGCCCGGGTTCGATTCCCAGCCAAGGCAAAATGATTTTGGTGCTGTCAATTAATAGTTCAATGTGACGTTATTTCTGTGTGTCACTAAAAGCCCAGAAATCTCGCACATTGCCTGTGCGAGACATAGTTAAATTTCAGGTGGAAACAACAGGCTACATTATTTGTATAGATATGGAATCTACATTATCACGTTCTGATACTAACTTAATCTGAATTATGACACATAAAATTAATTATTTCCTGAAATGTCTGTGATAAAACAACAACATATTGCATTGGTGGTTCAGTGGTAGAATTGTCGCCAGCCAGGCGGGAGGACCGGGTTCGATTCCCGGCCAATTCAAAACGATTTTGGTGCTGTCAATTAATAGTTCAATATGACGTTATTTCTGTGTGTCACTAAAAGCGCGGATATCTCGCAAATTGCCCATGCAAGGCGTATGTAAATTTCAGGTGGAAACAACTGACTAGATTATTTGTATAGATATGGAATCTACATTTTCGAGTTCTGATACTAACTTAATCTGCATTATGTCACATAAAATTCAATATTTCCTGAAATGTCCGTGTTGGAACAACAACATATCGCATTGGTGGTTCAGTGGTGGACTCCCGGCCAATGCAACATGATTTTGGTACTGTCAATTAATTGTTCAATATGACGTTATTTCTGTGTGTCACTAAAAGCGCGGAAACCTCGCACATTGTCTGTGCGAGACATATGTAAATTTCAGGTGGAAACAACTGACTAGATTATTTGTACATATATGGAATCTACAATATCGAGTACTGATACTAACTTAATCTGCATTATGTTACATAAAATTCAATATTTCCTGAAATGTCCGTGATGGAACAACAACATATCGCATTGGTGGTTCAGTGGTAGAATTGTCGCCAGCCAGGCGGGAGGCCCGGGTTCGATTCTCGGCCAATTCAAAATGATGTTGGTGCTGTCAATTAATAGTTCAATATGACGCTATTTCTGTGTGTCACTGAAAGCGCGGATATCTCGCAAATTGCCCATGCAAGGCGTATGTAAATTTCAGGATGTAACAACTAACTAGATTATTTGTATAGATATGGAATCTACATTTTCGAGTTCTGATACTAACTTAATCTGCATTATGTCACATAAAATTCAATATTTCCTGAAATGTCCGTGATGGAACAACAACATATCGCATTGGTGGTTCAGTGGTAGATTCCCGACCAATGCAAAATGATTTTGGTGCTGTCAATTAATAGTTCAATATGACGTTATATCTGTGTGTCACTAAAAGCGCGGAAATCTCGCACATTGCCCATGCGAGACGTATGTAAATTTCAGGTGGAAACAACTGACTAGATTATTTGTATAAATATGGAATCTACAATATCGAGTACTGATACTAACTTAATCTGCATTATGTCACATAAAATTCAATATTTCCTGAAATGTCCGTGAAGGAACAACAACATATCGCATTGGTGGTTCAGTGCTAGTATTCTCGTCTGCCAGGCGGGAGGCCCGGGTTCGATTCCCGGCCAATTCAAAATGATTTTGGTGCTGTCAATTAATAGTTCAATATGACGTTATTTCTGTGTGTCACTAAAAGCGCGGATATCTCGCAAATTGCCCATGCAAGGCGTATGTAAATTCAGGTGGAAACAACTGAATAGATTATTTGTATAGATATGGAATCTACATTATCGTGTGCTGATACTAACTTAATCTGCATTATGTCACATAAAATTCAATATTTCCTGAAATGTCCGTGTTGGAACAACAACATATCGCATTGGTGGTTCAGTGGTGGACTCCCGGCCAATGCAAAATGATTTTGGTGCTGTCAATTAACAGTTCAATATGACGTTATGTCTGTGTGTCACTAAAAGCGCGGAAACCTCGCACATTGCCTGTGCGACAAATATGTAAATTTCAGGTGGAAACAACTGACTAGATTATTTGCATAGATATGGAATCTACATTATCGCGTTCTGATACTCACTTAATCTGCATTATGTCACATAAAATTCAATATTTCCTTAAATGTCCGTGATGGAACAACAACATATCACATTGGTGGTTCAGTGGTAGATTCCCGGCCAATGCTAAATGATTTTGGTGCTGTCAATTAATAGTTCAATATGACGTCATTTCTGTGTGTCACTAAAAACGCGGAAATCTCGCACATTGTCTGTGCGAGACATATGTAAATTTCAGGTGGAAACAACTGACTAGATTATTTGTATATATATATGGAATCTACAATATCGAGTACTGATACTAACTTAATCTGCATTATGTTACATAAAATTCAATATTTCCTGAAATGTCCGTGACGGAACAACAACATATCGCATTGGTGGTTCAGTGGTAGAATTCTCGCCTGCCACGCGGGAGTCCCGGGTTCGATTCCCGGCCAATGCCAAATGATTTTGGTGCTGTCAATTAATAGTTCAATATGACGTTATATCTGTGTGTCACTAAAAGCGCGGAAATCTCGCACATTGCCCATGCGAGACGTATGTAAATTTCAGGTGGAAACAACTGACTAGATTATTTGTATAAATATGGAATCTACAATATCGAGTACTGATACTAACTTAATCTGCATTATGTTACATAAAATTCATTATTTCCTGAAATGTCCGTGATGGAACAACAACATATCGCATTGGTGGTTCAGTGGTAGAATTCTCGCCTGCCACGCGGGAGGCCCGGGTTCGATTCCCGGCCAATGCAAAATGATTTTGGTGCTGTCAATTAATTGTTCAATATGACGTTATTTCTGTGTGTCACTAAAAGCGCGGAAACCTCGCACATTGTCTGTGCGAGACATATGTAAATTTCAGGTGGAAACAACTGACTAGATTATTTGTATATATATATGGAATCTACAATATCGAGTACTGATACTAACTTAATCTGCATTATGTTACATAAAATTCAATATTTCCTGAAATGTCCGTGACGGAACAACAACATATCGCATTGGTGGTTCAGTGGTAGAATTCTCGCCTGCCACGCGGGAGGCCCGGGTTCGATTCCCGGCCAATGCAAAATGATTTTGGTGCTGTCAATTAATAGTTCAATATGACGTTATATCTGTGTGTCACTAAAAGCGCGGAAATCTCGCACATTGCCCATGCGAGACGTATGTAAATTTCAGGTGGAAACAACTGACTAGATTATTTGTATAAATATGGAATCTACAAAATCGAGTACTGATACTAACTTAATCTGCATTATGTCACATAAAATTCAATATTTCATGAAATGTCCGTGAAGGAACAACAACATATTGCATAGGTGGTTCAGTGGTAGAATTCTCGCCTGCCACGCGGGAGGCCCGGGTTCGATTCCCGGCCAATGCAAAATGATTTTGGTGCTGTCAATTAATAGTTCAATATGACGTCATTTCTGTGTGTCACTAAAAACGCGGAAATCTCGCACATTGCCCATGCGAGACGTATGTAAATTTCAGGTGGAAACAACTGAATAGATTATTTGTATATATATGGAATCTACATTATCGAGTACTGATACTAACTTAATCTGCAGTATGTTACATAAAATTCAATATTTCCTGAAATGTCCGTGATGGAACCACAACATATCGCATTGGTGGTTCAGTGGTAGAATTCTCGCCCGCCACCCGGCCAATGCAAAAAGATTTTGCTGCTGTCAATTAATAGTTCAATATGACGTCATTTCTGTGTGTTACTAAAAGCGCGGAAATCTCGCACATTGCCCATGCGAGACGTATGTAAATTTCATGTGGAAACAACTGACTAGATTATTTGTATATATATGGAATCTACATTATCGAGTACTGATACTAACTTAATCTGCATTATGTTACATAAAATTCAATATTTCCTGAAATGTCCGTGATGGAACCACAACATATCGCATTGGTGGTTCAGTGGTAGAATTCTCGCCCGCCACCCGGCCAATGCAAAAAGATTTTGCTGCTGTCAATTAATAGTTCAATATGACGTCATTTCTGTGTGTTACTAAAAGCGCGGAAATCTCGCACATTGCCCATGCGAGACGTATGTAAATTTCATGTGGAAACAACTGACTAGATTATTTGTATATATATGGAATCTACATTATCGAGTACTGATACTAACTTAATCTGCATTATGTCACATAAAATTCAATGCTTCCTGAAATGTCCGTGATGGAACAACAACATAGCGCATTGGTGAAAAAACAACATAGCGCATTGCTGGTTCAGTGGTAGAATTCTCGCCTGCCGCGCCAGGGCAAAATGATTTTGGTGCTGTCAATTAATAGTTCAATGTGACGCTATTTCTGTGTGTCACTAAAAGCGCGGATATCTCGCACATTGCCTGTGCGACAAATATGTAAATTTCAGGTGGAAACAACTGACTAGATTATTTGTATAGATATGGATTCTACATTATCGCGTTCTGATACTAACTTAATCTGCATTATGTCACATAAAATTAAATATTTCCTGAAATGTCCGTGATAAAACAACAACATATTGCATTGGTGGTTCAGTGGTAGAATTGTCGCCAGCCAGGCGGGAGGCCCTGGTTCGATTCCCGGCCAATTCAAAATGATTTTGGTGCTGTCAATTAATAGTTCAATATGACGCTATTTCTGTGTGTCACTAAAAGCGCGGATATCTCGCAAATTGCCCATGCAAGGCGTATGTAAATTTCAGGTGGTAACAACTAACTAGACTATTTGTATAGATATGGAATCTACATTATCGAGTTCTGATACTAACTTAATCTGCATTATGTCACATAAAATTCAATATTTCCTGAAATGTCCGTGATGGAACAACAACATAGCGCATTGGTGAAACAACAACATAGCGCATTGCTGGTTCAGTGGTAGAATTCTCGCCTGCCGCGCCAGGGCAAAATGATTTTGGTGCTGTCAATTAATAGTTCAATGTGACGCTATTTCTGTGTGTCACTAAAAGCGCGGATATCTCGCACATTGCCTGTGCGACAAATATGTAAATTTCAGGTGGAAACAACTGACTAGATTATTTGTATAGATATGGATTCTACATTATCGCGTTCTGATACTAACTTAATCTGCATTATGTCACATAAAATTAAATATTTCCTGAAATGTCCGTGATAAAACAACAACATATTGCATTGGTGGTTCAGTGGTAGAATTGTCGCCAGCCAGGCGGGAGGCCCGGGTTCGATTCCCGGCCAATTCAAAATGATTTTGGTGCTGTCAATTAATAGTTCAATATGACGCTATTTCTGTGTGTCACTAAAAGCGCGGATATCTCGCAAATTGCCCATGCAAGGCGTATGTAAATTTCAGGTGGTAACAACTAACTAGACTATTTGTATAGATATGGAATCTACATTATCGAGTTCTGATACTAACTTAATCTGCATTATGTCACATAAAATTCAATATTTCCTGAAATGTCCGTGATGGAACAACATATCGCATTGGTGGTTCAGTGGTAGATTCCCGGCCAATGCAAAATGATTTTGGTGCTGTCAATTAATAGTTCAATATGACGTTATTTCTGTGTGTCACTAAAAGCGCGGAAATCTCGCACATTGCCTGTGCGAGACGTATGTAAATTTCAGGTGGAAACAACTGACTAGATTATTTGTATAGATATGGAATCTACATTATCGTGTACTGATACTAACTTAATCTGCATTATATCACATAAAATTCAATATTTCCTGAAATGTCCGTGATGGAACAACAACATAGCGCATTGGTGGTTCAGTGGTAGATTCCCGGCCAATGCAAAATGATTTTGGTGCTGTCATTTAATAGTTCAATATGACGTTATTTCTGTGAGTCGCTAAAAGCGCAGAAATCTCGCACATTACCCATGCGAGACGTATGTAAATTTCAGGTGGAAACAACTGACTAGATTATTTGTATAGATATGGAATCTACATTATCGAGTACTGATAGCAACTTAGTCTGCATTATGGCACATAAAATTCAATATTTCCTGAAATGTCCGTGATGGAACAGCAACATAGCGCATTGGTGGTTCAGTGGTAGAATTCTCGCCTGCCACGCCGGAGGCCCGGGTTCGATTCCCAGCCAAGGCAAAATGATTTTGGTGCTGTCAATTAATAGTTCAATGTGACGTTATTTCTGTGTGTCACTAAAAGCCCAGAAATCTCGCACATTGCCTGTGCGAGACATAGTTAAATTTCAGGTGGAAACAACAGGCTACATTATTTGTATAGATATGGAATCTACATTATCACGTTCTGATACTAACTTAATCTGAATTATGACACATAAAATTAATTATTTCCTGAAATGTCTGTGATAAAACAACAACATATTGCATTGGTGGTTCAGTGGTAGAATTGTCGCCAGCCAGGCGGGAGGACCGGGTTCGATTCCCGGCCAATTCAAAACGATTTTGGTGCTGTCAATTAATAGTTCAATATGACGTTATTTCTGTGTGTCACTAAAAGCGCGGATATCTCGCAAATTGCCCATGCAAGGCGTATGTAAATTTCAGGTGGAAACAACTGACTAGATTATTTGTATAGATATGGAATCTACATTTTCGAGTTCTGATACTAACTTAATCTGCATTATGTCACATAAAATTCAATATTTCCTGAAATGTCCGTGTTGGAACAACAACATATCGCATTGGTGGTTCAGTGGTGGACTCCCGGCCAATGCAAAATGATTTTGGTACTGTCAATTAATTGTTCAATATGACGTTATTTCTGTGTGTCACTAAAAGCGCGGAAACCTCGCACATTGTCTGTGCGAGACATATGTAAATTTCAGGTGGAAACAACTGACTAGATTATTTGTACATATATGGAATCTACAATATCGAGTACTGATACTAACTTAATCTGCATTATATCACATAAAATTCAATATTTCCTGAAATGTCCGTGATGGAACAACAACATAGCGCATTGGTGGTTCAGTGGTAGATTCCGGGCAATGCAAAATGATTTTGGTGCTGTCATTTAATAGTTCAATATGACGTTATTTCTGTGAGTCGCTAAAAGCGCAGAAATCTCGCACATTACCCATGCGAGTCGTATGTAAATTTCAGGTGGAAACAACTGACTAGATTATTTGTATAGATATGGAATCTACATTATCGAGTACTGATAGCAACTTAGTCTGCATTATGGCACATAAAATTCAATATTTCCTGAAATGTCCGTGATGGAACATCAACATAGCGCATTGGTGGTTCAGTGGTAGAATTCTCGCCTGCCACGCCGGAGGCCCGGGTTCGATTCCCAGCCAAGGCAAAATGATTTTGGTGCTGTCAATTAATAGTTCAATGTGACGTTATTTCTGTGTGTCACTAAAAGCCCAGAAATCTCGCACATTGCCTGTGCGAGACATAGTTAAATTTCAGGTGGAAACAACAGGCTACATTATTTGTATAGATATGGAATCTACATTATCACGTTCTGATACTAACTTAATCTGAATTATGACACATAAAATTAATTATTTCCTGAAATGTCTGTGATAAAACAACAACATATTGCATTGGTGGTTCAGTGGTAGAATTGTCGCCAGCCAGGCGGGAGGACCGGGTTCGATTCCCGGCCAATTCAAAACGATTTTAGTGCTGTCAATTAATAGTTCAATATGACGTTATTTCTGTGTGTCACTAAAAGCGCGGATATCTCGCAAATTGCCCATGCAAGGCGTATGTAAATTTCAGGTGGAAACAACTGACTAGATTATTTGTATAGATATGGAATCTACATTTTCGAGTTCTGATACTAACTTAATCTGCATTATGTCACATAAAATTCAATATTTCCTGAAATGTCCGTGTTGGAACAACAACATATCGCATTGGTGGTTCAGTGGTGGACTCCCGGCCAATGCAAAATGATTTTGGTACTGTCAATTAATTGTTCAATATGACGTTATTTCTGTGTGTCACTAAAAGCGCGGAAACCTCGCACATTGTTTGTGCGAGACATATGTAAATTTCAGGTGGAAACAACTGACTAGATTATTTGTACATATATGGAATCTACAATATCGAGTACTGATACTAACTTAATCTGCATTATGTTACATAAAATTCAATATTTCCTGAAATGTCCGTGATGGAACAACAACATATCGCATTGGTGGTTCAGTGGTAGAATTGTCGCCAGCCAGGCGGGAGGCCCGGGTTCGATTCTCGGCCAATTCAAAATGATGTTGGTGCTGTCAATTAATAGTTCAATATGACGCTATTTCTGTGTGTCACTGAAAGCGCGGATATCTCGCAAATTGCCCATGCAAGGCGTATGTAAATTTCAGGATGTAACAACTAACTAGATTATTTGTATAGATATGGAATCTACATTTTCGAGTTCTGATACTAACTTAATCTGCATTATGTCACATAAAATTCAATATTTCCTGAAATGTCCGTGATGGAACAACAACATATCGCATTGGTGGTTCAGTGGTAGATTCCCGACCAATGCAAAATGATTTTGGTGCTGTCAATTAATAGTTCAATATGACGTCATTTCTGTGTGTCACTAAAAGCGCGGAAATCGCGCACATTGCCCTTTGCGAGACGTATGTAAATTTCAGGTGGAAACAACTGACTAGATTATTTGTATATATTTATGGAATCTACATTATCGAGTACTGATACTAACTTAGTCTGCATTATGTTACATAAAATTCAAAATTTCCTGAAATGTCCGTGATGGAACAACAACATATCGCATTGGTGGTTCAGTGGTAGAATTCTCGCCTGCCACGCGGGAGGCGCGGGTTCGATTCCCGGCCAATGCAAAATGATTTTGGTGCTGTCAATTAATAGTTCAATATGACATTGTTTCTGAGTGTCACTAAAAGCCCGGAATTCTCGCACATTGCCCGTGCGAGACGTATGTAAATTTCAGGTGGAAACAACTGACTAGATTATTTGTATAAATATGGAATCTACAATATCGAGTACTGATACTAACTTAATCTGAATTATGTCACATAAAATTCAATATTTCCTGAAATGTCCGTGATGGAACAACAACATATCGCATTGGTGGTTCAGTGGTAGATTCCCGACCAATGCAAAATGATTTTGGTGCTGTCAATTAATAGTTCAATATGACGTCATTTCTGTGTGTCACTAAAAGCGCGGAAATCGCGCACATTGCCCTTTGCGAGACGTATGTAAATTTCAGGTGGAAACAACTGACTAGATTATTTGTATATATTTATGGAATCTACATTATCGAGTACTGATACTAACTTAGTCTGCATTATGTTACATAAAATTCAAAATTTCCTGAAATGTCCGTGATGGAACAACAACATATCGCATTGGTGGTTCAGTGGTAGATTCCCGGCCAATGCAAAATGATTTTGGTGCTGTCAATTAATACTTCAATATGACGCTATTTCTGTATGTCACTAAAAGCGCGGATATCTCGCACATTGCCCATGCAAGGCGTATGTAAATTTCAGGTGGAAACAACTGACTAGATTATTTGTATACATATGGAATCTACATTATCGAGTTCTGATACTAACTTAATCTGCATTATGTCACATAAAATTCAATATTTCCTGAAATTTCCGTGATGGAACAACAACATATCGCATTGGTGGTTCAGTGGTAGATTCCCGGCCAATGCAAAATGATTTTGGTGCTGTCAATTAATAGTTCAATATGACGTCATTTCTGTGTGTCACTAAAAGCGCGAAAATCTCGCACATTGCCCATGCGAGACGTATGTAAATTTCAGGTGGAAACAACTGACTAGATTATTTGTATATATTATGGAATCTACATTATCGAGTACTGATACTAACTTAATCTGCATTATGTCACATAAAATTTAATATTTCCTGAAATGTCCGTGATGGATCAACAACATATCGCATTGGTGGTTCAGTGGTAGAATTCTCGCCTGCCACGCGGGAGGCCCGGGTTCGATTCCCGGCCAATGCAAATTGATTTTGGTGCTGTCAATTAATAGTTCAATATGACGTTATTTCTGTGTGTCACTAAAAGCGCGGAAATCTCGCACATTGCCCATGCGAGACGTATGTAAATTTCAGGTGGAAACAACTGACGAGATTATTTGTATAGATATGGAATCTACATTATCGCGTTCTGATGCTAACTTAATCTGCATTATGTCACATAAAATTCAATGCTTCCTGAAATGTCCGTGATGGAACAACAACATATCGCATTGGTGGTTCAGTGGTAGATTCCCGACCAATGCAAAATGATTTTGGTGCTGTCAATTAATAGTTCAATATGACGTCATTTCTGTGTGTCACTAAAAGCGCGGAAATCGCGCACATTGCCCTTTGCGAGACGTATGTAAATTTCAGGTGGAAACAACTGACTAGATTATTTGTATATATTTATGGAATCTACATTATCGAGTACTGATACTAACTTAGTCTGCATTATGTTACATAAAATTCAAAATTTCCTGAAATGTCCGTGATGGAACAACAACATATCGCATTGGTGGTTCAGTGGTAGAATTCTCGACTGCCACGCGGGAGGCCCAGGTTCGATTCCCGGCCAATGCAAAATTATTTTGGTGCTGTAAATTAATAGTTCAATATGACGTTATTTCTGTGTGTCACTAAAAGCGCGGAAATCTCGCACATTGCCCATGCGAGACGTATGTAAATTTCAGGTGGAAACAACTGACTAGATTATTTGTATAGATATGGAATCTACATTATCGAGTTCTGATACTAACTTAATCTGCATTATGTCACATAAAATTCAATATTTCCTGAAATGTCCGTGATGGAACAACAACATATCGCATTGGTGGTTCAGTGGTAGATTCCCGGCCAATGCAAAATGATTTTGGTGCTGTCAATTAATACTTCAATATGACGCTATTTCTGTATGTCACTAAAAGCGCGGATATCTCGCACATTGCCCATGCAAGGCGTATGTAAATTTCAGGTGGAAACAACTGACTAGATTATTTGTATACATATGGAATCTACATTATCGAGTTCTGATACTAACTTAATCTGCATTATGTCACATAAAATTCAATGCTTCCTGAAATGTCCGTGATGGAACAACAACATATCGCATTGGTGGTTCAGTGGTAGATTCCCGACCAATGCAAAATGATTTTGGTGCTGTCAATTAATAGTTCAATATGACGTCATTTCTGTGTGTCACTAAAAGCGCGGAAATCGCGCACATTGCCCTTTGCGAGACGTATGTAAATTTCAGGTGGAAACAACTGACTAGATTATTTGTATATATTTATGGAATCTACATTATCGAGTACTGATACTAACTTAGTCTGCATTATGTTACATAAAATTCAAAATTTCCTGAAATGTCCGTGATGGAACAACAACATATCGCATTGGTGGTTCAGTGGTAGAATTCTCGCCTGCCACGCGGGAGGCGCGGGTTCGATTCCCGGCCAATGCAAAATGATTTTGGTGCTGTCAATTAATAGTTCAATATGACATTGTTTCTGAGTGTCACTAAAAGCCCGGAAATCTCGCACATTGCCCATGCGAGACGTATGTAAATTTCAGGTGGAAACAACTGACTAGATTATTTGTATAAATATGGAATCTACAATATCGAGTACTGATACTAACTTAATCTTCATTATGTCACATAAAATTCAATATTTCCTGAAATGTCCGTGATGGAACAACAACATATCGCATTGGTGGTTCAGTGGTAGATTCCCGGCCAATGCAAAATGATTTTGGTGCTGTCAATTAATAGTTCAATATGACGTCATTTCTGTGTGTCACTAAAAGCGCGGAAATCTCGCACATTGCCCATGTGAGACGTATGTAAATTTCAGGTGGAAACAACTGACTAGATTATTTGTATATATTATGGAATCTACATTATCGAGTACTGATACTAACTTAATCTGCATTATGTCACATACAATTTAATATTTCCTGAAATGTCCGTGTTGGATCAACAACATATCGCATTGGTGGTTCAGTGGTAGAATTCTCGCCTGCCACGCGGGAGGCCCGGGTTCGATTCCCGGCCAATGCAAATTGATTTTGGTGCTGTCAATTAATAGTTCAATATGACGTTATTTCTGCGTGTCACTAAAAGCGCGGAAATCTCGCACATTGCCCATGCGAGACGTATGTAAATTTCAGGTGGAAACAACTGACTAGATTATTTGTATAGATATGGAATCTACATTATCGAGTTCTGATACTAACTTAATCTGCATTATGTCACATAAAATTCAATATTTCCTGAAATGTCCGTGATGGAACAACAACATATCGCATTGGTGGTTCAGTGGTAGATTCCCGACCAATGCAAAATGATTTTGGTGCTGTCAATTAATAGTTCAATATGACGTCATTTCTGTGTGTCACTAAAAGCGCGGAAATCGCGCACATTGCCCTTTGCGAGACGTATGTAAATTTCAGGTGGAAACAACTGACTAGATTATTTGTATATATTTATGGAATCTACATTATCGAGTACTGATACTAACTTAGTCTGCATTATGTTACATAAAATTCAAAATTTCCTGAAATGTCCGTGATGGAACAACAACATATCGCATTGGTGGTTCAGTGGTAGAATTCTCGCCTGCCACGCGGGAGGCGCGGGTTCGATTCCCGGCCAATGCAAAATGATTTTGGTGCTGTCAATTAATAGTTCAATATGACATTGTTTCTGAGTGTCACTAAAAGCCCGGAATTCTCGCACATTGCCCGTGCGAGACGTATGTAAATTTCAGGTGGAAACAACTGACTAGATTATTTGTATAAATATGGAATCTACAATATCGAGTACTGATACTAACTTAATCTGAATTATGTCACATAAAATTCAATATTTCCTGAAATGTCCGTGATGGAACAACAACATAGCGCATTGGTGGTTCAGTGGTAGATTCCCGGCCAATGCAAAATGATTTTGGTGCTGTCATTTAATAGTTCAATATGACGTTATTTCTGTGAGTCGCTAAAAGCGCAGAAATCTCGCACATTACCCATGCGAGACGTATGTAAATTTCAGGTGGAAACAACTGACTAGATTATTTGTATAGATATGGAATCTACATTATCGAGTACTGATAGCAACTTAGTCTGCATTATGGCACATAAAATTCAATATTTCCTGAAATGTCCGTGATGGAACAGCAACATAGCGCATTGGTGGTTCAGTGGTAGAATTCTCGCCTGCCACGCCGGAGGCCCGGGTTCGATTCCCAGCCAAGGCAAAATGATTTTGGTGCTGTCAATTAATATTTCAATGTGACGTTATTTCTGTGTGTCACTAAAAGCCCAGAAATCTCGCACATTGCCTGTGCGAGACATAGTTAAATTTCAGGTGGAAACAACAGGCTACATTATTTGTATAGATATGGAATCTACATTATCACGTTCTGATACTAACTTAATCTGAATTATGACACATAAAATTAATTATTTCCTGAAATGTCTGTGATAAAACAACAACATATTGCATTGGTGGTTCAGTGGTAGAATTGTCGCCAGCCAGGCGGGAGGACCGGGTTCGATTCCCGGCCAATTCAAAACGATTTTGGTGCTGTCAATTAATAGTTCAATATGACGTTATTTCTGTGTGTCACTAAAAGCGCGGATATCTCGCAAATTGCCCATGCAAGGCGTATGTAAATTTCAGGTGGAAACAACTGACTAGATTATTTGTATAGATATTGAATCTACATTTTCGAGTTCTGATACTAACTTAATCTGCATTATGTCACATAAAATTCAATATTTCCTGAAATGTCCGTGTTAGAACAACAACATATCGCATTGGTGGTTCAGTGGTGGACTCCCGGCCAATGCAAAATGATTTTGGTACTGTCAATTAATTGTTCAATATGACGTTATTTCTGTGTGTCACTAAAAGCGCGGAAACCTCGCACATTGTCTGTGCGAGACATATGTAAATTTCAGGTGGAAACAACTGACTAGATTATTTGTACATATATGGAATCTACAATATCGAGTACTGATACTAACTTAATCTGCATTATGTTACATAAAATTCAATATTTCCTGAAATGTCCGTGATGGAACAACAACATATCGCATTGGTGGTTCAGTGGTAGAATTGTCGCCAGCCAGGCGGGAGGCCCGGGTTCGATTCTCGGCCAATTCAAAATGATGTTGGTGCTGTCAATTAATAGTTCAATATGACGCTATTTCTGTGTGTCACTGAAAGCGCGGATATCTCGCAAATTGCCCATGCAAGGCGTATGTAAATTTCAGGATGTAACAACTAACTAGATTATTTGTATAGATATGGAATCTACATTTTCGAGTTCTGATACTAACTTAATCTGCATTATGTCACATAAAATTCAATATTTCCTGAAATGTCCGTGATGGAACAACAACATATCGCATTGGTGGTTCAGTGGTAGATTCCCGACCAATGCAAAATGATTTTGGTGCTGTCAATTAATAGTTCAATATGACGTTATATCTGTGTGTCACTAAAAGCGCGGAAATCTCGCACATTGCCCATGCGAGACGTATGTAAATTTCAGGTGGAAACAACTGACTAGATTATTTGTATAAATATGGAATCTACAATATCGAGTACTGATACTAACTTAATCTGCATTATGTCACATAAAATTCAATATTTCCTGAAATGTCCGTGAAGGAACAACAACATATCGCATTGGTGGTTCAGTGCTAGTATTCTCGTCTGCCAGGCGGGAGGCCCGGGTTCGATTCCCGGCCAATTCAAAATGATTTTGGTGCTGTCAATTAATAGTTCAATATGACGTTATTTCTGTGTGTCACTAAAAGCGCGGATATCTCGCAAATTGCCCATGCAAGGCGTATGTAAATTCAGGTGGAAACAACTGAATAGATTATTTGTATAGATATGGAATCTACATTATCGTGTGCTGATACTAACTTAATCTGCATTATGTCACATAAAATTCAATATTTCCTGAAATGTCCGTGTTGGAACAACAACATATCGCATTGGTGGTTCAGTGGTGGACTCCCGGCCAATGCAAAATGATTTTGGTGCTGTCAATTAACAGTTCAATATGACGTTATGTCTGTGTGTCACTAAAAGCGCGGAAACCTCGCACATTGCCTGTGCGACAAATATGTAAATTTCAGGTGGAAACAACTGACTAGATTATTTGCATAGATATGGAATCTACATTATCGCGTTCTGATACTCACTTAATCTGCATTATGTCACATAAAATTCAATATTTCCTTAAATGTCCGTGATAGAACAACAAAATAGCGCATTGGTGGTTCAGTGGTAGAATTCTCGCCTGCCACGCGGGAGGCCCGGGTTCGATTCCCGGCCAATGCAAAATGATTTTGGTGCTGTAAATTAATAGTTCAATATGACGTTATTTCTGTGTGTCACTAAAAGCGCGGAAACCTCGCACATTGTCTGTGCGAGACATATGTAAATTTCAGGTGGAAACAACTGACGAGATTATTTGTTTAGATATGGAATCTACATTATCACGTACTGATACTAACTTAATCTGCATTATGTCACATAAAATTCAATGCTTCCTGAAATGTCCGTGATGGAACAACAACATATCACATTGGTGGTTCAGTGGTAGATTCCCGGCCAATGCTAAATGATTTTGGTGCTGTCAATTAATTGTTCAATATGACGTTATTTCTGTGTGTCACTAAAAGCACGGAAACCTCGCACATTGTCTGTGCGAGACATATGTAAAT
The DNA here is from genome assembly GCF_978046115.1 of Saccoglossus kowalevskii. Classification (NCBI taxonomy): domain Eukaryota; kingdom Metazoa; phylum Hemichordata; class Enteropneusta; family Harrimaniidae; genus Saccoglossus; species Saccoglossus kowalevskii. Next base: position 5,044,860 of record NC_140657.1, read on the forward strand.
TTCAGGTGGAAACAACTGACTAGATTATTTGTATATATATATGGAATCTACAATATCGAGTACTGATACTAACTTAATCTGCATTATGTTACATAAAATTCAATATTTCCTGAAATGTCCGTGACGGAACAACAACATATCGCATTGGTGGTTCAGTGGTAGAATTCTCGCCTGCCACGCGGGAGGCCCGGGTTCGATTCCCGGCCAATGCAAAATGATTTTGGTGCTGTCAATTAATAGTTCAATATGACGTTATATCTGTGTGTCACTAAAAGCGCGGAAATCTCGCACATTGCCCATGCGAGACGTATGTAAATTTCAGGTGGAAACAACTGACTAGATTATTTGTATAAATATGGAATCTACAATATCGAGTACTGATACTAACTTAATCTGCATTATGTCACATAAAATTCAATATTTCATGAAATGTCCGTGAAGGAACAACAACATATTGCATAGGTGGTTCAGTGGTAGAATTCTCGCCTGCCACGCGGGAGGCCCGGGTTCGATTCCCGGCCAATGCAAAATGATTTTGGTGCTGTCAATTAATAGTTCAATATGACGTCATTTCTGTGTGTCACTAAAAACGCGGAAATCTCGCACATTGCCCATGCGAGACGTATGTAAATTTCAGGTGGAAACAACTGAATAGATTATTTGTATATATATGGAATCTACATTATCGAGTACTGATACTAACTTAATCTGCATTATGTTACATAAAATTCATTATTTCCTGAAATGTCCGTGATGGAACAACAACATATCGCATTGGTGGTTCAGTGGTAGAATTCTCGCCTGCCACGCGGGAGGCCCGGGTTCGATTCCCGGCCAATGCAAAATGATTTTGGTGCTGTCAATTAATTGTTCAATATGACGTTATTTCTGTGTGTCACTAAAAGCGCGGAAACCTCGCACATTGTCTGTGCGAGACATATGTAAATTTCAGGTGGAAACAACTGACTAGATTATTTGTATATAAATATGGAATCTACAATATCGAGTACTGATACTAACTTAATCTGCATTATGTTACATAAAATTCAATATTTCCTGAAATGTCCGTGACGGAACAACAACATATCGCATTGGTGGTTCAGTGGTAGAATTCTCGCCTGCCACGCGGGAGGCCCGGGTTCGATTCCCGGCCAATTCAAAATGATTTTGGTGCTGTCAATTAATAGTTCAATATGACGTTATATCTGTGTGTCACTAAAAGCGCGGAAATCTCGCACATTGCCCATGCGAGACGTATGTAAATTTCAGGTGGAAACAACTGACTAGATTATTTGTATAAATATGGAATCTACAATATCGAGTACTGATACTAACTTAATCTGCATTATGTCACATAAAATTCAATATTTCATGAAATGTCCGTGAAGGAACAAGAACATATTGCATAGGTGGTTCACTGGTAGAATTCTCGCCTGCCACGCGGGAGGCCCGGGTTCGATTCCCGGCCAATGCAAAATGATTTTGGTGCTGTCAATTAATTGTTCAATATGACGTTATTTCTGTGTGTCACTAAAAGCGCGGAAACCTCGCACATTGTCTGTGCGAGACATATGTAAATTTCAGGTGGAAACAACTGACTAGATTATTTGTATATATATATGGAATCTACAATATCGAGTACTGATACTAACTTAATCTGCATTATGTTACATAAAATTCAATATTTCCTGAAATGTCCGTGACGGAACAACAACATATCGCATTGGTGGTTCAGTGGTAGTATTCTCGTCTGCCAGGCGGGAGGCCCGGGTTCGATTCCCGGCCAATTCAAAATGATTTTGGTGCTGTCAATTAATAGTTCAATATGACGTTATTTCTGTGTGTCACTAAAAGCGCGGATATCTCGCAAATTGCCCATGCAAGGCGTATGTAAATTCAGGTGGAAACAACTGAATAGATTATTTGTATAGATATGGAATCTACATTATCGTGTGCTGATACTAACTTAATCTGCATTATGTCACATAAAATTCAATATTTCCTGAAATGTCCGTGTTGGAACAACAACATATCGCATTGGTGGTTCAGTGGTGGACTCCCGGCCAATGCAAAATGATTTTGGTGCTGTCAATTAACAGTTCAATATGACGTTATGTCTGTGTGTCACTAAAAGCGCGGAAACCTCGCACATTGCCTGTGCGACAAATATGTAAATTTCAGGTGGAAACAACTGACTAGATTATTTGCATAGATATGGAATCTACATTATCGCGTTCTGATACTCACTTAATCTGCATTATGTCACATAAAATTCAATATTTCCTTAAATGTCCGTGATAGAACAACAAAATAGCGCATTGGTGGTTCAGTGGTAGAATTCTCGCCTGCCACGCGGGAGGCCCGGGTTCGATTCCCGGCCAATGCAAAATGATTTTGGTGCTGTAAATTAATAGTTCAATATGACGTTATTTCTGTGTGTCACTAAAAGCGCGGAAACCTCGCACATTGTCTGTGCGAGACATATGTAAATTTCAGGTGGAAACAACTGACGAGATTATTTGTTTAGATATGGAATCTACATTATCACGTACTGATACTAACTTAATCTGCATTATGTCACATAAAATTCAATGCTTCCTGAAATGTCCGTGATGGAACAACAACATATCACATTGGTGGTTCAGTGGTAGATTCCCGGCCAATGCTAAATGATTTTGGTGCTGTCAATTAATTGTTCAATATGACGTTATTTCTGTGTGTCACTAAAAGCACGGAAACCTCGCACATTGTCTGTGCGAGACATATGTAAATTTCAGGTGGAAACAACTGACTAGATTATTTGTATATATATATGGAATCTACAATATCGAGTACTGATACTAACTTAATCTGCATTATGTTACATAAAATTCAATATTTCCTGAAATGTCCGTGACGGAACAACAACATATCGCATTGGTGGTTCAGTGGTAGAATTCTCGCCTGCCACGCGGGAGGCCCGGGTTCGATTCCCGGCCAATGCAAAATGATTTTGGTGCTGTCAATTAATAGTTCAATATGACGTTATATCTGTGTGTCACTAAAAGCGCGGAAATCTCGCACATTGCCCATGCGAGACGTATGTAAATTTCAGGTGGAAACAACTGACTAGATTATTTGTATAAATATGGAATCTACAATATCGAGTACTGATACTAACTTAATCTGCATTATGTCACATAAAATTCAATATTTCATGAAATGTCCGTGAAGGAACAACAACATATTGCATAGGTGGTTCAGTGGTAGAATTCTCGCCTGCCACGCGGGAGGCCCGGGTTCGATTCCCGGCCAATGCAAAATGATTTTGGTGCTGTCAATTAATAGTTCAATATGACGTCATTTCTGTGTGTCACTAAAAACGCGGAAATCTCGCACATTGCCCATGCGAGACGTATGTAAATTTCAGGTGGAAACAACTGAATAGATTATTTGTATATATATGGAATCTACATTATCGAGTACTGATACTAACTTAATCTGCATTATGTTACATAAAATTCATTATTTCCTGAAATGTCCGTGATGGAACAACAACATATCGCATTGGTGGTTCAGTGGTAGAATTCTCGCCTGCCACGCGGGAGGCCCGGGTTCGATTCCCGGCCAATGCAAAATGATTTTGGTGCTGTCAATTAATTGTTCAATATGACGTTATTTCTGTGTGTCACTAAAAGCGCGGAAACCTCGCACATTGTCTGTGCGAGACATATGTAAATTTCAGGTGGAAACAACTGACTAGATTATTTGTATATAAATATGGAATCTACAATATCGAGTACTGATACTAACTTAATCTGCATTATGTTACATAAAATTCAATATTTCCTGAAATGTCCGTGACGGAACAACAACATATCGCATTGGTGGTTCAGTGGTAGAATTCTCGCCTGCCACGCGGGAGGCCCGGGTTCGATTCCCGGCCAATTCAAAATGATTTTGGTGCTGTCAATTAATAGTTCAATATGACGTTATATCTGTGTGTCACTAAAAGCGCGGAAATCTCGCACATTGCCCATGCGAGACGTATGTAAATTTCAGGTGGAAACAACTGACTAGATTATTTGTATAAATATGGAATCTACAATATCGAGTACTGATACTAACTTAATCTGCATTATGTCACATAAAATTCAATATTTCATGAAATGTCCGTGAAGGAACAAGAACATATTGCATAGGTGGTTCACTGGTAGAATTCTCGCCTGCCACGCGGGAGGCCCGGGTTCGATTCCCGGCCAATGCAAAATGATTTTGGTGCTGTCAATTAATTGTTCAATATGACGTTATTTCTGTGTGTCACTAAAAGCGCGGAAACCTCGCACATTGTCTGTGCGAGACATATGTAAATTTCAGGTGGAAACAACTGACTAGATTATTTGTATATATATATGGAATCTACAATATCGAGTACTGATACTAACTTAATCTGCATTATGTTACATAAAATTCAATATTTCCTGAAATGTCCGTGACGGAACAACAACATATCGCATTGGTGGTTCAGTGGTAGAATTCTCGCCTGCCACGCGGGAGGCCCGGGTTCGATTCCCGGCCAATGCAAAATGATTTTGGTGCTGTCAATTAATAGTTCAATATGACGTTATATCTGTGTGTCACTAAAAGCGCGGAAATCTCGCACATTGCCCATGCGAGACGTATGTAAATTTCAGGTGGAAACAACTGACTAGATTATTTGTATAAATATGGAATCTACAATATCGAGTACTGATACTAACTTAATCTGCATTATGTCACATAAAATTCAATATTTCATGAAATGTCCGTGAAGGAACAACAACATATTGCATAGGTGGTTCAGTGGTAGAATTCTCGCCTGCCACGCGGGAGGCCCGGGTTCGATTCCCGGCCAATGCAAAATGATTTTGGTGCTGTCAATTAATAGTTCAATATGACGTCATTTCTGTGTGTCACTAAAAACGCGGAAATCTCGCACATTGCCCATGCGAGACGTATGTAAATTTCAGGTGGAAACAACTGAATAGATTATTTGTATATATATGGAATCTACATTATCGAGTACTGATACTAACTTAATCTGCATTATGTTACATAAAATTCAATATTTCCTGAAATGTCCGTGATGGAACCACAACATATCGCATTGGTGGTTCAGTGGTAGAATTCTCGCCCGCCACCCTGCCAATGCAAAAAGATTTTGCTGCTGTCAATTAATAGTTCAATATGACGTCATTTCTGTGTGTTACTAAAAGCGCGGAAATCTCGCACATTGCCCATGCGAGACGTATGTAAATTTCATGTGGAAACAACTGACTAGATTATTTGTATATATATGGAATCTACATTATCGAGTACTGATACTAACTTAATCTGCATTATGTTACATAAAATTCAATATTTCCTGAAATGTCCGTGATGGAACCACAACATATCGCATTGGTGGTTCAGTGGTAGAATTCTCGCCCGCCACCCGGCCAATGCAAAAAGATTTTGCTGCTGTCAATTAATAGTTCAATATGACGTCATTTCTGTGTGTTACTAAAAGCGCGGAAATCTCGCACATTGCCCATGCGAGACGTATGTAAATTTCATGTGGAAACAACTGACTAGATTATTTGTATATATATGGAATCTACATTATCGAGTACTGATACTAACTTAATCTGCATTATGTCACATAAAATTCAATGCTTCCTGAAATGTCCGTGATGGAACAACAACATAGCGCATTGGCGGTTCAGTGGTAGATTCCCGGCCAATGCAAAATGATTTTGGTGCTGTCAATTAATAGTTTAATATGACGTCATTCCTGTGTGTCACTAAAAACGCGGAAATCTCGCACATTGCCCATGAGAGACGTATGTAAATTTCAGGTGGAAACAACTGAATAGATTATTTGTATATATATGGAATCTACATTATCGAGTACTGATATTAACTTAATCTGCATTATGTTACATAAAATTCAATATTTCCTGAAATGTCCGTGATGGAACCACAACATATCGCATTGGTGGTTCAGTGGTAGAATTCTCGCCCGCCACCCGGCCAATGCAAAAAGATTTTGGTGCTGTCAATTAATAGTTCAATATGACGTCATTTCTGTGTGTTACTAAAAGCGCGGAAATCTCGCACATTGCCCATGCGAGACGTATGTAAATTTCATGTGGAAACAACTGACTAGATTATTTGTATATATATGGAATCTACATTATCGAGTACTGATACTAACTTAATCTGCATTATGTCACATAAAATTCAATATTTCCTGAAATGTCCGTGATGGAACAACAACATATCGCATTGGTGGTTCAGTGGTAGAATTCTCGCATGCCACCCGGCCAATGCAAAAAGATTTTGGTGCTGTCAATTAAGAGTTCAATATGACGTTATTTCTGTGAGTCGCTAAAAGCGCAGAAATCTCGCACATTACCCATGCGAGACGTATGTAAATTTCAGGTGGAAACAACTGACTAGATTATTTGTATAGATATGGAATCTTCATTATCGAGTACTGATACCAACTTAGTCTGCATTATGACACATACAATTCAATATTTCCTGAAATGTCCGTGATGGAACAACAACATAGCGCATTGGTGAAACAACAACATAGCGCATTGCTGGTTCAGTGGTAGAATTCTCGCCTGCCGCGCCAGGGCAAAATGATTTTGGTGCTGTCAATTAATAGTTCAATGTGACGCTATTTCTGTGTGTCACTAAAAGCGCGGATATCTCGCACATTGCCTGTGCGACAAATATGTAAATTTCAGGTGGAAACAACTGACTAGATTATTTGTATAGATATGGATTCTACATTATCGCGTTCTGATACTAACTTAATCTGCATTATGTCACATAAAATTAAATATTTCCTGAAATGTCCGTGATAAAACAACAACATATTGCATTGGTGGTTCAGTGGTAGAATTGTCGCCAGCCAGGCGGGAGGCCCGGGTTCGATTCCCGGCCAATTCAAAATGATTTTGGTGCTGTCAATTAATAGTTCAATATGACGCTATTTCTGTGTGTCACTAAAAGCGCGGATATCTCGCAAATTGCCCATGCAAGGCGTATGTAAATTTCAGGTGGTAACAACTAACTAGACTATTTGTATAGATATGGAATCTACATTATCGAGTTCTGATACTAACTTAATCTGCATTATGTCACATAAAATTCAATATTTCCTGAAATGTCCGTGATGGAACAACAACATAGCGCATTGGTGAAACAACAACATAGCGCATTGCTGGTTCAGTGGTAGAATTCTCGCCTGCCGCGCCAGGGCAAAATGATTTTGGTGCTGTCAATTAATAGTTCAATGTGACGCTATTTCTGTGTGTCACTAAAAGCGCGGATATCTCGCACATTGCCTGTGCGACAAATATGTAAATTTCAGGTGGAAACAACTGACTAGATTATTTGTATAGATATGGATTCTACATTATCGCGTTCTGATACTAACTTAATCTGCATTATGTCACATAAAATTAAATATTTCCTGAAATGTCCGTGATAAAACAACAACATATTGCATTGGTGGTTCAGTGGTAGAATTGTCGCCAGCCAGGCGGGAGGCCCGGGTTCGATTCCCGGCCAATTCAAAATGATTTTGGTGCTGTCAATTAATAGTTCAATATGACGCTATTTCTGTGTGTCACTAAAAGCGCGGATATCTCGCAAATTGCCCATGCAAGGCGTATGTAAATTTCAGGTGGTAACAACTAACTAGACTATTTGTATAGATATGGAATCTACATTATCGAGTTCTGATACTAACTTAATCTGCATTATGTCACATAAAATTCAATATTTCCTGAAATGTCCGTGATGGAACAACAACATATCGCATTGGTGGTTCAGTGGTAGATTCCCGGCCAATGCAAAATGATTTTGGTGCTGTCAATTAATAGTTCAATATGACGTTATTTCTGTGTGTCACTAAAAGCGCGGAAATCTCGCACATTGCCTGTGCGAGACGTATGTAAATTTCAGGTGGAAACAACTGACTAGATTATTTGTATAGATATGGAATCTACATTATCGTGTACTGATACTAACTTAATCTGCATTATATCACATAAAATTCAATATTTCCTGAAATGTCCGTGATGGAACAACAACATAGCGCATTGGTGGTTCAGTGGTAGATTCCCGGCCAATGCAAAATGATTTTGGTGCTGTCAATTAATAGTTCAATATGACGTTATTTCTGTGTGTCACTAAAAGCGCGGAAATCTCGCACATTGCCTGTGCGAGACGTATGTAAATTTCAGGTGGAAACAACTGACTAGATTATTTGTATAGATATGGAATCTACATTATCGTGTACTGATACTAACTTAATCTGCATTATATCACATAAAATTCAATATTTCCTGAAATGTCCGTGATGGAACAACAACATAGCGCATTGGTGGTTCAGTGGTAGATTCCCGGCCAATGCAAAATGATTTTGGTGCTGTCATTTAATAGTTCAATATGACGTTATTTCTGTGAGTCGCTAAAAGCGCAGAAATCTCGCACATTACCCATGCGAGACGTATGTAAATTTCAGGTGGAAACAACTGACTAGATTATTTGTATAGATATGGAATCTACATTATCGAGTACTGATAGCAACTTAGTCTGCATTATGGCACATAAAATTCAATATTTCCTGAAATGTCCGTGATGGAACAGCAACATAGCGCATTGGTGGTTCAGTGGTAGAATTCTCGCCTGCCACGCCGGAGGCCCGGGTTCGATTCCCAGCCAAGGCAAAATGATTTTGGTGCTGTCAATTAATAGTTCAATGTGACGTTATTTCTGTGTGTCACTAAAAGCCCAGAAATCTCGCACATTGCCTGTGCGAGACATAGTTAAATTTCAGGTGGAAACAACAGGCTACATTATTTGTATAGATATGGAATCTACATTATCACGTTCTGATACTAACTTAATCTGAATTATGACACATAAAATTAATTATTTCCTGAAATGTCTGTGATAAAACAACAACATATTGCATTGGTGGTTCAGTGGTAGAATTGTCGCCAGCCAGGCGGGAGGACCGGGTTCGATTCCCGGCCAATTCAAAACGATTTTGGTGCTGTCAATTAATAGTTCAATATGACGTTATTTCTGTGTGTCACTAAAAGCGCGGATATCTCGCAAATTGCCCATGCAAGGCGTATGTAAATTTCAGGTGGAAACAACTGACTAGATTATTTGTATAGATATGGATTCTACATTTTCGAGTTCTGATACTAACTTAATCTGCATTATGTCACATAAAATTCAATATTTCCTGAAATGTCCGTGTTGGAACAACAACATATCGCATTGGTGGTTCAGTGGTGGACTCCCGGCCAATGCAAAATGATTTTGGTACTGTCAATTAATTGTTCAATATGACGTTATTTCTGTGTGTCACTAAAAGCGCGGAAACCTCGCACATTGTCTGTGCGAGACTTATGTAAATTTCAGGTGGAAACAACTGACTAGATTATTTGTACATATATGGAATCTACAATATCGAGTACTGATACTAACTTAATCTGCATTATGTTACATAAAATTCAATATTTCCTGAAATGTCCGTGATGGAACAACAACATATCGCATTGGTGGTTCAGTGGTAGAATTGTCGCCAGCCAGGCGGGAGGCCCGGGTTCGATTCTCGGCCAATTCAAAATGATGTTGGTGCTGTCAATTAATAGTTCAATATGACGCTATTTCTGTGTTTCACTGAAAGCGCGGATATCTCGCAAATTGCCCATGCAAGGCGTATGTAAATTTCAGGATGTAACAACTAACTAGATTATTTGTATAGATATGGAATCTACATTATCGAGTACTGATAGCAACTTAGTCTGCATTATGGCACATAAAATTCAATATTTCCTGAAATGTCCGTGATGGAACAGCAACATAGCGCATTGGTGGTTCAGTGGTAGAATTCTCGCCTGCCACGCCGGAGGCCCGGGTTCGATTCCCAGCCAAGGCAAAACGATTTTGGTGCTGTCAATTAATAGTTCAATGTGACGTTATTTCTGTGTGTCACTAAAAGCCCAGAAATCTCGCACATTGCCTGTGCGAGACATAGTTAAATTTCAGGTGGAAACAACAGGCTACATTATTTGTATAGATATGGAATCTACATTATCACGTTCTGATACTAACTTAATCTGAATTATGACACATAAAATTAATTATTTCCTGAAATGTCTGTGATAAAACAACAACATATTGCATTGGTGGTTCAGTGGTAGAATTGTCGCCAGCCAGGCGGGAGGACCGGGTTCGATTCCCGGCCAATTCAAAACGATTTTGGTGCTGTCAATTAATAGTTCAATATGACGTTATTTCTGTGTGTCACTAAAAGCGCGGATATCTCGCAAATTGCCCATGCAAGGCGTATGTAAATTTCAGGTGGAAACAACTGACTAGATTATTTGTATAGATATGGAATCTACATTTTCGAGTTCTGATACTAACTTAATCTGCATTATGTCACATAAAATTCAATATTTCCTGAAATGTCCGTGTTGGAACAACAACATATCGCATTGGTGGTTCAGTGGTGGACTCCCGGCCAATGCAAAATGATTTTGGTACTGTCAATTAATTGTTCAATATGACGTTATTTCTGTGTGTCACTAAAAGCGCGGAAACCTCGCACATTGTCTGTGCGAGACATATGTAAATTTCAGGTGGAAACAACTGACTAGATTATTTGTACATATATGGAATCTACAATATCGAGTACTGATACTAACTTAATCTGCATTATGTTACATAAAATTCAATATTTCCTGAAATGTCCGTGATGGAACAACAACATATCGCATTGGTGGTTCAGTGGTAGAATTGTCGCCAGCCAGGCGGGAGGCCCGGGTTCGATTCCCGGCCAATTCAAAATGATTTTGGTGCTGTCAATTAATAGTTCAATATGACGCTATTTCTGTGTGTCACTAAAAGCGCGGATATCTCGCAAATTGCCCATGCAAGGCGTATGTAAATTTCAGGTGGTAACAACTAACTAGACTATTTGTATAGATATGGAATCTACATTATCGAGTTCTGATACTAACTTAATCTGCATTATGTCACATAAAATTCAATATTTCCTGAAATGTCCGTGATGGAACAACAACATAGCGCATTGGTGAAACAACAACATAGCGCATTGCTGGTTCAGTGGTAGAATTCTCGCCTGCCGCGCCAGGGCAAAATGATTTTGGTGCTGTCAATTAATAGTTCAATGTGACGCTATTTCTGTGTGTCACTAAAAGCGCGGATATCTCGCACATTGCCTGTGCGACAAATATGTAAATTTCAGGTGGAAACAACTGACTAGATTATTTGTATAGATATGGATTCTACATTATCGCGTTCTGATACTAACTTAATCTGCATTATGTCACATAAAATTAAATATTTCCTGAAATGTCCGTGATAAAACAACAACATATTGCATTGGTGGTTCAGTGGTAGAATTGTCGCCAGCCAGGCGGGAGGCCCGGGTTCGATTCCCGGCCAATTCAAAATGATTTTGGTGCTGTCAATTAATAGTTCAATATGACGCTATTTCTGTGTGTCACTAAAAGCGCGGATATCTCGCAAATTGCCCATGCAAGGCGTATGTAAATTTCAGGTGGTAACAACTAACTAGACTATTTGTATAGATATGGAATCTACATTATCGAGTTCTGATACTAACTTAATCTGCATTATGTCACATAAAATTCAATATTTCCTGAAATGTCCGTGATGGAACAACAACATATCGCATTGGTGGTTCAGTGGTAGATTCCCGGCCAATGCAAAATGATTTTGGTGCTGTCAATTAATAGTTCAATATGACGTTATTTCTGTGTGTCACTAAAAGCGCGGAAATCTCGCACATTGCCTGTGCGAGACGTATGTAAATTTCAGGTGGAAACAACTGACTAGATTATTTGTATAGATATGGAATCTACATTATCGTGTACTGATACTAACTTAATCTGCATTATATCACATAAAATTCAATATTTCCTGAAATGTCCGTGATGGAACAACAACATAGCGCATTGGTGGTTCAGTGGTAGATTCCCGGCCAATGCAAAATGATTTTGGTGCTGTCAATTAATAGTTCAATATGACGTTATTTCTGTGTGTCACTAAAAGCGCGGAAATCTCGCACATTGCCTGTGCGAGACGTATGTAAATTTCAGGTGGAAACAACTGACTAGATTATTTGTATAGATATGGAATCTACATTATCGTGTACTGATACTAACTTAATCTGCATTATATCACATAAAATTCAATATTTCCTGAAATGTCCGTGATGGAACAACAACATAGCGCATTGGTGGTTCAGTGGTAGATTCCCGGCCAATGCAAAATGATTTTGGTGCTGTCATTTAATAGTTCAATATGACGTTATTTCTGTGAGTCGCTAAAAGCGCAGAAATCTCGCACATTACCCATGCGAGACGTATGTAAATTTCAGGTGGAAACAACTGACTAGATTATTTGTATAGATATGGAATCTACATTATCGAGTACTGATAGCAACTTAGTCTGCATTATGGCACATAAAATTCAATATTTCCTGAAATGTCCGTGATGGAACAGCAACATAGCGCATTGGTGGTTCAGTGGTAGAATTCTCGCCTGCCACGCCGGAGGCCCGGGTTCGATTCCCAGCCAAGGCAAAATGATTTTGGTGCTGTCAATTAATAGTTCAATGTGACGTTATTTCTGTGTGTCACTAAAAGCCCAGAAATCTCGCACATTGCCTGTGCGAGACATAGTTAAATTTCAGGTGGAAACAACAGGCTACATTATTTGTATAGATATGGAATCTACATTATCACGTTCTGATACTAACTTAATCTGAATTATGACACATAAAATTAATTATTTCCTGAAATGTCTGTGATAAAACAACAACATATTGCATTGGTGGTTCAGTGGTAGAATTGTCGCCAGCCAGGCGGGAGGACCGGGTTCGATTCCCGGCCAATTCAAAACGATTTTGGTGCTGTCAATTAATAGTTCAATATGACGTTATTTCTGTGTGTCACTAAAAGCGCGGATATCTCGCAAATTGCCCATGCAAGGCGTATGTAAATTTCAGGTGGAAACAACTGACTAGATTATTTGTATAGATATGGATTCTACATTTTCGAGTTCTGATACTAACTTAATCTGCATTATGTCACATAAAATTCAATATTTCCTGAAATGTCCGTGTTGGAACAACAACATATCGCATTGGTGGTTCAGTGGTGGACTCCCGGCCAATGCAAAATGATTTTGGTACTGTCAATTAATTGTTCAATATGACGTTATTTCTGTGTGTCACTAAAAGCGCGGAAACCTCGCACATTGTCTGTGCGAGACTTATGTAAATTTCAGGTGGAAACAACTGACTAGATTATTTGTACATATATGGAATCTACAATATCGAGTACTGATACTAACTTAATCTGCATTATGTTACATAAAATTCAATATTTCCTGAAATGTCCGTGATGGAACAACAACATATCGCATTGGAGGTTCAGTGGTAGAATTGTCGCCAGCCAGGCGGGAGGCCCGGGTTCGATTCTCGGCCAATTCAAAATGATGTTGGTGCTGTCAATTAATAGTTCAATATGACGCTATTTCTGTGTTTCACTGAAAGCGCGGATATCTCGCAAATTGCCCATGCAAGGCGTATGTAAATTTCAGGATGTAACAACTAACTAGATTATTTGTATAGATATGGAATCTACATTATCGAGTACTGATAGCAACTTAGTCTGCATTATGGCACATAAAATTCAATATTTCCTGAAATGTCCGTGATGGAACAGCAACATAGCGCATTGGTGGTTCAGTGGTAGAATTCTCGCCTGCCACGCCGGAGGCCCGGGTTCGATTCCCAGCCAAGGCAAAACGATTTTGGTGCTGTCAATTAATAGTTCAATGTGACGTTATTTCTGTGTGTCACTAAAAGCCCAGAAATCTCGCACATTGCCTGTGCGAGACATAGTTAAATTTCAGGTGGAAACAACAGGCTACATTATTTGTATAGATATGGAATCTACATTATCACGTTCTGATACTAACTTAATCTGAATTATGACACATAAAATTAATTATTTCCTGAAATGTCTGTGATAAAACAACAACATATTGCATTGGTGGTTCAGTGGTAGAATTGTCGCCAGCCAGGCGGGAGGACCGGGTTCGATTCCCGGCCAATTCAAAACGATTTTGGTGCTGTCAATTAATAGTTCAATATGACGTTATTTCTGTGTGTCACTAAAAGCGCGGATATCTCGCAAATTGCCCATGCAAGGCGTATGTAAATTTCAGGTGGAAACAACTGACTAGATTATTTGTATAGATATGGAATCTACATTTTCGAGTTCTGATACTAACTTAATCTGCATTATGTCACATAAAATTCAATATTTCCTGAAATGTCCGTGTTGGAACAACAACATATCGCATTGGTGGTTCAGTGGTGGACTCCCGGCCAATGCAAAATGATTTTGGTACTGTCAATTAATTGTTCAATATGACGTTATTTCTGTGTGTCACTAAAAGCGCGGAAACCTCGCACATTGTCTGTGCGAGACATATGTAAATTTCAGGTGGAAACAACTGACTAGATTATTTGTACATATATGGAATCTACAATATCGAGTACTGATACTAACTTAATCTGCATTATGTTACATAAAATTCAATATTTCCTGAAATGTCATTGATGGAACAACAACATATCGCATTGGTGGTTCAGTGGTAGAATTGTCGCCAGCCAGGCGGGAGGCCCGGGTTCGATTCTCGGCCAATTCAAAATGATGTTGGTGCTGTCAATTAATAGTTCAATATGACGCTATTTCTGTGTGTCACTGAAAGCGCGGATATCTCGCAAATTGCCCATGCAAGGCGTATGTAAATTTCAGGATGTAACAACTAACTAGATTATTTGTATAGATATGGAATCTACATTTTCGAGTTCTGATACTAACTTAATCTGCATTATGTCACATAAAATTCAATATTTCCTGAAATGTCCGTGATGGAACAACAACATATCGCATTGGTGGTTCAGTGGTAGATTCCCGACCAATGCAAAATGATTTTGGTGCTGTCAATTAATAGTTCAATATGACGTCATTTCTGTGTGTCACTAAAAGCGCGGAAATCGCGCACATTGCCCTTTGCGAGACGTATGTAAATTTCAGGTGGAAACAACTGACTAGATTATTTGTATATATTTATGGAATCTACATTATCGAGTACTGATACTAACTTAGTCTGCATTATGTTACATAAAATTCAAAATTTCCTGAAATGTCCGTGATGGAACAACAACATATCGCATTGGTGGTTCAGTGGTAGAATTCTCGACTGCCACGCGGGAGGCCCAGGTTCGATTCCCGGCCAATGCAAAATTATTTTGGTGCTGTAAATTAATAGTTCAATATGACGTTATTTCTGTGTGTCACTAAAAGCGCGGAAATCTCGCACATTGCCCATGCGAGACGTATGTAAATTTCAGGTGGAAACAACTGACTAGATTATTTGTATAGATATGGAATCTACATTATCGAGTTCTGATACTAACTTAATCTGCATTATGTCACATAAAATTCAATATTTCCTGAAATGTCCGTGATGGAACAACAACATATCGCATTGGTGGTTCAGTGGTAGATTCCCGGCCAATGCAAAATGATTTTGGTGCTGTCAATTAATACTTCAATATGACGCTATTTCTGTATGTCACTAAAAGCGCGGATATCTCGCACATTGCCCATGCAAGGCGTATGTAAATTTCAGGTGGAAACAACTGACTAGATTATTTGTATACATATGGAATCTACATTATCGAGTTCTGATACTAACTTAATCTGCATTATGTCACATAAAATTCAATGCTTCCTGAAATGTCCGTGATGGAACAACAACATATCGCATTGGTGGTTCAGTGGTAGATTCCCGACCAATGCAAAATGATTTTGGTGCTGTCAATTAATAGTTCAATATGACGTCATTTCTGTGTGTCACTAAAAGCGCGGAAATCGCGCACATTGCCCTTTGCGAGACGTATGTAAATTTCAGGTGGAAACAACTGACTAGATTATTTGTATATATTTATGGAATCTACATTATCGAGTACTGATACTAACTTAGTCTGCATTATGTTACATAAAATTCAAAATTTCCTGAAATGTCCGTGATGGAACAACAACATATCGCATTGGTGGTTCAGTGGTAGAATTCTCGCCTGCCACGCGGGAGGCGCGGGTTCGATTCCCGGCCAATGCAAAATGATTTTGGTGCTGTCAATTAATAGTTCAATATGACATTGTTTCTGAGTGTCACTAAAAGCCCGGAAATCTCGCACATTGCCCATGCGAGACGTATGTAAATTTCAGGTGGAAACAACTGACTAGATTATTTGTATAAATATGGAATCTACAATATCGAGTACTGATACTAACTTAATCTTCATTATGTCACATAAAATTCAATATTTCCTGAAATGTCCGTGATGGAACAACAACATAGCGCATTGGTGGTTCAGTGGTAGATTCCCGGCCAATGCAAAATGATTTTGGTGCTGTCAATTAATAGTTCAATATGACGTCATTTCTGTGTGTCACTAAAAGCGCGGAAATCTCGCACATTGCCCATGTGAGACGTATGTAAATTTCAGGTGGAAACAACTGACTAGATTATTTGTATATATTATGGAATCTACATTATCGAGTACTGATACTAACTTAATCTGCATTATGTCACATACAATTTAATATTTCCTGAAATGTCCGTGTTGGATCAACAACATATCGAATTGGTGGTTCAGTGGTAGAATTCTCGCCTGCCACGCAGGAGGCCCGGGTTCGATTCCCGGCCAATGCAAATTGATTTTGGTGCTGTCAATTAATAGTTCAATATGACGTTATTTCTGCGTGTCACTAAAAGCGCGGAAATCTCGCACATTGCCCATGCGAGACGTATGTAAATTTCAGGTGGAAACAACTGACTAGATTATTTGTATAGATATGGAATCTACATTATCGAGTTCTGATACTAACTTAATCTGAATTATGTCACATAAAATTCAATATTTCCTGAAATGTCCGTGATGGAACAACAACATATCGCATTGGTGGTTCAGTGGTAGATTCCCGACCAATGCAAAATGATTTTGGTGCTGTCAATTAATAGTTCAATATGACGTCATTTCTGTGTGTCACTAAAAGCGCGGAAATCGCGCACATTGCCCTTTGCGAGACGTATGTAAATTTCAGGTGGAAACAACTGACTAGATTATTTGTATATATTTATGGAATCTACATTATCGAGTACTGATACTAACTTAGTCTGCATTATGTTACATAAAATTCAAAATTTCCTGAAATGTCCGTGATGGAACAACAACATATCGCATTGGTGGTTCAGTGGTAGAATTCTCGCCTGCCACGCGGGAGGCGCGTTCGATTCCCGGCCAATGCAAAATGATTTTGGTGCTGTCAATTAATAGTTCAATATGACGTGATTTCTGTGTGTCACTAAAAGCGCGGAAATCTCGCACATTGCCCATGCGAGACGTATGTAAATTTCAGGTGGAAACAACTGACTAGATTATTTGTATAGATATGGAATCTACATTATCGAGTTCTGATACTAACTTAATCTGCATTATGTCACATAAAATTCAATATTTCCTGAAATGTCCGTGATGGAACAACAACATATCGCATTGGTGGTTCAGTGGTAGATTCCCGGCCAATGCAAAATGATTTTGGTGCTGTCAATTATTACTTCAATATGACGCTATTTCTGTATGTCACTAAAAGCGCGGATATCTCGCACATTGCCCATGCAAGGCGTATGTAAATTTCAGGTGGAAACAACTGACTAGATTATTTGTATACATATGGAATCTACATTATCGAGTTCTGATACTAACTTAATCTGCATTATGTCACATAAAATTCAATGCTTCCTGAAATGTCCGTGATGGAACAACAACATATCGCATTGGTGGTTCAGTGGTAGATTCCCGACCAATGCAAAATGATTTTGGTGCTGTCAATTAATAGTTCAATATGACGTCATTTCTGTGTGTCACTAAAAGCGCGGAAATCGCGCACATTGCCCTTTGCGAGACGTATGTAAATTTCAGGTGGAAACAACTGACTAGATTATTTGTATATATTTATGGAATCTACATTATCGAGTACTGATACTAACTTAGTCTGCATTATGTTACATAAAATTCAAAATTTCCTGAAATGTCCGTGATGGAACAACAACATATCGCATTGGTGGTTCAGTGGTAGAATTCTCGCCTGCCACGCGGGAGGCGCGGGTTCGATTCCCGGCCAATGCAAAATGATTTTGGTGCTGTCAATTAATAGTTCAATATGACATTGTTTCTGAGTGTCACTAAAAGCCCGGAAATCTCGCACATTGCCCATGCGAGACGTATGTAAATTTCAGGTGGAAACAACTGACTAGATTATTTGTATAAATATGGAATCTACAATATCGAGTACTGATACTAACATAATCTTCATTATGTCACATAAAATTCAATATTTCCTGAAATGTCCGTGATGGAACAACAACATATCGCATTGGTGGTTCAGTGGTAGATTCCCGGCCAATGCAAAATGATTTTGGTGCTGTCAATTAATAGTTCAATATGACGTCATTTCTGTGTGTCACTAAAAGCGCGGAAATCTCGCACATTGCCCATGTGAGACGTATGTAAATTTCAGGTGGAAACAACTGACTAGATTATTTGTATATATTATGGAATCTACATTATCGAGTACTGATACTAACTTAATCTGCATTATGTCACATACAATTTAATATTTCATGAAATGTCCGTGTTGGATCAACAACATATCGCATTGGTGGTTCAGTGGTAGAATTCTCGCCTGCCACGCGGGAGGCCCGGGTTCGATTCCCGGCCAATGCAAATTGATTTTGGTGCTGTCAATTAATAGTTCAATATGACGTTATTTCTGCGTGTCACTAAAAGCGCGGAAATCTCGCACATTGCCCATGCGAGACGTATGTAAATTTCAGGTGGAAACAACTGACTAGATTATTTGTATAGATATGGAATCTACATTATCGAGTTCTGATACTAACTTAATCTGAATTATGTCTCATAAAATTCAATATTTCCTGAAATGTCCGTGATGGATCAACAACATATCGCATTGGTGGTTCAGTGGTAGATTCCCGACCAATGCAAAATGATTTTGGTGCTGTCAATTAATAGTTCAATATGACGTCATTTCTGTGTGTCACTAAAAGCGCGGAAATCGCGCACATTGCCCTTTGCGAGACGTATGTAAATTTCAGGTGGAAACAACTGACTAGATTATTTGTATATATTTATGGAATCTACATTATCGAGTACTGATACTAACTTAGTCTGCATTATGTTACATAAAATTCAAAATTTCCTGAAATGTCCGTGATGGAACAACAACATATCGCATTGGTGGTTCAGTAGTAGAATTCTCGCCTGCCACGCGGGAGGCGCGTTCGATTCCCGGCCAATGCAAAATGATTTTGGTGCTGTCAATTAATAGTTCAATATGACATTGTTTCTGAGTGTCACTAAAAGCCCGGAAATCTCGCACCTTGCCCATGCGAGACGTATGTAAATTTCAGGTGGAAACAACTGACTAGATTATTTGTATAAATATGGAATCTACAATATCGAGTACTGATACTAACTTAATCTTCATTATGTCACATAAAATTCAATATTTCCTGAAATGTCCGTGATGGAACAACAACATATCGCATTGGTGGTTCAGCGGTAGATTCCCGGCCAATGCAAAATGATTTTGGTGCTGTCAATTAATAGTTCAATATGACGTGATTTCTGTGTGTCACTAAAAGCGCGGAAATCTCGCACATTGCCCATGCGAGACGTATGTAAATTTCAGGTGGAAACAACTGACTAGATTATTTGTATAGATATGGAATCTACATTATCGAGTTCTGATACTAACTTAATCTGCATTATGTCACATAAAATTCAATATTTCCTGAAATGTCCGTGATGGAACAACAACATATCGCATTGGTGGTTCAGTGGTAGATTCCCGGCCAATGCAAAATGATTTTGGTGCTGTCAATTATTACTTCAATATGACGCTATTTCTGTATGTCACTAAAAGCGCGGATATCTCGCACATTGCCCATGCAAGGCGTATGTAAATTTCAGGTGGAAACAACTGACTAGATTATTTGTATACATATGGAATCTACATTATCGAGTTCTGATACTAACTTAATCTGCATTATGTCACATAAAATTCAATATTTCCTGAAATGTCCGTGATGGAACAACAACATATCGCATTGGTGGTTCAGTGGTAGATTCCCGGCCAATGCAAAATGATTTTGGTGCTGTCAATTAATAGTTCAATATGACGTCATTTCTGTGTGTCACTAAAAGCGCGAAAATCTCGCACATTGCCCATGCGAGACGTATGTAAATTTCAGGTGGAAACAACTGACTAGATTATTTGTATATATTATGGAATCTACATTATCGAGTACTGATACTAACTTAATCTGCATTATGTCACATAAAATTTAATATTTCCTGAAATGTCCGTGATCGATCAACAACATATCGCATTGGTGGTTCAGTGGTAGAATTCTCGCCTGCCACGCGGGAGGCCCGTGTTCGATTCCCGGCCAATGCAAATTGATTTTGGTGCTGTCAATTAATAGTTCAATATGACGTTATTTCTGTGTGTCACTAAAAGCGCGGAAATCTCGCACATTGCCCATGCGAGACGTATGTAAATTTCAGGTGGAAACAACTGACGAGATTATTTGTATAGATATGGAATCTACAATATCGAGTACTGATACTAACTTAATCTGCATTATGTCACATAAAATTCAATGCTTCCTGAAATGTCCGTGATGGAACAACAACATATCGCATTGGTGGTTCAGTGGTAGATTCCCGACCAATGCAAAATGATTTTGGTGCTGTCAATTAATAGTTCAATATGACGTCATTTCTGTGTGTCACTAAAAGCGCGGAAATCGCGCACATTGCCCTTTGCGAGACGTATGTAAATTTCAGGTGGAAACAACTGACTAGATTATTTGTATATATTTATGGAATCTGCATTATCGAGTACTGATACTAACTTAGTCTGCATTATGTTACATAAAATTCAAAATTTCCTGAAATGTCCGTGATGGAACAACAACATATCGCATTGGTGGTTCAGTGGTAGAATTCTCGCCTGCCACGCGGAGGCCCGGGTTCGATTCCCGGCCAATGCAAATTGATTTTGGTGCTGTCAATTAATAGTTCAATATGACGTTATTTCTGTGTGTCACTAAAAGCGCGGAAATCTCGCACATTGCCCATGCGAGACGTATGTAAATTTCAGGTGGAAACAACTGACTAGATTATTTGTATAAATATGGAATCTACAATAACGAGTACTGATACTAACATAATCTTCATTATGTCACATAAAATTCAATATTTCCTGAAATGTCCGTGATGGAACAACAACATATCGCATTGGTGGTTCAGTGGTAGATTCCCGGCCAATGCAAAATGATTTTGGTGCTGTCAATTAATAGTTCAATATGACGTCATTTCTGTGTGTCACTAAAAGCGCGGAAATCTCGCACATTGCCCATGTGAGACGTATGTAAATTTCAGGTGGAAACAACTGACTAGATTATTTGTATATATTATGGAATCTACATTATCGAGTACTGATACTAACTTAATCTGCATTATGTCACATAAAATTTAATATTTCCTGAAATGTCCGTGATGGATCAACAACATATCGCATTGGTGGTTCAGTGGTAGAATTCTCGCCTGCCACGCGGGAGGCCCGGGTTCGATTCCCGGCCAATGCAAATTGATTTTGGTGCTGTCAATTAATAGTTCAATATGACGTTATTTCTGTATGTCACTAAAAGCGCGGAAATCTCGCACATTGCCCATGCGAGACGTATGTAAATTTCAGGTGGAAACAACTGACTAGATTATTTGTATAAATATGGAATCTACAATATCGAGTACTGATACTAACTTAATCTGAATTATGTCACATAAAATTCAATATTTCCTGAAATGTCCGTGATGGAACAACAACATATCGCATTGGTGGTTCAGTGGTAGATTCCCGACCAATGCAAAATGATTTTGGTGCTGTCAATTAATAGTTCAATATGACGTCATTTCTGTGTGTCACTAAAAGCGCGGAAATCGCGCACATTGCCCTTTGCGAGACGTATGTAAATTTCAGGTGGAAACAACTGACTAGATTATTTGTATATATTTATGGAATCTACATTATCGAGTACTGATACGAACTTAGTCTGCATTATGTTACATAAAATTCAAAATTTCCTGAAATGTCCGTGATGGAACAACAACATATCGCATTGGTGGTTCAGTGGTAGAATTCTCGCCTGCCACGCGGGAGGCCCGGGTTCGATTCCCGGCCAATGCAAAATGATTTTGGTGCTGTCAAATAATAGTTCAATATGACGTTGTTTCTGTGTGTCACTAAAAGCCCGGAAATCTCGCACATTGCCCATGCGAGACGTATGTAAATTTCAGGTGGAAACAACTGACTAGATTATTTGTATAGATATGGAATCTACATTATCGATTTCTGATACTAACTTAATCTGCATTATGTTACATAAAATTCAATATTTCCTGAAATGTCCGTGATGGAACAACAACATATCGCATTGGTGGTTCAGTGGTAGATTCCCGGCCAATGCAAAATGATTTTGGTGCTGTCAATTAATAGTTCAATATGACGTCATTTCTGTGTGTCACTAAAAGCGCGGAAATCTCGCACATTGCCCATGCGAGACGTATGTAAATTTCAGGTGGAAACACCTGACTAGATTATTTGTATATATATGGAATCTACATTATCGAGTACTGATACTAACTTAATCTGCATTATGTCACATAAAATTTAATATTTTCTGAAATGTCCATGATGGATCAACAACATATCGCATTGGTGGTTCAGTGGTAGAATTCTCGCCTGCCACGCGGGAGGCCCGGGTTCGATTCCCGGCCAATGAAAAATGATTTTGGTACTGTCAATTAATAGTTCAATATGACGTTATTTCTGTGTGTCACTAAAAGCGCGGAAACCTCGCACATTGTCTGTGCGAGACATATGTAAATTTCAGGTGGAAACAACTGACTAGATTATTTGTATAGATATCGAATCTACAATATCGAGTACTGATACTAACTTAATCTGCATTATGTCACATAAAATTCAATATTTCCTGAAATGTCCGTGATGGAACAACAACATATCGCATTGGTGGTTCAGTGGTAGAATTCTCGCCTGCCACGCGGGAGGCCCGGGTTCGATTCCCGGCCAATGCAAAATGATTTTGGTGCTGTCAATTAATAGTTCAATATGACGCTCTTTCTGTATGTCACTAAAAGCGCGGATATCTCGCACATTGCCCATGCAAGGCGTATGTAAATTTCAGGTGGAAACAACTGACTAGATTATTTGTATACATATGGAATCTACATTATCGAGTTCTGATACTAACTTAATCTGCATTATGTCACATAAAATTCAATATTTCCTGAAATGTCCGTGATGGAACAACAACATATCGCATTGGTGGTTCAGTGGTAGATTCCCGGCCAATGCAAAATGATTTTGGTGCTGTCAATTAATACTTCAATATGACGCTATTTCTGTATGTCACTAAAAGCGCGGATATCTCGCACATTGCCCATGCAAGGCGTATGTAAATTTCAGGTGGAAACAACTGACTAGATTATTGTATACATATGGAATCTACATTATCGAGTTCTGATACTAACTTAATCTGCATTATGTCACATAAAATTCAATATTTCCTGAAATGTCCGTGATGGAACAACAACATATCGCATTGGTGGTTCAGTGGTAGATTCCCGGCCAATGCAAAATGATTTTGGTGCTGTCAATTAATAGTTCAATATGACGTCATTTCTGTGTGTCACTAAAAGCGCGGAAATCTCGCACATTGCCCATGCGAGACGTATGTAAATTTCAGGTGGAAACAACTGACTAGATTATTTGTATATATTATGGAATCTACATTATCGAGTACTGATACTAACTTAATCTGCATTATGTCACATAAAATTTCATATTTCCCCAAATGTCCGTGATGGATCAACAATATATCGCATTGGTGGTTCAGTGGTAGAATTCTCGCCTGCCACGCGGGAGGCCTGGGTTCGATTCCCGGCCAATGCAAAATGATTTTGGTGCTGTCAATTAATAGTTCAATATGACGTTATTTCTGTGTGTCACTAAAAGCGCGGAAATCTCGCACATTGCCCATGCGAGACGTATGTAAATTTCAGGTGGAAACAACTGACTAGATTATTTGTATAAATATGGAATCTACAATAACGAGCACTGATACTAACATAATCTTCATTATGTCACATAAAATTCAATATTTCCTGAAATGTCCGTGATGGAACAACAACATATCGCATTGGTGGTTCAGTGGTAGATTCCCGGCCAATGCAAAATGATTTTGGTGCTGTCAATTAATAGTTCAATATGACGTCATTTCTGTGTGTCACTAAAAGCGCGGAAATCTCGCACATTGCCCATGCGAGACGTATGTAAATTTCAGGTGGAAACTACTGACTAGATTATTTGTATAGATATGGAATCTACATTATCGCGTTCTGATACTAACTTAATCTGCATTATGTCACATAAAATTCAAAATTTCCTGAAATGTCCGTGATGGAACAACAACATATCGCATTGGTGGTTCAGTGGTAGATTCCCGGCCAATGCAAAATGATTTTGGTGCTGTCAATTAATCGTTCAATATGACGTCATTTCTGTGTGTCACTAAAAGCGCGGAAATCTCGCACATTGCCCATGCGAGACGTATGTAAATTTCAGGTGGAAACTACTTACTAGATTATTTGTATATATATGGAATCTACATTATCGAGTACTGATACTAACTTAATCTGCATTATGTTACATAAAATTCAATATTTCCTGAAATGTCCGTGATGGAACAACAACATATCGCATTGGTGGTTCAGTGGTAGAATTCTCGCCTGCCACGCGGGAGGGCCAGGTTCGATTCCCGGCCAATGCAAAATGATTTTGGTGCTGTAAATTAATAGTTCAATATGACGTCATTTCTGTGTGTCACTAATAGCGCGGAAATCTCGCACATTGCCCATGCGAGACGTACGTAAATTTCAGGTGGAAACAACTGACTAGATTATTTGTATATATATGGAATCTACATTATCGAGTACTGATACTAACTTAATCTGCATTATGTTACATAAA
Organism: Saccoglossus kowalevskii; assembly: GCF_978046115.1. Taxonomy (NCBI): domain Eukaryota; kingdom Metazoa; phylum Hemichordata; class Enteropneusta; family Harrimaniidae; genus Saccoglossus; species Saccoglossus kowalevskii. The sequence continues at coordinate 5,070,233 of NC_140657.1, forward strand.
ATTCAATATTTCCTGAAATGTCCGTGATGGAACAACAACATATCGCATTGGTGGTTCAGTGGTAGAATTCTCGCCTGCCACGCGGGAGGCTCGGGTTCGATTCCCGGCCAATGCAAAATGATTTTGGTGCTGTCAATTAATAGTTCAATATGACGTTATTTCTGTGTGTCACTAAAAGCGCTGAAATCTCGCACATTGCCCATGCGAGACGTATGTAAATTTCAGGTGGAAACAACTGACGAGATTATTTGAATAGATATGGAATCTACATTATCGCGTTCTGATACTAACTTAATCTGCATTATGTCACATGAAATTCAATATTTCCTGAAATGTCCGTGTTGGAACAACAACATATCGCATTGGTGGTTCAGTGGTAGATTCCCGGCCAATGCAAAATGATTTTGGTGCTGTCAATTAATAGTTCAATATGACGTTATTTCTGTGTGTCACTAAAAGCGCAGAAATCTCGCACAATGCCTGTGCGACAAATATGTAAATTTCAGGTGGGAACAACTGACTAGATTATTTGTATAGATATGGAATCTACATTATCGAGTACGGATACTAACTTAATCTGCATTATGTCACATAAAATTCAATGCTTCCTGAAATGTCCGTGATGGAACAACAACATATCACATTGGTGGTTCAGTGGTAGATTCCCGGCCAATGCAAAATGATTTTGGTGCTGTCAATTAATAGTTCAATATGACGTCATTTCTGTGTGTCACTAAAAACGCGGAAATCTCGCACATTGCCCATGCGAGACGTATGTAAATTTCAGGTGGAAACAACTGAATAGATTATTTGTATATATATGGAATCTACATTATCGAGTACTGATACTAACTTAATCTGCATTATGTTACATAAAATTCAATATTTCCTGAAATGTCCGTGATGGAACAACAACATATCGCATTGGTGGTTCAGTGGTAGAATTCTCGCCTGTCACGCGGGAGGCCCGGTTCGATTCCCGGCCAAAGCAAAATGATTTTGGTGCTGTCAATTAATTGTTCAATATGACGTTATTTCTGTGTGTCACTAAAAGCGCGGAAACCTCGTACATTGTCTGTGCGAGACATATGTAAATTTCAGGTGGAAACAACTGACTAGATTATTTGTATATATATGGAATCTACAATATCGAGTACTGATACTAACTTAATCTGCATTATGTTACATAAAATTCAATATTTCCTGAAATGTCCGTGACGGAACAACAACATATCGCATTGGTGGTTCAGTGGTAGAATTCTCGCCTGCCACGCGGGAGGCCCGGGTTCGATTCCCGGCCAATGCAAAATGATTTTGGTGCTGTCAATTAATAGTTCAATATGACGTTATATCTGTGTGTCACTAAAAGCGCGGAAATCTCGCACATTGCCCATGCGAGACGTATGTAAATTTCAGGTGGAAACAACTGACTAGATTATTTGTATAAATATGGAATCTACAATATCGAGTACTGATACTAACTTAATCTGCATTATGTCACATAAAATTCAATATTTCCTGAAATGTCCGTGAAGGAACAACAACATATCGCATTGGTGGTTCAGTGCTAGTATTCTCGTCTGCCAGGCGGGAGGCCCGGGTTCGATTCCCGGCCAATTCAAAATGATTTTGGTGCTGTCAATTAATAGTTCAATATGACGTTATTTCTGTGTGTCACTAAAAGCGCGGATATCTCGCAAATTGCCCATGCAAGGCGTATGTAAATTCAGGTGGAAACAACTGAATAGATTATTTGTATAGATATGGAATCTACATTATCGTGTGCTGATACTAACTTAATCTGCATTATGTCACATAAAATTCAATATTTCCTGAAATGTCCGTGTTGGAACAACAACATATCGCATTGGTGGTTCAGTGGTGGACTCCCGGCCAATGCAAAATGATTTTGGTGCTGTCAATTAACAGTTCAATATGACGTTATGTCTGTGTGTCACTAAAAGCGCGGAAACCTCGCACATTGCCTGTGCGACAAATATGTAAATTTCAGGTGGAAACAACTGACTAGATTATTTGCATAGATATGGAATCTACATTATCGCGTTCTGATACTCACTTAATCTGCATTATGTCACATAAAATTCAATATTTCCTTAAATGTCCGTGATAGAACAACAAAATAGCGCATTGGTGGTTCAGTGGTAGAATTCTCGCCTGCCACGCGGGAGGCCCGGGTTCGATTCCCGGCCAATGCAAAATGATTTTGGTGCTGTAAATTAATAGTTCAATATGACGTTATTTCTGTGTGTCACTAAAAGCGCGGAAACCTCGCACATTGTCTGTGCGAGACATATGTAAATTTCAGGTGGAAACAACTGACGAGATTATTTGTTTAGATATGGAATCTACATTATCACGTACTGATACTAACTTAATCTGCATTATGTCACATAAAATTCAATGCTTCCTGAAATGTCCGTGATGGAACAACAACATATCACATTGGTGGTTCAGTGGTAGATTCCCGGCCAATGCTAAATGATTTTGGTGCTGTCAATTAATAGTTCAATATGACGTCATTTCTGTGTGTCACTAAAAACGCGGAAATCTCGCACATTGCCCATGCGAGACGTATGTAAATTTCATGTGGAAACTACTTACTAGATTATTTGTATATATATGGAATCTACATTATCGAGTACTGATACTAACTTAATCTGCATTATGTTACATAAAATTCAATATTTCCTGAAATGTCCGTGATGGAACAACAACATATCGCATTGGTGGTTCAGTGGTAGAATTCTCGCCTGCCACGCGGGAGGGCCAGGTTCGATTCCCGGCCAATGCAAAATGATTTTGGTGCTGTAAATTAATAGTTCAATATGACGTCATTTCTGTGTGTCACTAATAGCGCGGAAATCTCGCACATTGCCCATGCGAGACGTACGTAAATTTCAGGTGGAAACAACTGACTAGATTATTTGTATATATATGGAATCTACATTATCGAGTACTGATACTAACTTAATCTGCATTATGTTACATAAAATTCAATATTTCCTGAAATGTCCGTGATGGAACAACAACATATCGCATTGGTGGTTCAGTGGTAGAATTCTCGCCTGCCACGCGGGAGGCTCGGGTTCGATTCCCGGCCAATGCAAAATGATTTTGGTGCTGTCAATTAATAGTTCAATATGACGTTATTTCTGTGTGTCACTAAAAGCGCTGAAATCTCGCACATTGCCCATGCGAGACGTATGTAAATTTCAGGTGGAAACAACTGACGAGATTATTTGAATAGATATGGAATCTACATTATCGCGTTCTGATACTAACTTAATCTGCATTATGTCACATGAAATTCAATATTTCCTGAAATGTCCGTGTTGGAACAACAACATATCGCATTGGTGGTTCAGTGGTAGATTCCCGGCCAATGCAAAATGATTTTGGTGCTGTCAATTAATAGTTCAATATGACGTTATTTCTGTGTGTCACTAAAAGCGCAGAAATCTCGCACAATGCCTGTGCGACAAATATGTAAATTTCAGGTGGGAACAACTGACTAGATTATTTGTATAGATATGGAATCTACATTATCGAGTACGGATACTAACTTAATCTGCATTATGTCACATAAAATTCAATGCTTCCTGAAATGTCCGTGATGGAACAACAACATATCACATTGGTGGTTCAGTGGTAGATTCCCGGCCAATGCAAAATGATTTTGGTGCTGTCAATTAATAGTTCAATATGACGTCATTTCTGTGTGTCACTAAAAACGCGGAAATCTCGCACATTGCCCATGCGAGACGTATGTAAATTTCAGGTGGAAACAACTGAATAGATTATTTGTATATATATGGAATCTACATTATCGAGTACTGATACTAACTTAATCTGCATTATGTTACATAAAATTCAATATTTCCTGAAATGTCCGTGATGAAACAACAACATATCGCATTGGTGGTTCAGTGGTAGAATTCTCGCCTGTCACGCGGGAGGCCCGGTTCGATTCCCGGCCAAAGCAAAATGATTTTGGTGCTGTCAATTAATTGTTCAATATGACGTTATTTCTGTGTGTCACTAAAAGCGCGGAAACCTCGTACATTGTCTGTGCGAGACATATGTAAATTTCAGGTGGAAACAACTGACTAGATTATTTGTATATATATGGAATCTACAATATCGAGTACTGATACTAACTTAATCTGCATTATGTTACATAAAATTCAATATTTCCTGAAATGTCCGTGACGGAACAACAACATATCGCATTGGTGGTTCAGTGGTAGAATTCTCGCCTGCCACGCGGGAGGCCCGGGTTCGATTCCCGGCCAATGCAAAATGATTTTGGTGCTGTCAATTAATAGTTCAATATGACGTTATATCTGTGTGTCACTAAAAGCGCGGAAATCTCGCACATTGCCCATGCGAGACGTATGTAAATTTCAGGTGGAAACAACTGACTAGATTATTTGTATAAATATGGAATCTACAATATCGAGTACTGATACTAACTTAATCTGCATTATGTCACATAAAATTCAATATTTCCTGAAATGTCCGTGAAGGAACAACAACATATCGCATTGGTGGTTCAGTGCTAGTATTCTCGTCTGCCAGGCGGGAGGCCCGGGTTCGATTCCCGGCCAATTCAAAATGATTTTGGTGCTGTCAATTAATAGTTCAATATGACGTTATTTCTGTGTGTCACTAAAAGCGCGGATATCTCGCAAATTGCCCATGCAAGGCGTATGTAAATTCAGGTGGAAACAACTGAATAGATTATTTGTATAGATATGGAATCTACATTATCGTGTGCTGATACTAACTTAATCTGCATTATGTCACATAAAATTCAATATTTCCTGAAATGTCCGTGTTGGAACAACAACATATCGCATTGGTGGTTCAGTGGTGGACTCCCGGCCAATGCAAAATGATTTTGGTGCTGTCAATTAACAGTTCAATATGACGTTATGTCTGTGTGTCACTAAAAGCGCGGAAACCTCGCACATTGCCTGTGCGACAAATATGTAAATTTCAGGTGGAAACAACTGACTAGATTATTTGCATAGATATGGAATCTACATTATCGCGTTCTGATACTCACTTAATCTGCATTATGTCACATAAAATTCAATATTTCCTTAAATGTCCGTGATAGAACAACAAAATAGCGCATTGGTGGTTCAGTGGTAGAATTCTCGCCTGCCACGCGGGAGGCCCGGGTTCGATTCCCGGCCAATGCAAAATGATTTTGGTGCTGTAAATTAATAGTTCAATATGACGTTATTTCTGTGTGTCACTAAAAGCGCGGAAACCTCGCACATTGTCTGTGCGAGACATATGTAAATTTCAGGTGGAAACAACTGACGAGATTATTTGTTTAGATATGGAATCTACATTATCACGTACTGATACTAACTTAATCTGCATTATGTCACATAAAATTCAATGCTTCCTGAAATGTCCGTGATGGAACAACAACATATCACATTGGTGGTTCAGTGGTAGATTCCCGGCCAATGCTAAATGATTTTGGTGCTGTCAATTAATAGTTCAATATGACGTCATTTCTGTGTGTCACTAAAAACGCGGAAATCTCGCACATTGCCCATGCGAGACGTATGTAAATTTCAGGTGGAAACAACTGAATAGATTATTTGTATATATATGGAATCTACATTATCGAGCACTGATACTAACTTAATCTGCATTATGTTACATAAAATTCAATATTTCCTGTAATGTCCGTGATGGAACAACAACATATCGCATTGGTGGTTCAGTGGTAGAATTCTCGCCTGCCACGCGGGAGGCCCGGGTTCGATTCCCGGCCAATGCAAAATGATTTTGATGCTGTCAATTAATTGTTCAATATGACGTTATTTCTGTGTGTCACTAAAAGCGCGGAAACCTCGCACATTGTCTGTGCGAGACATATGTAAATTTCAGGTGGAAACAACTGACTAGATTATTTGTATATATATATGGAATCTACAATATCGAGTACTGATACTAACTTAATCTGCATTATGTTACATAAAATTCAATATTTCCTGAAATGTCCGTGACGGAACAACAACATATCGCATTGGTGGTTCAGTGGTAGAATTCTCGCCTGCCACGCGGGAGGCCCGGGTTCGATTCCCGGCCAATGCAAAATGATTTTGGTGCTGTCAATTAATAGTTCAATATGACGTTATATCTGTGTGTCACTAAAAGCGCGGAAATCTCGCACATTGCCCATGCGAGACGTATGTAAATTTCAGGTGGAAACAACTGACTTGATTATTTGTATAAATATGGAATCTACAATATCGAGTACTGATACTAACTTAATCTGCATTATGTCACATAAAATTCAATATTTCATGAAATGTCCGTGAAGGAACAACAACATATTGCATAGGTGGTTCAGTGGTAGAATTCTCGCCTGCCACGCGGGAGGCCCGGGTTCGATTCCCGGCCAATGCAAAATGATTTTGGTGCTGTCAATTAATAGTTCAATATGACGTCATTTCTGTGTGTCACTAAAAACGCGGAAATCTCGCACATTGCCCATGCGAGACGTATGTAAATTTCAGGTGGAAACAACTGAATAGATTATTTGTATATATATGGAATCTACATTATCGAGTACTGATACTAACTTAATCTGCATTATGTTACATAAAATTCATTATTTCCTGAAATGTCCGTGATGGAACAACAACATATCGCATTGGTGGTTCAGTGGTAGAATTCTCGCCTGCCACGCGGGAGGCCCGGGTTCGATTCCCGGCCAATGCAAAATGATTTTGGTGCTGTCAATTAATTGTTCAATATGACGTTATTTCTGTGTGTCACTAAAAGCGCGGAAACCTCGCACATTGTCTGTGCGAGACATATGTAAATTTCAGGTGGAAACAACTGACTAGATTATTTGTATATATATATGGAATCTACAATATCGAGTACTGATACTAACTTAATCTGCATTATGTTACATAAAATTCAATATTTCCTGAAATGTCCGTGACGGAACAACAACATATCGCATTGGTGGTTCAGTGGTAGAATTCTCGCCTGCCACGCGGGAGGCCCGGGTTCGATTCCCGGCCAATGCAAAATGATTTTGGTGCTGTCAATTAATAGTTCAATATGACGTTATATCTGTGTGTCACTAAAAGCGCGGAAATCTCGCACATTGCCCATGCGAGACGTATGTAAATTTCAGGTGGAAACAACTGACTAGATTATTTGTATAAATATGGAATCTACAATATCGAGTACTGATACTAACTTAATCTGCATTATGTCACATAAAATTCAATATTTCATGAAATGTCCGTGAAGGAACAACAACATATTGCATAGGTGGTTCAGTGGTAGAATTCTCGCCTGCCACGCGGGAGGCCCGGGTTCGATTCCCGGCCAATGCAAAATGATTTTGGTGCTGTCAATTAATAGTTCAATATGACGTCATTTCTGTGTGTCACTAAAAACGCGGAAATCTCGCACATTGCCCATGCGAGACGTATGTAAATTTCAGGTGGAAACAACTGAATAGATTATTTGTATATATATGGAATCTACATTATCGAGTACTGATACTAACTTAATCTGCATTATGTTACATAAAATTCAATATTTCCTGAAATGTCCGTGATGGAACCACAACATATCGCATTGGTGGTTCAGTGGTAGAATTCTCGCCCGCCACCCGGCCAATGCAAAAAGATTTTGCTGCTGTCAATTAATAGTTCAATATGACGTCGTTTCTGTGTGTTACTAAAAGCGCGGAAATCTCGCACATTGCCCATGCGAGACGTATGTAAATTTCATGTGGAAACAACTGACTAGATTATTTGTATATATATGGAATCTACATTATCGAGTACTGATACTAACTTAATCTGCATTATGTTACATAAAATTCAATATTTCCTGAAATGTCCGTGATGGAACCACAACATATCGCATTGGTGGTTCAGTGGTAGAATTCTCGCCCGCCACCCGGCCAATGCAAAAAGATTTTGCTGCTGTCAATTAATAGTTCAATATGACGTCATTTCTGTGTGTTACTAAAAGCGCGGAAATCTCGCACATTGCCCATGCGAGACGTATGTAAATTTCATGTGGAAACAACTGACTAGATTATTTGTATATATATGGAATCTACATTATCGAGTACTGATACTAACTTAATCTGCATTATGTCACATAAAATTCAATGCTTCCTGAAATGTCCGTGATGGAACAACAACATAGCGCATTGGTGGTTCAGTGGTAGATTCCCGGCCAATGCAAAATGATTTTGGTGCTGTCAATTAATAGTTTAATATGACGTCATTCCTGTGTGTCACTAAAAACGCGGAAATCTCGCACATTGCCCATGAGAGACGTATGTAAATTTCAGGTGGAAACAACTGAATAGATTATTTGTATATATATGGAATCTACATTATCGAGTACTGATATTAACTTAATCTGCATTATGTTACATAAAATTCAATATTTCCTGAAATGTCCGTGATGGAACCACAACATATCGCATTGGTGGTTCAGTGGTAGAATTCTCGCCCGCCACCCGGCCAATGCAAAAAGATTTTGGTGCTGTCAATTAATAGTTCAATATGACGACATTTCTGTGTGTTACTAAAAGCGCGGAAATCTCGCACATTGCCCATGCGAGACGTATGTAAATTTCATGTGGAAACAACTGAGTAGATTATTTGTATATATATGGAATCTACATTATCGAGTACTGATACTAACTTAATCTGCATTATGTCACATAAAATTCAATATTTCCTGAAATGTCCGTGATGGAACAACAACATATCGCATTGGTGGTTCAGTGGTAGAATTCTCGCATGCCACCCGGCCAATGCAAAAAGATTTTGGTGCTGTCAATTAAGAGTTCAATATGACGTTATTTCTGTGAGTCGCTAAAAGCGCAGAAATCTCGCACATTACCCATGCGAGACGTATGTAAATTTCAGGTGGAAACAACTGACTAGATTATTTGTATAGATATGGAATCTACATTATCGAGTTCTGATACTAACTTAATCTGCATTATGTCACATAAAATTCAATATTTCCTGAAATGTCCGTGATGGAACAACAACATAGCGCATTGGTGAAACAACAACATAGCGCATTGCTGGTTCAGTGGTAGAATTCTCGCCTGCCGCGCCAGGGCAAAATGATTTTGGTGCTGTCAATTAATAGTTCAATGTGACGCTATTTCTGTGTGTCACTAAAAGCGCGGATATCTCGCACATTGCCTGTGCGACAAATATGTAAATTTCAGGTGGAAACAACTGACTAGATTATTTGTATAGATATGGATTCTACATTATCGCGTTCTGATACTAACTTAATCTGCATTATGTCACATAAAATTAAATATTTCCTGAAATGTCCGTGATAAAACAACAACATATTGCATTGGTGGTTCAGTGGTAGAATTGTCGCCAGCCAGGCGGGAGGCCCGGGTTCGATTCCCGGCCAATGCAAAATGATTTTGGTGCTGTCAATTAATAGTTCAATATGACGCTATTTCTGTGTGTCACTAAAAGCGCGGATATCTCGCAAATTGCCCATGCAAGGCGTATGTAAATTTCAGGTGGTAACAACTAACTAGACTATTTGTATAGATATGGAATCTACATTATCGAGTTCTGATACTAACTTAATCTGCATTATGTCACATAAAATTCAATATTTCCTGAAATGTCCGTGATGGAACAACAACATATCGCATTGGTGGTTCAGTGGTAGATTCCCGGCCAATGCAAAATGATTTTGGTGCTGTCAATTAATAGTTCAATATGACGTTATTTCTGTGTGTCACTAAAAGCGCGGAAATCTCGCACATTGCCTGTGCGAGACATAGTTAAATTTCAGGTGGAAACAACAGGCTACATTATTTGTATAGATATGGAATCTACATTATCGAGTACTGATAGCAACTTAGTCTGAATTATGGCACATAAAATTCAATATTTCCTGAAATGTCCGTGATGGAACAGCAACATAGCGCATTGGTGGTTCAGTGGTAGAATTCTCGCCTGCCACGCCGGAGGCCCGGGTTCGATTCCCAGCCAAGGCAAAATGATTTTGGTGCTGTCAATTAATAGTTCAATGTGACGTTATTTCTGTGTGTCACTAAAAGCCCAGAAATCTCGCACATTGCCTGTGCGAGACATAGTTAAATTTCAGGTGGAAACAACAGGCTACATTATTTGTATAGATATGGAATCTACATTATCACGTTCTGATACTAACTTAATCTGAATTATGACACATAAAATTAATTATTTCCTGAAATGTCTGTGATAAAACAACAACATATTGCATTGGTGGTTCAGTGGTAGAATTGTCGCCAGCCAGGCGGGAGGACCGGGTTCGATTCCCGGCCAATTCAAAACGATTTTGGTGCTGTCAATTAATAGTTCAATATGACGTTATTTCTGTGTGTCACTAAAAGCGCGGATATCTCGCAAATTGCCCATGCAAGGCGTATGTAAATTTCAGGTGGAAACAACTGACTAGATTATTTGTATAGATATGGAATCTACATTTTCGAGTTCTGATACTAACTTAATCTGCATTATGTCACATAAAATTCAATATTTCCTGAAATGTCCGTGTTGGAACAACAACATATCGCATTGGTGGTTCAGTGGTGGACTCCCGGCCAATGCAAAATGATTTTGGTACTGTCAATTAATTGTTCAATATGACGTTATTTCTGTGTGTCACTAAAAGCGCGGAAACCTCGCACATTGTCTGTGCGAGACATATGTAAATTTCAGGTGGAAACAACTGACTAGATTATTTGTACATATATGGAATCTACAATATCGAGTACTGATACTAACTTAATCTGCATTATGTTACATAAAATTCAATATTTCCTGAAATGTCCGTGATGGAACAACAACATATCGCATTGGTGGTTCAGTGGTAGAATTGTCGCCAGCCAGGCGGGAGGCCCGGGTTCGATTCTCGGCCAATTCAAAATGATGTTGGTGCTGTCAATTAATAGTTCAATATGACGCTATTTCTGTGTGTCACTGAAAGCGCGGATATCTCGCAAATTGCCCATGCAAGGCGTATGTAAATTTCAGGATGTAACAACTAACTAGATTATTTGTATAGATATGGAATCTACATTTTCGAGTTCTGATACTAACTTAATCTGCATTATGTCACATAAAATTCAATATTTCCTGAAATGTCCGTGATGGAACAACAACATAGCGCATTGGTGGTTCAGTGGTAGAATTCTCGCCTGCCACGCCGGAGGCCCGGGTTCGATTCCCAGCCAAGGCAAAATGATTTTGGTGCTGTCAATTAATAGTTCAATGTGACGTTATTTCTGTGTGTCACTAAAAGCCCAGAAATCTCGCACATTGCCTGTGCGAGACATAGTTAAATTTCAGGTGGAAACAACATGCTACATTATTTGTATAGATATGGAATCTACATTATCACGTTCTGATACTAACTTAATCTGAATTATGACACATAAAATTAATTATTTCCTGAAATGTCCGTGATAAAACAACAACATATTGCATTGGTGGTTCAGTGGTAGAATTGTCGCCAGCCAGGCGGGAGGCCCGGGTTCGATTCCAGGCCAATTCAAAATGATTTTGGTGCTGTCAATTAATAGTTCAATATGACGTTATTTCTGTGTGTCACTAAAAGCCCAGAAATCTCGCACATTGCCTGTGCGAGACGTGTGTAAATTTCAGGTGGAAACAACTGACTAGATTATTTGTATATATTATGGAATCTACATTATCGAGTACTGATACTAACTTAATCTGTATTATGTCACATAAAATTTCATATTTCCTGAAATGTCCGTGATGGATCAACAAAATATCGCATTGGTGGTTTAGTGGTAGAATTCTCGCCTGCCACGCGGGAGGCCCGGGTTCGATTCCCGGCCAATGCAAAATGATTTTGGTGCTGTCAATTAATAGTTCAATATGACGTTATTTCTGTGTGTCACTAAAAGCGCGGAAACCTCGCACATTGTCTGTGCGAGACATATGTAAATTTCAGGTGGAAACAACTGACTAGATTATTTGTATATATATGGAATCTACAATATCGAGTACTGATACTAACTTAATCTGCATTATGTTACATAAAATTCAATATTTCCTGAAATGTCCGTGACGGAACAACAACATATCGCATTGGTGGTTCAGTGGTAGAATTCTCGCCTGCCACGCGGGAGGCCCGGGTTCGATTCCCGGCCAATGCAAAATGATTTTGGTGCTGTCAATTAATAGTTCAATATGACGTTGTTTCTGTGTGTCACTAAATGCGCGGAAATCTCGCACATTGCCCATGCGAGACGTATGTAAATTTCAGGTGGAAACAACTGACTAGATTATTTGTATAAATATGGAATCTACAATATCGAGTACTGATACTAACTTAATCTGCATTATGTCACATAAAATTCAATATTTCCTGAAATGTCCGTGAAGGAACAACAACATATTGCATTGGTGGTTCAGTGGTAGAATTCTCGCCTGCCACGCGGGAGGTCCGGGTTCGATTCCCGGCCAATGCAAAATGATTTTGGTGCTGTAAATTAATAGTTCAATATGACGTTATTTCTGTGTGTCACTAAAAGCGCGGAAACCTCGCACAGTGTCTGTGCGAGACATATGTAAATTTCAGGTGGAAACAACTGACGAGAATATTTGTATAGATATGGAATCTACATTATCGCGTTCTGATACTAACTTAATCTGCATTATGTCACATAAAATTCAATGCTTCCTGAAATGTCCGTGATGGAACAACAACATATCGCATTGGTGGTTCAGTGGTAGATTCCCGACCAATGCAAAATGATTTTGGTGCTGTCAATTAATAGTTCAATATGACGTCATTTCTGTGTGTCACTAAAAACGCGGAAATCTCGCACATTGCCCATGCGAGACGTATGTAAATTTCAGGTGGAAACAACTGAATAGATTATTTGTATATATATGGAATCTACATTATCGAGTACTGATACTAACTTAATCTGCATTATGTTACATAAAATTCAATATTTCCTGAAATGTCCGTGATGGAACAACAACATATCGCATTGGTGGTTCAGTGGTAGAATTCTCGCCTGCCACGCGAGAGGCCCGGGTTCGATTTCCGGCCAATGCAAAATGATTTTGGTGCTGTCAATTAATTGTTCAATATGACGTTATTTCTGTGTGTCACTAAAAGCGCGGAAACCTCGCACATTGTCTGTGCGAGACATATGTAAATTTCAGGTGGAAACAACTGACTAGATTATTTGTACATATATGGAATCTACAATATCGAGTACTGATACTAACTTAATCTGCATTATGTTACATAAAATTCAATATTTCCTGAAATGTCCGTGATGGAACAACAACATATCGCATTGGTGGTTCAGTGGTAGAATTGTCGCCAGCCAGGCGGGAGGCCCGGGTTCGATTCTCGGCCAATTCAAAATGATGTTGGTGCTGTCAATTAATAGTTCAATATGACGCTATTTCTGTGTGTCACTGAAAGCGCGGATATCTCGCAAATTGCCCATGCAAGGCGTATGTAAATTTCAGGATGTAACAACTAACTAGATTATTTGTATAGATATGGAATCTACATTTTCGAGTTCTGATACTAACTTAATCTGCATTATGTCACATAAAATTCAATATTTCCTGAAATGTCCGTGACGGAACAACAACATAGCGCATTGGTGGTTCAGTGGTAGAATTCTCGCCTGCCACGCCGGAGGCCCGGGTTCGATTCCCAGCCAAGGCAAAATGATTTTGGTGCTGTCAATTAATAGTTCAATGTGACGTTATTTCTGTGTGTCACTAAAAGCCCAGAAATCTCGCACATTGCCTGTGCGAGACATAGTTAAATTTCAGGTGGAAACAACATGCTACATTATTTGTATAGATATGGAATCTACATTATCACGTTCTGATACTAACTTAATCTGAATTATGACACATAAAATTAATTATTTCCTGAAATGTCCGTGATAAAACAACAACATATTGCATTGGTGGTTCAGTGGTAGAATTGTCGCCAGCCAGGCGGGAGGCCCGGGTTCGATTCCAGGCCAATTCAAAATGATTTTGGTGCTGTCAATTAATAGTTCAATATGACGTTATTTCTGTGTGTCACTAAAAGCCCAGAAATCTCGCACATTGCCTGTGCGAGACGTGTGTAAATTTCAGGTGGAAACAACTGACTAGATTATTTGTATATATTATGGAATCTACATTATCGAGTACTGATACTAACTTAATCTGTATTATGTCACATAAAATTTCATATTTCCTGAAATGTCCGTGATGGATCAACAAAATATCGCATTGGTGGTTTAGTGGTAGAATTCTCGCCTGCCACGCGGGAGGCCCGGGTTCGATTCCCGGCCAATGCAAAATGATTTTGGTGCTGTCAATTAATAGTTCAATATGACGTTATTTCTGTGTGTCACTAAAAGCGCGGAAACCTCGCACATTGTCTGTGCGAGACATATGTAAATTTCAGGTGGAAACAACTGACTAGATTATTTGTATATATATGGAATCTACAATATCGAGTACTGATACTAACTTAATCTGCATTATGTTACATAAAATTCAATATTTCCTGAAATGTCCGTGACGGAACAACAACATATCGCATTGGTGGTTCAGTGGTAGAATTCTCGCCTGCCACGCGGGAGGCCCGGGTTCGATTCCCGGCCAATGCAAAATGATTTTGGTGCTGTCAATTAATAGTTCAATATGACGTTGTTTCTGTGTGTCACTAAATGCGCGGAAATCTCGCACATTGCCCATGCGAGACGTATGTAAATTTCAGGTGGAAACAACTGACTAGATTATTTGTATAAATATGGAATCTACAATATCGAGTACTGATACTAACTTAATCTGCATTATGTCACATAAAATTCAATATTTCCTGAAATGTCCGTGAAGGAACAACAACATATTGCATTGGTGGTTCAGTGGTAGAATTCTCGCCTGCCACGCGGGAGGTCCGGGTTCGATTCCCGGCCAATGCAAAATGATTTTGGTGCTGTAAATTAATAGTTCAATATGACGTTATTTCTGTGTGTCACTAAAAGCGCGGAAACCTCGCACAGTGTCTGTGCGAGACATATGTAAATTTCAGGTGGAAACAACTGACGAGAATATTTGTATAGATATGGAATCTACATTATCGCGTTCTGATACTAACTTAATCTGCATTATGTCACATAAAATTCAATGCTTCCTGAAATGTCCGTGATGGAACAACAACATATCGCATTGGTGGTTCAGTGGTAGATTCCCGGCCAATGCAAAATGATTTTGGTGCTGTCAATTAATAGTTCAATATGACGTCATTTCTGTGTGTCACTAAAAACGCGGAAATCTCGCACATTGCCCATGCGAGACGTATGTAAATTTCAGGTGGAAACAACTGAATAGATTATTTGTATATATATGGAATCTACATTATCGAGTACTGATACTAACTTAATCTGCATTATGTTACATAAAATTCAATATTTCCTGAAATGTCCGTGATGGAACAACAACATATCGCATTGGTGGTTCAGTGGTAGAATTCTCGCCTGCCACGCGAGAGGCCCGGGTTCGATTTCCGGCCAATGCAAAATGATTTTGGTGCTGTCAATTAATTGTTCAATATGACGTTATTTCTGTGTGTCACTAAAAGCGCGGAAACCTCGCACATTGTCTGTGCGAGACATATGTAAATTTCAGGTGGAAACAACTGACTAGATTATTTGTATATATATGGAATCTACAATATCGAGTACTGATACTAACTTAATCTGCATTATGTTACATAAAATTCAATATTTCCTGAAATGTCCGTGATGGAACAACAACATATCGCATTGGTGGTTCAGTGGTAGAATTCTCGCCTGCCACGCGGGAGGCCCAGGTTCGATTCCCGGCCAATGCAAAATGATTTTGGTGCTGTCAATTAATAGTTCAATATGACGTTATTTCTGTGTGTCACTAAAAGCGCGGAAATCTCGCACATTGCCCATGCGAGACGTATGTAAATTTCAGGTGGAAACAACTGACTAGATTGTTTGTATAGATATGGAATCTACATTATCGAGTACTGATACTAACTTAATCTCCATTATGTCACATAAAATTCAATATTTCCTGAAATGTCCGTGATGGAACAACAACATATCGCATTGGTGGTCCAGTGGTAGAATTCTCGCCTGCCACGCGGGAGGCACGAGTTCGATTCCCGGCCAATGCGAAATGATTTTCGTGCTGTCAATTAATAGTTCTATATGACGTTATGTCTGTGTGTCACTAAAAGCGCAGAAACCTCGCACATTGCCTGTGCGACAAATATGTAAATTTCAGGTGGAAACAACTGACTAGATTATTAGTATAAATATGGAATCTACATTATCGAGTACTGATACTAACTTAATCTGCATTATGTTACATAAAATTCAATATTTCCTGAAATGTCCGTGATGGAACCACAACATATCGCATTGGTGGTTCAGTGGTAGAATTCTCGCCCGCCACCCGGCCAATGCAAAAAGATTTTGGTGCTGTCAATTAATAGTTCAATATGACGTCATTTCTGTGTGTTACTAAAAGCGCGGAAATCTCGCACATTGCCCATGCGAGACGTATGTAAATTTCATGTGGAAACAACTGACTAGATATTTGTATATATATGGAATCTACATTATCGAGTACTGATACTAACTTAATCTGCATTATGTCACATAAAATTCAATATTTCCTGAAATGTCCGTGATGGAACAACAACATATTGCTTTGGTTGTGCAGTGGTAGAATTCTCGCCTGCCACGCGGGAGGCCCGGGTTCGATTCCCGGCCAATGCAAAATGTTTTTGGTGCTGTAAATTAATAGTTCAATATGACGTTATTTCTGTGTGTCACTAAAAGCGCGGAAACCTCACACATTGTCTGTGCGAGACATATGTAAATTTCAGGTGGAAACAACATGCTACATTATTTGTATAGATATGGAATCTACATTATCACGTTCTGATACTAACTTAATCTGAATTATGACACATAAAATTAATTATTTCCTGAAAAGTCCGTGATAAAACAACAACATATTGCATTGGTGGTTCAGTGGTAGAATTGTCGCCAGCCAGGCGGGAGGCCCGGGTTCGATTCCAGGCCAATTCAAAATGATTTTGGTGCTGTCAATTAATAGTTCAATATGACGTTATTTCTGTGTGTCACTAAAAGCCCAGAAATCTCGCACATTGCCTGTGCGAGACGTATGTAAATTTCAGGTGGAAACAACTGACTAGATTATTTGTATATATTATGGAATCTACATTATCGAGTACTGATACTAACTTAATCTGCATTATGTCACATAAAATTTCATATTTCCTGAAATGTCCGTGATGGATCAACAACATATCGCATTGGTGGTCCAGTGGTAGAATTCTCGCCTGCCACGCGGGAGGCCCGGGTTCGATTCCCGGCCAATGCAAAATGATTTTGGTGCTGTCAATTAATAGTTCAATATGACGTTATTTCTGTGTGTCACTAAAAGCGCGGAAACCTCGCACATTGTCTGTGCGAGACATATGTAAATTTCAGGTGGAAACAACTGACTAGATTATTTGTATATATATGGAATCTACAATATCGAGTACTGATACTAACTTAATCTGCATTATGTTACATAAAATTCAATATTTCCTGAAATGTCCGTGACGGAACAACAACATATCGCATTGGTGGTTCAGTGGTAGAATTCTCGCCTGCCACGCGGGAGGCCCGGGTTCGATTCCCGGCCAATGCAAAATGATTTTGGTGCTGTCAATTAATAGTTCAATATGACGTCATTTCTGTGTGTCACTAAAAACGCGGAAATCTCGCACATTGCCCATGCGAGACGTATGTAAATTTCAGGTGGAAACAACTGAATAGATTATTTGTATATATATGGAATCTACATTATCGAGTACTGATACTAACTTAATCTGCATTATGTTACATGAAATTCAATATTTCCTGAAATGTCCGTGATGGAACCACAACCTATCGCATTGGTGGTTCAGTGGTAGAATTCTCGCCCGCCACCCGGCCAATGCAAAAAGATTTTGGTGCTGTCAATTAATAGTTCAATGTGACGTTATTTCTGTGTGTCACTAAAAGCCCAGAAATCTCGCACATTGCCTGTGCGAGACATAGTTAAATTTCAGGTGGAAACAACAGGCTACATTATTTGTATAGATATGAAATCTACATTATCACGTTCTGATACTAACTTAATCTGAATTATGACACATAAAATTAATTATTTCCTGAAATGTCCGTGATAAAACAACAACATATTGCATTGGTGGTTCAGTGGTAGAATTGTCGCCAGCCAGGCGGGAGGCCCGGGTTCGATTCCAGGCCAATTCAAAATGATTTTGGTGCTGTCAATTAATAGTTCAATATGACGTTATTTCTGTGTGTCACTAAAAGCCCAGAAATCTCGCACATTGCCTGTGCGAGACGTATGTAAATTTCAGGTGGAAACAACTGACTAGATTATTTGTATAGATATGGAATCTTCATTATCGAGTACTGATACCAACTTAGTCTGCATTATGACACATACAATTCAATATTTCTTGAAATGTCCGTGATGGAACAACAACATATTGCATTGGTGGTTCAGTGGTAGAATTCTCGCCTGCCACGCGGGAGGTCCGGGTTCGATTCCCGGCCAATGCAAAATGATTTTGGTGCTGTAAATTAATAGTTCAATATGACGTTATTTCTGTGTGTCACTAAAAGCGCGGAAACCTCGCACAGTGTCTGTGCGAGACATATGTAAATTTCAGGTGGAAACAACTGACGAGAATATTTGTATAGATATGGAATCTACATTATCGCGTTCTGATACTAACTTAATCTGCATTATGTCACATAAAATTCAATGCTTCCTGAAATGTCCGTGATGGAACAACAACATATCGCATTGGTGGTTCAGTGGTAGATTCCCGGCCAATGCAAAATGATTTTGGTGCTGTCAATTAATAGTTCAATATGACGTCATTTCTGTGTGTCACTAAAAACGCGGAAATCTCGCACATTGCCCATGCGAGACGTATGTAAATTTCAGGTGGAAACAACTGAATAGATTATTTGTATATATATGGAATCTACATTATCGAGTACTGATACTAACTTAATCTGCATTATGTTACATAAAATTCAATATTTCCTGAAATGTCCGTGATGGAACAACAACATATCGCATTGGTGGTTCAGTGGTAGAATTCTCGCCTGCCACGCGAGAGGCCCGGGTTCGATTTCCGGCCAATGCAAAATGATTTTGGTGCTGTCAATTAATTGTTCAATATGACGTTATTTCTGTGTGTCACTAAAAGCGCGGAAACCTCGCACATTGTCTGTGCGAGACATATGTAAATTTCAGGTGGAAACAACTGACTAGATTATTTGTATATATATGGAATCTACAATATCGAGTACTGATACTAACTTAATCTGCATTATGTTACATAAAATTCAATATTTCCTGAAATGTCCGTGATGGAACAACAACATATCGCATTGGTGGTTCAGTGGTAGAATTCTCGCCTGCCACGCGGGAGGCCCAGGTTCGATTCCCGGCCAATGCAAAATGATTTTGGTGCTGTCAATTAATAGTTCAATATGACGTTATTTCTGTGTGTCACTAAAAGCGCGGAAATCTCGCACATTGCCCATGCGAGACGTATGTAAATTTCAGGTGGAAACAACTGACTAGATTGTTTGTATAGATATGGAATCTACATTATCGAGTACTGATACTAACTTAATCTCCATTATGTCACATAAAATTCAATATTTCCTGAAATGTCCGTGATGGAACAACAACATATCGCATTGGTGGTCCAGTGGTAGAATTCTCGCCTGCCACGCGGGAGGCACGAGTTCGATTCCCGGCCAATGCGAAATGATTTTCGTGCTGTCAATTAATAGTTCTATATGACGTTATGTCTGTGTGTCACTAAAAGCGCAGAAACCTCGCACATTGCCTGTGCGACAAATATGTAAATTTCAGGTGGAAACAACTGACTAGATTATTTGTATATATATGGAATCTACAATATCGAGTACTGATACTAACTTAATCTGCATTATGTTACATAAAATTCAATATTTCCTGAAATGTCCGTGACGGAACAACAACATATCGCATTGGTGGTTCAGTGGTAGAATTCTCGCCTGCCACGCGGGAGGCCCGGGTTCGATTCCCGGCCAATGCAAAATGATTTTGGTGCTGTCAATTAATAGTTCAATATGACGTCATTTCTGTGTGTCACTAAAAACGCGGAAATCTCGCACATTGCCCATGCGAGACGTATGTAAATTTCAGGTGGAAACAACTGAATAGATTATTTGTATATATATGGAATCTACATTATCGAGTACTGATACTAACTTAATCTGCATTATGTTACATGAAATTCAATATTTCCTGAAATGTCCGTGATGGAACCACAACCTATCGCATTGGTGGTTCAGTGGTAGAATTCTCGCCCGCCACCCGGCCAATGCAAAAAGATTTTGGTGCTGTCAATTAATAGTTCAATGTGACGTTATTTCTGTGTGTCACTAAAAGCCCAGAAATCTCGCACATTGCCTGTGCGAGACATAGTTAAATTTCAGGTGGAAACAACAGGCTACATTATTTGTATAGATATGAAATCTACATTATCACGTTCTGATACTAACTTAATCTGAATTATGACACATAAAATTAATTATTTCCTGAAATGTCCGTGATAAAACAACAACATATTGCATTGGTGGTTCAGTGGTAGAATTGTCGCCAGCCAGGCGGGAGGCCCGGGTTCGATTCCAGGCCAATTCAAAATGATTTTGGTGCTGTAAATTAATAGTTCAATATGACGTTATTTCTGTGTGTCACTAAAAGCGCGGAAACCTCGCACAGTGTCTGTGCGAGACATATGTAAATTTCAGGTGGAAACAACTGACGAGAATATTTGTATAGATATGGAATCTACATTATCGCGTTCTGATACTAACTTAATCTGCATTATGTCACATAAAATTCAATGCTTCCTGAAATGTCCGTGATGGAACAACAACATATCGCATTGGTGGTTCAGTGGTAGATTCCCGGCCAATGCAAAATGATTTTGGTGCTGTCAATTAATAGTTCAATATGACGTCATTTCTGTGTGTCACTAAAAACGCGGAAATCTCGCACATTGCCCATGCGAGACGTATGTAAATTTCAGGTGGAAACAACTGAATAGATTATTTGTATATATATGGAATCTACATTATCGAGTACTGATACTAACTTAATCTGCATTATGTTACATAAAATTCAATATTTCCTGAAATGTCCGTGATGGAACAACAACATATCGCATTGGTGGTTCAGTGGTAGAATTCTCGCCTGCCACGCGAGAGGCCCGGGTTCGATTTCCGGCCAATGCAAAATGATTTTGGTGCTGTCAATTAATTGTTCAATATGACGTTATTTCTGTGTGTCACTAAAAGCGCGGAAACCTCGCACATTGTCTGTGCGAGACATATGTAAATTTCAGGTGGAAACAACTGACTAGATTATTTGTATATATATGGAATCTACAATATCGAGTACTGATACTAACTTAATCTGCATTATGTTACATAAAATTCAATATTTCCTGAAATGTCCGTGATGGAACAACAACATATCGCATTGGTGGTTCAGTGGTAGAATTATCGCCTGCCACGCGGGAGGCCCAGGTTCGATTCCCGGCCAATGCAAAATGATTTTGGTGCTGTCAATTAATAGTTCAATATGACGTTATTTCTGTGTGTCACTAAAAGCGCGGAAATCTCGCACATTGCCCATGCGAGACGTATGTAAATTTCAGGTGGAAACAACTGACTAGATTGTTTGTATAGATATGGAATCTACATTATCGAGTACTGATACTAACTTAATCTCCATTATGTCACATAAAATTCAATATTTCCTGAAATGTCCGTGATGGAACAACAACATATCGCATTGGTGGTCCAGTGGTAGAATTCTCGCCTGCCACGCGGGAGGCACGAGTTCGATTCCCGGCCAATGCGAAATGATTTTCGTGCTGTCAATTAATAGTTCTATATGACGTTATGTCTGTGTGTCACTAAAAGCGCAGAAACCTCGCACATTGCCTGTGCGACAAATATGTAAATTTCAGGTGGAAACAACTGACTAGATTATTTGTATATATATGGAATCTACAATATCGAGTACTGATACTAACTTAATCTGCATTATGTTACATAAAATTCAATATTTCCTGAAATGTCCGTGACGGAACAACAACATATCGCATTGGTGGTTCAGTGGTAGAATTCTCGCCTGCCACGCGGGAGGCCCGGGTTCGATTCCCGGCCAATGCAAAATGATTTTGGTGCTGTCAATTAATAGTTCAATATGACGTCATTTCTGTGTGTCACTAAAAACGCGGAAATCTCGCACATTGCCCATGCGAGACGTATGTAAATTTCAGGTGGAAACAACTGAATAGATTATT
The DNA here is from genome assembly GCF_978046115.1 of Saccoglossus kowalevskii. NCBI lineage: Eukaryota > Metazoa > Hemichordata > Enteropneusta > Harrimaniidae > Saccoglossus > Saccoglossus kowalevskii. The sequence goes on from NC_140657.1 coordinate 5,092,814, forward strand.
TGTATATATATGGAATCTACATTATCGAGTACTGATACTAACTTAATCTGCATTATGTTACATGAAATTCAATATTTCCTGAAATGTCCGTGATGGAACCACAACCTATCGCATTGGTGGTTCAGTGGTAGAATTCTCGCCCGCCACCCGGCCAATGCAAAAAGATTTTGGTGCTGTCAATTAATAGTTCAATGTGACGTTATTTCTGTGTGTCACTAAAAGCCCAGAAATCTCGCACATTGCCTGTGCGAGACATAGTTAAATTTCAGGTGGAAACAACAGGCTACATTATTTGTATAGATATGAAATCTACATTATCACGTTCTGATACTAACTTAATCTGAATTATGACACATAAAATTAATTATTTCCTGAAATGTCCGTGATAAAACAACAACATATTGCATTGGTGGTTCAGTGGTAGAATTGTCGCCAGCCAGGCGGGAGGCCCGGGTTCGATTCCAGGCCAATTCAAAATGATTTTGGTGCTGTCAATTAATAGTTCAATATGACGTTATTTCTGTGTGTCACTAAAAGCCCAGAAATCTCGCACATTGCCTGTGCGAGACGTATGTAAATTTCAGGTGGAAACAACTGACTAGATTATTTGTATAGATATGGAATCTTCATTATCGAGTACTGATACCAACTTAGTCTGCATTATGACACATACAATTCAATATTTCTTGAAATGTCCGTGATGGAACAACAACATATTGCATTGGTGGTTCAGTGGTAGAATTCTCGCCTGCCACGCGGGAGGTCCGGGTTCGATTCCCGGCCAATGCAAAATGATTTTGGTGCTGTAAATTAATAGTTCAATATGACGTTATTTCTGTGTGTCACTAAAAGCGCGGAAACCTCGCACAGTGTCTGTGCGAGACATATGTAAATTTCAGGTGGAAACAACTGACGAGAATATTTGTATAGATATGGAATCTACATTATCGCGTTCTGATACTAACTTAATCTGCATTATGTCACATAAAATTCAATGCTTCCTGAAATGTCCGTGATGGAACAACAACATATCGCATTGGTGGTTCAGTGGTAGATTCCCGGCCAATGCAAAATGATTTTGGTGCTGTCAATTAATAGTTCAATATGACGTCATTTCTGTGTGTCACTAAAAACGCGGAAATCTCGCACATTGCCCATGCGAGACGTATGTAAATTTCAGGTGGAAACAACTGAATAGATTATTTGTATATATATGGAATCTACATTATCGAGTACTGATACTAACTTAATCTGCATTATGTTACATAAAATTCAATATTTCCTGAAATGTCCGTGATGGAACAACAACATATCGCATTGGTGGTTCAGTGGTAGAATTCTCGCCTGCCACGCGAGAGGCCCGGGTTCGATTTCCGGCCAATGCAAAATGATTTTGGTGCTGTCAATTAATTGTTCAATATGACGTTATTTCTGTGTGTCACTAAAAGCGCGGAAACCTCGCACATTGTCTGTGCGAGACATATGTAAATTTCAGGTGGAAACAACTGACTAGATTATTTGTATATATATGGAATCTACAATATCGAGTACTGATACTAACTTAATCTGCATTATGTTACATAAAATTCAATATTTCCTGAAATGTCCGTGATGGAACAACAACATATCGCATTGGTGGTTCAGTGGTAGAATTCTCGCCTGCCACGCGGGAGGCCCAGGTTCGATTCCCGGCCAATGCAAAATGATTTTGGTGCTGTCAATTAATAGTTCAATATGACGTTATTTCTGTGTGTCACTAAAAGCGCGGAAATCTCGCACATTGCCCATGCGAGACGTATGTAAATTTCAGGTGGAAACAACTGACTAGATTGTTTGTATAGATATGGAATCTACATTATCGAGTACTGATACTAACTTAATCTCCATTATGTCACATAAAATTCAATATTTCCTGAAATGTCCGTGATGGAACAACAACATATCGCATTGGTGGTCCAGTGGTAGAATTCTCGCCTGCCACGCGGGAGGCACGAGTTCGATTCCCGGCCAATGCGAAATGATTTTCGTGCTGTCAATTAATAGTTCTATATGACGTTATGTCTGTGTGTCACTAAAAGCGCAGAAACCTCGCACATTGCCTGTGCGACAAATATGTAAATTTCAGGTGGAAACAACTGACTAGATTATTAGTATAAATATGGAATCTACATTATCGAGTACTGATACTAACTTAATCTGCATTATGTTACATAAAATTCAATATTTCCTGAAATGTCCGTGATGGAACCACAACATATCGCATTGGTGGTTCAGTGGTAGAATTCTCGCCCGCCACCCGGCCAATGCAAAAAGATTTTGGTGCTGTCAATTAATAGTTCAATATGACGTCATTTCTGTGTGTTACTAAAAGCGCGGAAATCTCGCACATTGCCCATGCGAGACGTATGTAAATTTCATGTGGAAACAACTGACTAGATATTTGTATATATATGGAATCTACATTATCGAGTACTGATACTAACTTAATCTGCATTATGTCACATAAAATTCAATATTTCCTGAAATGTCCGTGATGGAACAACAACATATTGCTTTGGTTGTGCAGTGGTAGAATTCTCGCCTGCCACGCGGGAGGCCCGGGTTCGATTCCCGGCCAATGCAAAATGTTTTTGGTGCTGTAAATTAATAGTTCAATATGACGTTATTTCTGTGTGTCACTAAAAGCGCGGAAACCTCACACATTGTCTGTGCGAGACATATGTAAATTTCAGGTGGAAACAACATGCTACATTATTTGTATAGATATGGAATCTACATTATCACGTTCTGATACTAACTTAATCTGAATTATGACACATAAAATTAATTATTTCCTGAAAAGTCCGTGACAAAACAACAACATATTGCATTGGTGGTTCAGTGGTAGAATTGTCGCCAGCCAGGCGGGAGGCCCGTGTTCGATTCCAGGCCAATTCAAAATGATTTTGGTGCTGTCAATTAATAGTTCAATATGACGTTATTTCTGTGTGTCACTAAAAGCCCAGAAATCTCGCACATTGCCTGTGCGAGACGTATGTAAATTTCAGGTGGAAACAACTGACTAGATTATTTGTATATATTATGGAATCTACATTATCGAGTACTGATACTAACTTAATCTGCATTATGTCACATAAAATTTCATATTTCCTGAAATGTCCGTGATGGATCAACAACATATCGCATTGGTGGTCCAGTGGTAGAATTCTCGCCTGCCACGCGGGAGGCCCGGGTTCGATTCCCGGCCAATGCAAAATGATTTTGGTGCTGTCAATTAATAGTTCAATATGACGTTATTTCTGTGTGTCACTAAAAGCGCGGAAACCTCGCACATTGTCTGTGCGAGACATATGTAAATTTCAGGTGGAAACAACTGACTAGATTATTTGTATATATATGGAATCTACAATATCGAGTACTGATACTAACTTAATCTGCATTATGTTACATAAAATTCAATATTTCCTGAAATGTCCGTGACGGAACAACAACATATCGCATTGGTGGTTCAGTGGTAGAATTCTCGCCTGCCACGCGGGAGGCCCGGGTTCGATTCCCGGCCAATGCAAAATGATTTTGGTGCTGTCAATTAATAGTTCAATATGACGTCATTTCTGTGTGTCACTAAAAACGCGGAAATCTCGCACATTGCCCATGCGAGACGTATGTAAATTTCAGGTGGAAACAACTGAATAGATTATTTGTATATATATGGAATCTACATTATCGAGTACTGATACTAACTTAATCTGCATTATGTTACATGAAATTCAATATTTCCTGAAATGTCCGTGATGGAACCACAACCTATCGCATTGGTGGTTCAGTGGTAGAATTCTCGCCCGCCACCCGGCCAATGCAAAAAGATTTTGGTGCTGTCAATTAATAGTTCAATGTGACGTTATTTCTGTGTGTCACTAAAAGCCCAGAAATCTCGCACATTGCCTGTGCGAGACATAGTTAAATTTCAGGTGGAAACAACAGGCTACATTATTTGTATAGATATGAAATCTACATTATCACGTTCTGATACTAACTTAATCTGAATTATGACACATAAAATTAATTATTTCCTGAAATGTCCGTGATAAAACAACAACATATTGCATTGGTGGTTCAGTGGTAGAATTGTCGCCAGCCAGGCGGGAGGCCCGGGTTCGATTCCAGGCCAATTCAAAATGATTTTGGTGCTGTCAATTAATAGTTCAATATGACGTTATTTCTGTGTGTCACTAAAAGCCCAGAAATCTCGCACATTGCCTGTGCGAGACGTATGTAAATTTCAGGTGGAAACAACTGACTAGATTATTTGTATAGATATGGAATCTTCATTATCGAGTACTGATACCAACTTAGTCTGCATTATGACACATACAATTCAATATTTCTTGAAATGTCCGTGATGGAACAACAACATATCGCATTGGCGGTTCAGTGGTGGTCTCCCGGCCAATGCAAAATGAGTTTGGTGCTGTCAATTAATAGTTCAATATGACGTTATTTCTGTGTGTCACTAAAAGCGCGGAAATCTCGCACAATACCTGTGCGACAAATATGTAAATTTCAGGTGTGAAGAACTGACTAGATTATTTGTATAGATATGGAATCTACATTATCGAGTACTGATACTAACTTAATCTGCATTATGTCACATAAAATTCAATATTTCCTGAAATGTCCGTGATGGAACCACAACATATCGCATTGGTGGTTCAGTGGTAGAATTGTCGCCAGCCAGGCGGGAGGCCCGGGTTCGATTCGCGGCCAATTCAAAATGATTTTGGTGCTGTCAATTAATAGTTCAATATGACGTTATTTCTGTGTGTCACTAAAAGCGCGGAAATCTCGCACATTGCCCATGCGAGACGTATGTAAATTCAGGAGGAAACAACTGACTAGATTATTTGTATAGATATGGAATCTACATTATCGTGTACTGATACTAACTTAATCTGCATTATGACACATAAAATTCAATATTTCCTGAAATGTCCGTGATGGAACAACAACATATCGCCTTGGTGGTTCAGTGGTAGATTCCCGGCCAATGCAAAATGATTTTGGTGCTGTCAATTAATAGTTCAATATGACGTTATTTCTGTGAGTCGCTAAAAGCGCAGAAATCTCGCACATTACCCATGCGAGACGTATGTAAATTTCAGGTGGAAACAACAGACTAGATTATTTGTATAGATATGGAATCTACATTATCGAGTACTGATACTAACTTAATCTGCATTATGTCACATAAAATTCAATATTTCCTGAAATGTCCGTGATGGAACCACAACATATCGCATTGGTGGTTCAGTGGTAGAATTGTCGCCAGCCAGGCGGGAGGCCCGGGTTCGATTCCCGGCCAATTCAAAATGATTTTGGTGCTGTCAATTAATAGTTCAATATGACGTTATTTCTGTGTGTCACTAAAAGCGCGGAAATCTCGCACATTGCCCATGCGAGACGTATGTAAATTCAGGAGGAAACAACTGACTAGATTATTTGTATAGATATGGAATCTACATTATCGTGTACTGATACTAACTTAATCTGCATTATGACACATAAAATTCAATATTTCCTGAAATGTCCGTGATGGAACAACAACATATCGCATTGGTGGTTCAGTGGTAGATTCCCGGCCAATGCAAAATGATTTTGGTGCTGTCAATTAATAGTTCAATATGACGTTATTTCTGTGAGTCGCTAAAAGCGCAGAAATCTCGCACATTACCCATGCGAGACGTATGTAAATTTCAGGTGGAAACAACTGACTTGATTATTTGTATAGATATGGAATCTACATTATCGAGTACTGATAGCAACTTAGTCTGCATTATGACACATAAAATTCAATATTTCCTGAAATGTCCGTGATGGAACAAGAACATAGCGCATTGGTGGTTCAGTGGTAGAATTCTCGCCTGCCACGCCGGAGGCCCGGGTTCGATTCCCAGCCAAGGCAAAATGATTTTGGTGCTGTCAATTAATAGTTCAATGTGACGTTATTTCTGTGTGTCACTAAAAGCCCAGAAATCTCGCACATTGCCTGTACGAGACATAGTTAAATTTCAGGTGGAAACAACAGGCTACATTATTTGTATAGATATGGAATCTACATTATCACGTTCTGATACTAACTTAATCTGAATTATGACACATAAAATTAATTATTTCCTGAAATGTCCGTGATAAAACAACAACATATTGCATTGGTGGTTCAGTGGTAGAATTGTCGCCAGCCAGGCGGGAGGCCCGGGATCGATTCCCGGCCAATTCAAAATGATTTTGGTGCTGTAAATTAATAGTTCAATATGACGTTATTTCTGTGTGTCACTAAAAGCGCGGATATCTCGCAAATTGCCCATGCAAGGCGTATGTAAATTCAGGTGGAAACAACTGACTAGATTATTTGTATAGATATGGAATCTACATTATCGTGTGCTGATACTAACTTAATCTGCATTATGTCACATAAAATTCAATATTTCCTGAAATGTCCGTGTTGGAACAACAACATATCGCATTGGTGGTTCAGTGGTGGACTCCCGGCCAATGCAAAATGATTTTCGTACTGTCAATTAATAGTTCAATATGACGTTATTTCTGTGTGTCACTAAAAGCGCGGAAATCTCGCACAATGCCTGTGCGACAAATATGTAAATTTCAGGTGGGAAGAACTGACTAGATTATTTGTATAGATATGGAATCTACAATATCGAGTACTGATACTAACTTAATCTGCATTATGTCACATAAAATTCAATATTTCCTGAAATGTCCGTGAAGGAACAACAACATATTGCATTGGTGGTTCAGTGGTAGAATTCTCGCCTGCCACGCGGGAGGCCCGGCTTCGATTCCCGGCCAATTCAAAATGATTTTGGTGCTATCAATTAATAGTTCAATATGACGCTATTTCTGTGTGTCACTAAAAGGGCGGATATCTCGCAAATTGCCCATGCAAGGCGTATGTAAATTTCAGGTGGAAACAACTGAATAGATTATTTGTATATATATATGGAATCTACATTATCGAGTACTGATACTAACTTAATCTGCATTATGTCACAAAAAATTCAATATTTCCTGAAATGTCCGTGATGGAACAACAACATATCGCATTGGTGGTTCAGTGGTAGATTCCCGGCCAATGCAAAATGATTTTGGTGCTGTCAATTAATAGTTCAATATGACGTTATTTGTGTGTGTCACTAAAAGCGCGGAAATCTCGCACATTGCCCATGCGAGACGTATGTAAATTTCAGGTGGAAACAACTGACTAGATTATTTGTATAGATATGGAATCTACAATATCGAGTACTGATACTAACTTAATCTGCATTATGTCACATAAAATTCAATATTTCCTGAAATGTCCGTGATGGAACAACAACATATCGCATTGGTGGTTCAGTGGTAGATTCCCGGCAAATGCAAAATGATTTTGGTGCTGTCAATTAATAGTTCAATATGACGTCATTTCTGTGTGTCACTAAAACCGCGGAAATCTCGCACATTGCCCATGCGAGACGTATGTAAATTTCAGGTGGAAACAACTGACTAGATTATTTGTATAGATATGGAATCTACAATATCGAGTACTGATACTAACTTAATCTGCATTATGTCACATAAAATTCAATATTTCCTGAAATGTCCGTGATGGAACCACAACATATCGCATTGGTGGTTCAGTGGTAGAATTCTCGCCCGCCACCCGGCCAATGCAAAATGATTTTGGTGCTGTCAATTAATAGTTCAATATGACGTCATTTCTGTGTGTCACTAAAAACGCGGAAATCTCGCACATTGCCCATACGAGACGTATGTAAATTTCATGTGGAAACAACTGACTAGATTATTTGTATAGATATGGAATCTACATTATCGAGTACTGATACTAACTTAATCTGCATTATGTCACATAAAATTCAATATTTCCTGAAATGTCTGTGATGGAACCACAACATATCGCATTGGTGGTTCAGTGGTAGAATTGTCGCCAGCCAGGCGGGAGGCCCGGGTTCGATTCGCGGCCAATTCAAAATGATTTTGGTGCTGTCAATTAATAGTTCAATATGACGTTATTTCTGTGTGTCACTAAAAGCGCGGAAATCTCGCACATTGCCCATGCGAGACGTATGTAAATTCAGGAGGAAACAACTGACTAGATTATTTGTATAGATATGGAATCTACATTATCGTGTACTGATACTAACTTAATCTGCATTATGACACATAAAATTCAATATTTCCTGAAATGTCCGTGATGGAACAACAACATATCGCCTTGGTGGTTCAGTGGTAGATTCCCGGCCAATGCAAAATGATTTTGGTGCTGTCAATTAATAGTTCAATATGACGTTATTTCTGTGAGTCGCTAAAAGCGCAGAAATCTCGCACATTACCCATGCGAGACGTATGTAAATTTCAGGTGGAAACAACAGACTAGATTATTTGTATAGATATGGAATCTACATTATCGAGTACTGATACTAACTTAATCTGCATTATGTCACATAAAATTCAATATTTCCTGAAATGTCCGTGATGGAACCACAACATATCGCATTGGTGGTTCAGTGGTAGAATTGTCGCCAGCCAGGCGGGAGGCCCGGGATCGATTCCCGGCCAATTCAAAATGATTTTGGTGCTGTAAATTAATAGTTCAATATGACGTTATTTCTGTGTGTCACTAAAAGCGCGGATATCTCGCAAATTGCCCATGCAAGGCGTATGTAAATTCAGGTGGAAACAACTGACTAGATTATTTGTATAGATATGGAATCTACATTATCGTGTGCTGATACTAACTTAATCTGCATTATGTCACATAAAATTCAATATTTCCTGAAATGTCCGTGTTGGAACAACAACATATCGCATTGGTGGTTCAGTGGTGGACTCCCGGCCAATGCAAAATGATTTTCGTACTGTCAATTAATAGTTCAATATGACGTTATTTCTGTGTGTCACTAAAAGCGCGGAAATCTCGCACAATGCCTGTGCGACAAATATGTAAATTTCAGGTGGGAAGAACTGACTAGATTATTTGTATAGATATGGAATCTACAATATCGAGTACTGATACTAACTTAATCTGCATTATGTCACATAAAATTCAATATTTCCTGAAATGTCCGTGAAGGAACAACAACATATTGCATTGGTGGTTCAGTGGTAGAATTCTCGCCTGCCACGCGGGAGGCCCGGCTTCGATTCCCGGCCAATTCAAAATGATTTTGGTGCTATCAATTAATAGTTCAATATGACGCTATTTCTGTGTGTCACTAAAAGGGCGGATATCTCGCAAATTGCCCATGCAAGGCGTATGTAAATTTCAGGTGGAAACAACTGAATAGATTATTTGTATATATATATGGAATCTACATTATCGAGTACTGATACTAACTTAATCTGCATTATGTCACAAAAAATTCAATATTTCCTGAAATGTCCGTGATGGAACAACAACATATCGCATTGGTGGTTCAGTGGTAGATTCCCGGCCAATGCAAAATGATTTTGGTGCTGTCAATTAATAGTTCAATATGACGTTATTTGTGTGTGTCACTAAAAGCGCGGAAATCTCGCACATTGCCCATGCGAGACGTATGTAAATTTCAGGTGGAAACAACTGACTAGATTATTTGTATAGATATGGAATCTACAATATCGAGTACTGATACTAACTTAATCTGCATTATGTCACATAAAATTCAATATTTCCTGAAATGTCCGTGATGGAACAACAACATATCGCATTGGTGGTTCAGTGGTAGATTCCCGGCAAATGCAAAATGATTTTGGTGCTGTCAATTAATAGTTCAATATGACGTCATTTCTGTGTGTCACTAAAACCGCGGAAATCTCGCACATTGCCCATGCGAGACGTATGTAAATTTCAGGTGGAAACAACTGACTAGATTATTTGTATAGATATGGAATCTACAATATCGAGTACTGATACTAACTTAATCTGCATTATGTCACATAAAATTCAATATTTCCTGAAATGTCCGTGATGGAACCACAACATATCGCATTGGTGGTTCAGTGGTAGAATTCTCGCCCGCCACCCGGCCAATGCAAAATGATTTTGGTGCTGTCAATTAATAGTTCAATATGACGTCATTTCTGTGTGTCACTAAAAACGCGGAAATCTCGCACATTGCCCATACGAGACGTATGTAAATTTCATGTGGAAACAACTGACTAGATTATTTGTATAGATATGGAATCTACATTATCGAGTACTGATACTAACTTAATCTGCATTATGTCACATAAAATTCAATATTTCCTGAAATGTCTGTGATGGAACAACAACATATCGCATTGGTGGTTCAGTGGTAGAATTCTCGCCCGCCTCCCGGCCAATGCAAAATGATTTTGGTGCTGTCAATTAATAGTTCAATATGACGTCATTTCTGTGTGTCACTAAAAGCGCGGAAATCTCGCACATTGCCCATGCGAGACGTTTGTAAATTTCATGTGGAAACAACAGGCTACATTATTTGTATAGATATGAAATCTACATTATCGTGTTCTGATACCAACTTAATCTGCATTATTTCACATAAAATTCAATACTTCCTGAAATGTCCGTGATGGAACAACAACATTTCGTATTGGTGGTTCAGTGGTAGAATTCTCGCCTGCCACGCGGGAGGCCCGGGTTCGATTCCCCGCCATTGCAAAATGATTTTAGTGCTGTCAATTAATTGTTCAATATGACGTTATGTCTGTGTGTCACTAAAAACGCGGAAACCTCGCACATTGCCTGTGCGACAAATATGTAAATTTCAGGTGGAAACAACTGACTAGATTATTTGTATAGATATGGAATCTACATTATCGAGTGCTGATACTAACTTAATCTGCATTATGTCACATAAAATTCAATATTTCCTGAAATGTCCGTGATGGAACAACAACATATCGCATTGGTGGTTCAGTGGTAGAATTCTCGCATGCCACGCGGGAAGCCCGCGTTCGATTCCCCACCAATGCAAGATGATTTTGGTGCTGTCAATTAATAGTTCAATATGACGTTATGTCTGTGTGTCACTAAAAGCGCGGAAACCTCGCACATTGCCTGTGCGACAAATATGTAAATTTCAGGTGGAAACAACTGACTAGATTATTTGTATAGATATGGAATCTACATTATCGAGTACTGATACTAATTTAATCTGCATTTATGTCACATAAAATTCAATATTTCCTGAAATGTCCGTGATGGAACAACAACATAGCGCTTTGGTGGTTCAGTGGTAGAATTCTCGCCTGCCACGCGGGAGGCCTGGGTTCGATTCCCGGCCAATGCAAAATGATTTTGGTGCTGTCAATTAACAGTTCAATATGACGTTATTTCTGTGTGTCACTAAAAGCGCATAAATGTCGCACATTGCCTGTGCGAGAGATATTTAAATTTCAGGTGGAAACAACTGGCTAGATTATTTGTATAGATATGGAATCTACATTATCGCGTTCTGATACTAACTTAATCTGCATTATATTACATAAAATTCAATATTTCCGGAAATGTCCGTGATGGAACAACAACATATCGCATTGGTGGTTCAGTGGTAGATTCCCGGCCAATGCAAAATGATTTTGTTGCTGTCAATTAATAATTCAATATGACGTTATTTCTGTGTGTCACTAAAAGCGCGGAAATCTCGCACATTGCCCATGCGAGACGTATGTAAATTTCAGGTGGAAACAACTGACTAGATTATTTGTATAATTATATGGAATCTACAATATCGAGTACTGATACTAACTTAATCTGCATTATGTCACATAAAATTCAATATTTCCTGAAATGTCCGTGATGGAACGACAACATATTGCATTGGTCGTACAGTGGTAGAATTCTCGCCTGCCACGCGGGAGGCCCGGGTTCGATTCCCGGCCAATGCAAAATGATTTTGGTGCTGTCAATTAATAGTTCAATATGACGTTATTCCTTGTGTCACTATAAGCGCGGAAATCTCGCACATTGCCCATGCGAGACGTATGTAAATTTCAGGTGGAAACAACTGACTAGATTATTTGTATAGATATGGAATCTACATTATCGAGTACTGATACTAACTTAATCTGCATTATATCACATAAAATTCAATATTTCCTGAAATGTCCGTGATGGAACAACAGCATATCGCATTGGTGGCTCAGTTGTAGATTCCCGGCCAATGCAAAATGATTTTGGTGCTGTCAATTAATAATTCAATATGACGTTATTTCTGTGTGTCACTAAAAGCGCGGAAATCTTGCACATTGCCTATGCGAGACGTATGTAAATTTCAGGTGGAAACAACTGACTAGATTATTTGTATAGATATGGAATCTACATTATCGCGTTCTGATACTAACTTAATCTGCATTATATCACATAAAATTCAATATTTCCTGAAATGTCCGTGATGGAACGACAACATATTGCATTGGTCGTTCAGTGATAGAATTCTCGCCTGCCACGCGGGAGGCCCGGGTTCGATTCCCGGCCAATGCAAAATGATTTTGGTGCTGTCAATTAATAGTTCTATATGACGTTATTTCTGTGTGTCACTAAAAGCGCGGAAACCTCGCACATTGCCCATGCGAGACGTATGTAAATTTCAGGTGGAAACAACTGACTAGATTATTTGTATAGATATGGAATCTACATTATCGAGTACTGATACTAACTTAATCTGCATTATGTCACATAAAATTCAATATTTCCTGAAATGTCCGTGATAAAACAAGAACATAGCGCATTGGTGGTTCAGTGGTAGAATTCTCGCCTGCCACGCGGGAGGCCCGGGTTCGATTCCCGGCCAATGCAAAATGATTTTGGTGCTGTCAATTAATAGTTCAATATGACGTTATGTCTGTGTGTCACTAAAAGCGCGGCAACCTCGCACATTGTCTGTGCGAGACATATGTAAATTTCAGGCGGAAACAACTGACTAGATTATTTGTATAGATATGGAATCTACATTATCGAGTACTGATACTAACTTAATCTGCATTATGTCACATAAAATTCAATATTTCCTGAAATATCCGTGATGGAACAACAACATAGCGCATTGGTGGTTCAGTGGTAGAATTCTCGCCTGCCACGCCGGAGGCTCGGGTTCCATTCCCAGCCAAGGCAAAATGATTTTGGTGCTGTTAATTAATAGTTCAATATGACGTTATTTCTGTGTGTCACTAAAAGCGCGGAAATCTCGCACATTGCCCATGCGAGACGTATGTAAATTGCAGGTGGAAACAACTGACTAGATTATTTGTATAGATATGGAATCTACATTATCGAGTACTGATACTAACTTAATCTGCATTATGTCACATAAAATTCAATATTTCCTGAAATGTCCGTGATAAAACAAGAACATAGCGCATTGGTGGTTCAGTGGTAGAATTCTCGCCTGCCACGCGGGAGGCCCGGGTTCGATTCCCGGCCAATGCAAAATGATTTTGGTGCTGTCAATTAATAGTTCAATATGACGTTATGTCTGTGTGTCACTAAAAGCGCGGCAACCTCGCACATTGTCTGTGCGAGACATATGTAAATTTCAGGCGGAAACAACTGACTAGATTATTTTTATAGATATGGAATCTACATTATCGAGTACTGATACTAACTTAATCTGCATTATGTCACATAAAATTCAATATTTCCTGAAATATCCGTGATGGAACAACAACATAGCGCATTGGTGGTTCAGTGGTAGAATTCTCGCCTGCCACGCCGGAGGCTCGGGTTCCATTCCCAGCCAAGGCAAAATGATTTTGGTGCTGTTAATTAATAGTTCAATATGACGTTATTTCTGTGTGTCACTAAAAGCGCGGAAATCTCGCACATTGCCCATGCGAGACGTATGTAAATTGCAGGTGGAAACAACTGACTAGATTATTTGTATAGATATGGAATCTACATTATCGATTACTGATACTAACTTAATCTGCATTATGTCACATAAAATTCAATATTTCCTGAAATGTCCGTGATGTAACAACAACATAGCGCATTTGTGGTTCAGTGGTAGAATTCTCGCCTGCCACGCGGGATGCCCGGGTTCGATTCCCGGCCAATGCAAAATGATTTTGGTGCTGTCAATTAACAGTTCAATATGACGTTATGTCTGTGTGTCACTAAAAGGGCGGAAACCTCGCACATTGCCTGTGCCACAAATATGTAAATTTCAGGTGGAAACAACTGACTAGATTATTTGTATAGATATGGAATCTACATTATCAAGTTCTTATACTAACTAAATCTGCATTATGTCACATTAGTTCAATATTTCCTTAAATGTCCGTGATAGAACAACAACATAGCGCATTGGTGGTTCAGTGGTAGAATTTGCGCCTACCGCGCGGGAGGGCCGGGTTCGATTCCCGGCCAATGCAAAATGATTTTGGTGCTGTCAATTAATAGTTCAATATGACGTTATTTCTGTGTGTCACTAAAAGCGCGGAAATCTCGCACATTGCCCATGCGAGACGTATGTAAATTTCAGGTGGAAACAACTGACTAGATTATTTGTATAGATATGGAATCTACATTATCGAGTACTGATACTAACTTAATCTGCATTATGTCACATAAAATTAAATATTTCCTGAAATGTCCGTGATAAAACAACAACATAGCGCATTGGTGGTTCAGTGGTAGAATTTGCGCCTGCCACGCGGAGGCCTGGGTTCGATTCCCGGCCAATGCAAAATGATTTTGGTGCTGTCAATTAATAGTTCAATATGACGTTATGTCTGTGTGTCACTAAAAGCGCGGAAATCTTGCACATTGCCCATAAGAGACGTATGTAAATTGCATGTGGAAACAACTGACTAGATTATTTGTATAGATATGAAATCTACATTATCGATTACTGATACTAACTTAATCTGCATTATGTCACATAAAATTCAATATTTCCTGAAATGTCCGTGATGGAACAACAACATATCGCATTGGTGGTTCAGTGGTAGAATTCTCGCCTGCCACGCGGGATGCCCGGGTTTGATTCACGGCCAATGCAAAATGATTTTGGTGCTTTCAATTAATAGTTCAATATGACGTTATTTCTGTGTTTCTCTAAAAGCGCGGAAATCTCGCACATTGCCCATGCGAGATGTATGTAAATTTCAGGTGGAAACAACTGACTAGATTATTTGTATAGATATGGAATCTACATTGTCGAGTACTGATACTAACTTAATCTGCATTATGTCACATAAAATTCAATATTTCCTGAAATGTCCGTGATGTAACAACAACATATCGCATTGGTGGTTCAGTGGTAGAATTCTCGCCTGCCACGTGGGAGGCCCGGGTTCGATTCCCGGCCAAAGCAAAATTATTTTTGTGCTGTCAATTAATAGTTCAATATGACGTTATTTCTGTGTGTCACTAAAAGCGCGGAAATCTCGCACATTGCCCATGCGAGACGTATGTAAATTTCAGGTGGAAACAACTGACTAGATTATTTGTATAGATATGGAATCTACATTATCGAGTACAGATACTAACTTAATCTGCATTATGTCACATAAAATTCAATATTTCCTGAAATGTCCGTGATGGAATAACAACATAGCGCATTTGTGGTTCAGTGGTAGAATTCTCGCCTGCCACGCGGGATGCCTGGGTTCGATTCCCGGCCAATGCAAAATGATTTTGGTGCTGTCAATTAACAGTTCAATATGACGTTATGTCTGTGTGTCACTAAAAGCGCGGAAAGCTCGCACATTGCCTGTGCGACAAATATGTAAATTTCAGGTGGAAACAACTGACTAGATTATTTGTATAGATATGTCACATATGTCACATAAAATTCAATATTTCCTTAAATGTCCGTGATAGAACAACAACATAGCGCATTGGTGGTTCAGTGGTAGAATTTGCGCCTGCCACGCGGGAGGGCCGGGTTCGATTCCCGGCCAATGCAAAATGATTTTGGTGCTGTCAATTAATAGTTCAATAAGACGTTATTTCTGTGTGTCACTAAAAGCGCGGAAATCTCGCACATTGCCCATGCGAGACGTATGTAAATTTCAGGTGGAAACAACTGACTAGATTATTTGTATAGATATGGAATCTACATTATCGAGTACTGATACTAACTTAATCTGCATACTGATACTAACTTAATCTGCATTATGTCACATAAAATTCAATATTTCCTTAAATGTCCGTGATGGAAAAACAACATAGCGCATTGGTGGTTCAGTGGTAGAATTCTCGCCTGCCACGCGGGAGGCCCGGGTTCGATTCCCGGCCAATGCAAAATGATTTTGGTGCTGTCAAATAATAGTTCAATATGACGTTATTTCGGTGTGTCACTAAAAACGCGGAAATCTCGCACATTGCCCATGCGAGACGTATGTAAATTTCAGGTGGAAACAACTGACTAGATTATTTGTATAGATATGGAATCTACATTATCGAGTACTGATACTAACTTAATCTGCATTATGTCACATAAAATTCAATATTTCCTTAAATGTCCGTGATAGAACAACAACATATCGCATTGGTGGTTCAGTGGTAGAATTCTCGCCTGCCACGCGGGATGCCCGGGTTTGATTCACGGCCAATGCAAAATGATTTTGGTGCTGTCAATTAATAGTTCAATATGACGTTATTTCTGTGTCTCACTAAAAGCGCGGAAATCTCGCACATTGCCCATGCGAGATGTATGTAAATTTCAGGTGGAAACAACTGACTAGATTATTTGTATAGATATGGAATCTACATTATCGAGTACTGATACTAACTTAATCTGCATTATGTCACATAAAATTCAATATTTCCTGAAATGTCCGTGATGTAACAACAACATATCGCATTGGTGGTTCAGTGGTAGAATTCTCGCCTGCCACGTGGGAGGCTCGGGTTCGATTCCCGGCCAAAGCAAAATTATTTTTGTGCTGTCAATTAATAGTTCAATATGACGTTATTTCTGTGTGTCACTAAAAGCGCGGAAATCTCGCACATTGCCCATGCGAGACGTATGTAAATTTCAGGTGGAAACAACTGACTAGATTATTTGTATAGATATGGAATCTACATTATCGAGTACTGATACTAACTTAATCTGCATTATGTCACATAAAATTCAATATTTCCTGAAATGTCCGTGATGGAATAACAACATAGCGCATTTGTGGTTCAGTGGTAGAATTCTCGCCTGCCACGCGGGATGCCTGGGTTCGATTCCCGGCCAATGCAAAATGATTTTGGTGCTGTCAATTAACAGTTCAAAATGACGTTATGTCTGTGTGTCACTAAAAGCGCGGAAAGCTCGCACATTGCCTGTGCGAAAAATATGTAAATTTCAGGTGGAAACAACTGACTAGATTATTTGTATAGATATGGAATCTACATTATCGCGTTCTGATACTCACTTAATCTGCATTATGTCACATAAAATTCAATATTTCCTTAAATGTTCGTGATAGAACAACAACATAGCGCATTGGTGGTTCAGTGGTAGAATTTGCGCCTGCCACGCGGGAGGGCCGGGTTCGATTCCCGGCCAATGCAAAATGATTTTGGTGCTGTCAATTAATAGTTCAATATGACGTTATTTCTGTGTATCACTAAAAACGCGGAAATCTCGCACATTGCCCATGCGAGACGTATGTAAATTGCATGTGGAAACAACTGACTAGATTATTTGTATAGATATGAAATCTACATTATCGATTACTGATACTAACTTAATCTGCATTATGTCACATAAAATTCAATATTTCCTGAAATGTCCGTGATGGAACAACAACATATCGCATTGGTGCTTCAGTGGTAGAATTTGCGCCTGCCACGCGGAGGCCTGGGTTCGATTCCCGGCCAATGCAAAATGATTTTGGTGCTGTCAATTAATAGTTCAATATGACGTTATGTCTGTGTGTCACTAAAAGCGCGGAAATCTTGCACATTGCCCATAAGAGACATATGTAAATTTCAGGTGGAAACAACTGACTAGATTATTTGTATATATATGGAATCTACATTATCGAGTACTGATACTAACTTAATCTGCATTATGTCACATAAAATTCAATATTTCCTGAAATGTCCGTGATGGAACAACAACATATCGCATTGGTGGTTCAGTGGTAGAATTCTCGCCTGCCACGCGGGATGCCCGGGTTTGATTCACGGCCAATGCAAAATGATTTTGGTGCTGTCAATTAATAGTTCAATATGACGTTATTTCTGTGTCTCACTAAAAGCGCGGAAATCTCGCACATTGCCCATGCGAGATGTATGTAAATTTCAGGTGGAAACAACTGACTAGATTATTTGTATAGATATGGAATCTACATTATCGAGTACTGATACTAACTTAATCTGCATTATGTCACATAAAATTCAATATTTCCTGAAATGTCCGTGATGTAACAACAACATATCGCCTTGGTGGTTCAGTTGTAGAATTCTCGCCTGCCACGTGGGAGGCTCGGGTTCGATTCCCGGCCAAAGCAAAATTATTTTTGTGCTGTCAATTAATAGTTCAATATGACGTTATTTCTGTGTGTCACTAAAAGCGCGGAAATCTCGCACATTGCCCATGCGAGACGTATGTAAATTTCAGGTGGAAACAACTGACTAGATTATTTGTATAGATATGGAATCTACATTATCGAGTACTGATACTAACTTAATCTGCATTATGTCACATAAAATTCAATATTTCCTGAAATGTCCGTGATGGAATAACAACATAGCGCATTTGTGGTTCAGTGGTAGAATTCTCGCCTGCCACGCGGGATGCCTGGGTTCGATTCCCGGCCAATGCAAAATGATTTTGGTGCTGTCAATTAACAGTTCAATATGACGTTATGTCTGTGTGTCACTAAAAGCGCGGAAAGCTCGCACATTGCCTGTGCGAAAAATATGTAAATTTCAGGTGGAAACAACTGACTAGATTATTTGTATAGATATGGAATCTACATTATCGCGTTCTGATACTCACTTAATCTGCATTATGGCACATAAAATTCAATATTTCCTTAAATGTTCGTGATAGAACAACAACATAGCGCATTGGTGGTTCAGTGGTAGAATTTGCGCCTGCCACGCGGGAGGGCCGGGTTCGATTCCCGGCCAATGCAAAATGATTTTGGTGCTGTCAATTAATAGTTCAATATGACGTTATTTCTGTGTATCACTAAAAGCGCGGAAATCTCGCACATTGCCCATGCGAGACGTATGTAAATTGCATGTGGAAACAACTGACTAGATTATTTGTATAGATATGAAATCTACATTATCGATTACTGATACTAACTTAATCTGCATTATGTCACATAAAATTCAATATTTCCTGAAATGTCCGTGATGGAACAACAACATATCGCATTGGTGCTTCAGTGGTAGAATTTGCGCCTGCCACGCGGAGGCCTGGGTTCGATTCCCGGCCAATGCAAAATGATTTTGGTGCTGTCAATTAATAGTTCAATATGACGTTATGTCTGTGTGTCACTAAAAGCGCGGAAATCTTGCACATTGCCCATAAGAGACGTATGTAAATTGCATGTGGAAACAACTGACTAGATTATTTGTATAGATATGAAATCTACATTATCGATTACTGATACTAACTTAATCTGCATTATGTCACATAAAATTCAATATTTCCTGAAATGTCCGTGATGGAACAACAACATATCGCATTGGTGGTTCAGTGGTAGAATTCTCGCCTGCCACGCGGGATGCCCGGGTTTGATTCACGGCCAATGCAAAATGATTTTGGTGCTGTCAATTAATAGTTCAATATGACGTTATTTCTGTGTCTCTCTAAAAGCGCGGAAATCTCGCACATTGCCCATGCGAGATGTATGTAAATTTCAGGTGGAAACAACTGACTAGATTATTTGTATAGATATGGAATCTACATTATCGAGTACTGATACTAACTTAATCTGCATTATGTCACATAAAATTCAATATTTCCTGAAATGTCCGTGATGTAACAACAACATATCGCATTGGTGGTTCAGTGGTAGAATTCTCGCCTGCCACGTGGGAGGCCCGGGTTCGATTCCCGGCCAAAGCAAAATTATTTTTGTGCTGTCAATTAATAGTTCAATATGACGTTATTTCTGTGTGTCACTAAAAGCGCGGAAATCTCGCACATTGCCCAAGCGAGACGTATGTAAATTTCAGGTGGAAACAACTGACTAGATTATTTGTATAGATATGGAATCTACATTATCGAGTACTGATACTAACTTAATCTGCATTATGTCACATAAAATTCAATATTTCCTGAAATGTCCGTGATGGAATAACAACATAGCGCATTTGTGGTTCAGTGGTAGAATTCTCGCCTGCCACGCGGGATGCCTGGGTTCGATTCCCGGCCAATGCAAAATGATTTTGGTGCTGTCAATTAACAGTTCAATATGACGTTATGTCTGTGTGTCACTAAAAGCGCGGAAAGCTCGCACATTGCCTGTGCGACAAATATGTAAATTTCAGGTGGAAACAACTGACTAGATTATTTGTATAGATATGTCACATATGTCACATAAAATTCAATATTTCCTTAAATGTCCGTGATAGAACAACAACATAGCGCATTGGTGGTTCAGTGGTAGAATTTGCGCCTGCCACGCGGGAGGGCCGGGTTCGATTCCCGGCCAATGCAAAATGATTTTGGTGCTGTCAATTAATAGTTCAATATGACGTTATTTCTGTGTGTCACTAAAAGCGCGGAAATCTCGCACATTGCCCATGCGAGACGTATGTAAATTTCAGGTGGAAACAACTGACTAGATTATTTGTATAGATATGGAATCTACATTATCGAGTACTGATACTAACTTAATCTGCATACTGATACTAACTTAATCTGCATTATGTCACATAAAATTCAATATTTCCTTAAATGTCCGTGATGGAAAAACAACATAGCGCATTGGTGGTTCAGTGGTAGAATTCTCGCCTGCCACGCGGGCGGCCCGGGTTCGATTCCCGGCCAATGCAAAATGATTTTGGTGCTGTCAATTAATAGTTCAATATGACGTTATTTCGGTGTGTCACTAAAAGCGCGGAAATCTCGCACATTGCCCATGCGAGACGTATGTAAATTTCAGGTGGAAACAACTGACTAGATTATTTGTATAGATATGGAATCTACATTATCGAGTACTGATACTAACTTAATCTGCATTATGTCACATAAAATTCAATATTTCCTGAAATGTCCGTGATGGATCAACAATATATCGCATTGGTGGTTCAGTGGTAGAATTCTTGCCTGCCACGCGGGAGGCCCGGGTTCGAATCCCGGCCAATGCAAAAGGGTTTTGGTGCTGTCAATTAATAGTTCAATATGACGTTATTTCTGTGTGTCACTAAAAGCGCGGAAATCTTGCACATTGCCCATAAGAGACGTATGTAAATTGCATGTGGAAACAACTGACTAGATTATTTGTATAGATATGAAATCTACATTATCGATTACTGATACTAACTTAATCTGCATTATGTCACATAAAATTCAATATTTCCTGAAATGTCCGTGATGGAACAACAACATATCGCATTGGTGGTTCAGTGGTAGAATTCTCGCCTGCCACGCGGGATGCCCGGGTTTGATTCACGGCCAATGCAAAATGATTTTGGTGCTGTCAATTAATAGTTCAATATGACGTTATTTCTGTGTCTCACTAAAAGCGCGGAAATCTCGCACAATGCCTGTGCGACAAATATGTAAATTTCAGGTGGAAACAACTGACTAGATTATTTATATAGATATGGAATCTACATTATCGCCTTCTGATACTAACTTAATCTGCATTATGTCACATAAAATTCAATATTTCCTGAAATGTCCGTGATGGAACAACAACATATCGCATTGGTGGTTCAGTGGTAGAATTCTCGCCCGCCACGCGGGAGGCCCGGGTTCGATTCCCGGCCAATGCAAAATGATTTTGGTGCTGTCAATTAATAGTTCAATATGACGTTATTTCTGTGTGTCACTAAAAGCGCGGAAATCTCGCACATTGCCCATGCGAGACGTATGTAAATTTCAGGTGGAAACAACTGACTAGATTATTTGTATAGATATGGAATCTACATTATCGAGTACTGATACTAACTTAATCTGCATACTGATACTAACTTAATCTGCATTATGTCACATAAAATTCAATATTTCCTTAAATGTCCGTGATGGAAAAACAACATAGCGCATTGGTGGTTCAGTGGTAGAATTCTCGCCTGCCACGCGGGCGGCCCGGGTTCGATTCCCGGCCAATGCAAAATGATTTTGGTGCTGTCAATTAATAGTTCAATATGACGTTATTTCGGTGTGTCACTAAAAGCGCGGAAATCTCGCACATTGCCCATGCGAGACGTATGTAAATTTCAGGTGGAAACAACTGACTAGATTATTTGTATAGATATGGAATCTACATTATCGAGTACTGATACTAACTTAATCTGCATTATGTCACATAAAATTCAATATTTCCTGAAATGTCCGTGATGGATCAACAATATATCGCATTGGTGGTTCAGTGGTAGAATTCTTGCCTGCCACGCGGGAGGCCCGGGTTCGAATCCCGGCCAATGCAAAAGGGTTTTGGTGCTGTCAATTAATAGTTCAATATGACGTTATTTCTGTGTGTCACTAAAAGCGCGGAAATCTTGCACATTGCCCATAAGAGACGTATGTAAATTGCATGTGGAAACAACTGACTAGATTATTTGTATAGATATGAAATCTACATTATCGATTACTGATACTAACTTAATCTGCATTATGTCACATAAAATTCAATATTTCCTGAAATGTCCGTGATGGAACAACAACATATCGCATTGGTGGTTCAGTGGTAGAATTCTCGCCTGCCACGCGGGATGCCCGGGTTTGATTCACGGCCAATGCAAAATGATTTTGGTGCTGTCAATTAATAGTTCAATATGACGTTATTTCTGTGTCTCACTAAAAGCGCGGAAATCTCGCACAATGCCTGTGCGACAAATATGTAAATTTCAGGTGGAAACAACTGACTAGATTATTTATATAGATATGGAATCTACATTATCGCCTTCTGATACTAACTTAATCTGCATTATGTCACATAAAATTCAATATTTCCTGAAATGTCCGTGATGGAACCACAACCTATCGCATTGGTGGTTCAGTGGTAGAATTCTCGCCCGCCACGCGGGAGGCCCGGGTTCGATTCCCAGCCAATGCAAAATGATTTTGGTGCTGTCAATTAATAGTTCAATATGACGTTATTTCTTGTGTCACTATAAGCGCGGAAATCTCGCACATTGCCCATGCGAGACGTATGTACATTTCAGGTGGAAACAACTGACTAGATTATTTGTATAGATATGGAATCTACATTATCGAGTACTGATACTAACTTAATCTGCATTATGTCACATAAAATTCAATATTTCCTGAAATGTCCGTGATGGAACAACAACATATCGCATTGGTGGTTCAGTGGTAGATTCCCGGCAAATGCAAAATGATTTTGGTGCTGTCAATTAATAGTTCAATATGACGTCATTTCTGTGTGTCACTAAAACCGCGGAAATCTCGCACATTGCCCATGCGAGACGTATGTAAATTTCAGGTGGAAACAACTGACTAGATTATTTGTATAGATATGGAATCTACAATATCGAGTACTGATACTAACTTAATCTGCATTATGTCACATAAAATTCAATATTTCCTGAAATGTCCGTGATGGAACCACAACATATCGCATTGGTGGTTCAGTGGTAGAATTCTCGCCCGCCACCCGGCCAATGCAAAATGATTTTGGTGCTGTCAATTAATAGTTCAATATGACGTCATTTCTGTGTGTCACTAAAAGCGCGGAAATCTCGCACATTGCCCATACGAGACGTATGTAAATTTCATGTGGAAACAACTGACTAGATTATTTGTATAGATATGGAATCTACATTATCGAGTACTGATACTAACTTAATCTGCATTATGTCACATAAAATTCAATATTTCCTGAAATGTCTGTGATGGAACAACAACATATCGCATTGGTGGTTCAGTGGTAGAATTCTCGCCCGCCTCCCGGCCAATGCAAAATGATTTTGGTGCTGTCAATTAATAGTTCAATATGACGTCATTTCTGTGTGTCACTAAAAGCGCGGAAATCTCGCACATTGCCCATGCGAGACGTTTGTAAATTTCATGTGGAAACAACAGGCTACATTATTTGTATAGATATGAAATCTACATTATCGAGTTCTGATACCAACTTAATCTGCATTATTTCACATAAAATTCAATACTTCCTGAAATGTCCGTGATGGAACAACAACATTTCGTATTGGTGGTTCAGTGGTAGAATTCTCGCCTGCCACGCGGGAGGCCCGGGTTCGATTCCCCGCCATTGCAAAATGATTTTAGTGCTGTCAATTAATTGTTCAATATGACGTTATGTCTGTGTGTCACTAAAAACGCGGAAACCTCGCACATTGCCTGTGCGACAAATATGTAAATTTCAGGTGGAAACAACTGACTAGATTATTTGTATAGATATGGAATCTACATTATCGAGTACTGATACTAATTTAATCTGCATTTATGTCACATAAAATTCAATATTTCCTGAAATGTCCGTGATGGAACAACAACATAGCGCTTTGGTGGTTCAGTGGTAGAATTCTCGCCTGCCACGCGGGAGGCCTGGGTTCGATTCCCGGCCAATGCAAAATGATTTTGGTGCTGTCAATTAACAGTTCAATATGACGTTATTTCTGTGTGTCACTAAAAGCGCATAAATGTCGCACATTGCCTGTGCGAGAGATATTTAAATTTCAGGTGGAAACAACTGGCTAGATTATTTGTATAGATATGGAATCTACATTATCGCGTTCTGATACTAACTTAATCTGCATTATATCACATAAAATTCAATATTTCCGGAAATGTCCGTGATGGAACAACAACATATCGCATTGGTGGTTCAGTGGTAGATTCCCGGCCAATGCAAAATGATTTTGTTGCTGTCAATTAATAATTCAATATGACGTTATTTCTGTGTGTCACTAAAAGCGCGGAAATCTCGCACATTGCCCATGCGAGACGTATGTAAATTTCAGGTGGAAACAACTGACTAGATTATTTGTATAATTATATGGAATCTACAATATCGAGTACTGATACTAACTTAATCTGCATTATGTCACATAAAATTCAATATTTCCTGAAATGTCCGTGATGGAACGACAACATATTGCATTGGTCGTTCAGTGGTAGAATTCTCGCCTGCCACGCGGGAGGCCCGGGTTCGATTCCCGGCCAATGCAAAATGATTTTGGTGCTGTCAATTAATAGTTCAATATGACGTTATTCCTTGTGTCACTATAAGCGCGGAAATCTCGCACATTGCCCATGCGAGACGTATGTAAATTTCAGGTGGAAACAACTGACTAGATTATTTGTATAGATATGGAATCTACATTATCGAGTACTGATACTAACTTAATCTGCATTATATCACATAAAATTCAATATTTCCTGAAATGTCCGTGATGGAACAACAGCATATCGCATTGGTGGCTCAGTTGTAGATTCCCGGCCAATGCAAAATGATTTTGGTGCTGTCAATTAATAATTCAATATGACGTTATTTCTGTGTGTCACTAAAAGCGCGGAAATCTTGCACATTGCCTATGCGAGACGTATGTAAATTTCAGGTGGAAACAACTGACTAGATTATTTGTATAGATATGGAATCTACATTATCGCGTTCTGATACTAACTTAATCTGCATTATATCACATAAAATTCAATATTTCCTGAAATGTCCGTGATGGAACGACAACATATTGCATTGGTCGTTCAGTGGTAGAATTCTCGCCTGCCACGCGGGAGGCCCGGGTTCGATTCCCGGCCAATGCAAAATGATTTTGGTGCTGTCAATTAATAGTTCTATATGACGTTATTTCTGTGTGTCACTAAAAGCGCGGAAACCTCGCACATTGCCCATGCGAGACGTATGTAAATTTCAGGTGGAAACAACTGACTAGATTATTTGTATAGATATGGAATCTACATTATCGAGTACTGATACTAACTTAATCTGCATTATGTCACATAAAATTCAATATTTCCTGAAATGTCCGTGATAAAACAAGAACATAGCGCATTGGTGGTTCAGTGGTAGAATTCTCGCCTGCCACGCGGGAGGCCCGGGTTCGATTCCCGGCCAATGCAAAATGATTTTGGTGCTGTCAATTAATAGTTCAATATGACGTTATGTCTGTGTGTCACTAAAAGCGCGGCAACCTCGCACATTGTCTGTGCGAGACATATGTAAATTTCAGGCGGAAACAACTGACTAGATTATTTGTATAGATATGGAATCTACATTATCGAGTACTGATACTAACTTAATCTGCATTATGTCACATAAAATTCAATATTTCCTGAAATATCCGTGATGGAACAACAACATAGCGCATTGGTGGTTCAGTGGTAGAATTCTCGCCTGCCACGCCGGAGGCTCGGGTTCCATTCCCAGCCAAGGCAAAATGATTTTGGTGCTGTCAATTAATAGTTCAATATGACGTTATTTCTTGTGTCACTATAAGCGCGGAAATCTCGCACATTGCCCATGCGAGACGTATGTACATTTCAGGTGGAAACAACTGACTAGATTATTTGTATAGATATGGAATCTACATTATCGAGTACTGATACTAACTTAATCTGCATTATGTCACATAAAATTCAATATTTCCTGAAATGTCCGTGATGGAACAACAACATATCGCATTGGTGGTTCAGTGGTAGATTCCCGGCCAATGCAAAATGATTTTGGTGCTGTCAATTAATAGTTCAATATGACGTTATTTGTGTGTGTCACTAAAAGCGCGGAAATCTCGCACATTGCCCATGCGAGACGTATGTAAATTTCAGGTGGAAACAACTGACTAGATTATTTGTATAGATATGGAATCTACAATATCGAGTACTGATACTAACTTAATCTGCATTATGTCACATAAAATTCAATATTTCCTGAAATGTCCGTGATGGAACAACAACATATCGCATTGGTGGTTCAGTGGTAGATTCCCGGCAAATGCAAAATGATTTTGGTGCTTTCAATTAATAGTTCAATATGACGTCATTTCTGTGTGTCACTAAAACCGCGGAAATCTCGCACATTGCCCATGCGAGACGTATGTAAATTTCAGGTGGAAACAACTGACTAGATTATTTGTATAGATATGGAATCTACAATATCGAGTACTGATACTAACTTAATCTGCATTATGTCACATAAAATTCAATATTTCCTGAAATGTCCGTGATGGAACCACAACATATCGCATTGGTGGTTCAGTGGTAGAATTCTCGCCCGCCACCCGGCCAATGCAAAATGATTTTGGTGCTGTCAATTAATAGTTCAATATGACGTCATTTCTGTGTGTCACTAAAAGCGCGGAAATCTCGCACATTGCCCATACGAGACGTATGTAAATTTCATGTGGAAACAACTGACTAGATTATTTGTATAGATATGGAATCTACATTATCGAGTACTGATACTAACTTAATCTGCATTATGTCACATAAAATTCAATATTTCCTGAAATGTCTGTGATGGAACAACAACATATCGCATTGGTGGTTCAGTGGTAGAATTCTCGCCCGCCTCCCGGCCAATGCAAAATGATTTTGGTGCTGTCAATTAATAGTTCAATATGACGTCATTTCTGTGTGTCACTAAAAGCGCGGAAATCTCGCACATTGCCCATGCGAGACGTTTGTAAATTTCATGTGGAAACAACAGGCTACATTATTTGTATAGATATGAAATCTACATTATCGAGTTCTGATACCAACTTAATCTGCATTATTTCACATAAAATTCAATACTTCCTGAAATGTCCGTGATGGAACAACAACATTTCGTATTGGTGGTTCAGTGGTAGAATTCTCGCCTGCCACGCGGGAGGCCCGGGTTCGATTCCCCGCCATTGCAAAATGATTTTAGTGCTGTCAATTAATTGTTCAATATGACGTTATGTCTGTGTGTCACTAAAAACGCGGAAACCTCGCACATTGCCTGTGCGACAAATATGTAAATTTCAGGTGGAAACAACTGACTAGATTATTTGTATAGATATGGAATCTACATTATCGAGTACTGATACTAATTTAATCTGCATTTATGTCACATAAAATTCAATATTTCCTGAAATGTCCGTGATGGAACAACAACATAGCGCTTTGGTGGTTCAGTGGTAGAATTCTCGCCTGCCACGCGGGAGGCCTGGGTTCGATTCCCGGCCAATGCAAAATGATTTTGGTGCTGTCAATTAACAGTTCAATATGACGTTATTTCTGTGTGTCACTAAAAGCGCATAAATGTCGCACATTGCCTGTGCGAGAGATATTTAAATTTCAGGTGGAAACAACTGGCTAGATTATTTGTATAGATATGGAATCTACATTATCGCGTTCTGATACTAACTTAATCTGCATTATATCACATAAAATTCAATATTTCCGGAAATGTCCGTGATGGAACAACAACATATCGCATTGGTGGTTCAGTGGTAGATTCCCGGCCAATGCAAAATGATTTTGTTGCTGTCAATTAATAATTCAATATGACGTTATTTCTGTGTGTCACTAAAAGCGCGGAAATCTCGCACATTGCCCATGCGAGACGTATGTAAATTTCAGGTGGAAACAACTGACTAGATTATTTGTATAATTATATGGAATCTACAATATCGAGTACTGATACTAACTTAATCTGCATTATGTCACATAAAATTCAATATTTCCTGAAATGTCCGTGATGGAACGACAACATATTGCATTGGTCGTTCAGTGGTAGAATTCTCGCCTGCCACGCGGGAGGCCCGGGTTCGATTCCCGGCCAATGCAAAATGATTTTGGTGCTGTCAATTAATAGTTCAATATGACGTTATTCCTTGTGTCACTATAAGCGCGGAAATCTCGCACATTGCCCATGCGAGACGTATGTAAATTTCAGGTGGAAACAACTGACTAGATTATTTGTATAGATATGGAATCTACATTATCGAGTACTGATACTAACTTAATCTGCATTATATCACATAAAATTCAATATTTCCTGAAATGTCCGTGATGGAACAACAGCATATCGCATTGGTGGCTCAGTTGTAGATTCCCGGCCAATGCAAAATGATTTTGGTGCTGTCAATTAATAATTCAATATGACGTTATTTCTGTGTGTCACTAAAAGCGCGGAAATCTTGCACATTGCCTATGCGAGACGTATGTAAATTTCAGGTGGAAACAACTGACTAGATTATTTGTATAGATATGGAATCTACATTATCGCGTTCTGATACTAACTTAATCTGCATTATATCACATAAAATTCAATATTTCCTGAAATGTCCGTGATGGAACGACAACATATTGCATTGGTCGTTCAGTGGTAGAATTCTCGCCTGCCACGCGGGAGGCCCGGGTTCGATTCCCGGCCAATGCAAAATGATTTTGGTGCTGTCAATTAATAGTTCTATATGACGTTATTTCTGTGTGTCACTAAAAGCGCGGAAACCTCGCACATTGCCCATGCGAGACGTATGTAAATTTCAGGTGGAAACAACTGACTAGATTATTTGTATAGATATGGAATCTACATTATCGAGTACTGATACTAACTTAATCTGCATTATGTCACATAAAATTCAATATTTCCTGAAATGTCCGTGATAAAACAAGAACATAGCGCATTGGTGGTTCAGTGGTAGAATTCTCGCCTGCCACGCGGGAGGCCCGGGTTCGATTCCCGGCCAATGCAAAATGATTTTGGTGCTGTCAATTAATAGTTCAATATGACGTTATGTCTGTGTGTCACTAAAAGCGCGGCAACCTCGCACATTGTCTGTGCGAGACATATGTAAATTTCAGGCGGAAACAACTGACTAGATTATTTGTATAGATATGGAATCTACATTATCGAGTACTGATACTAACTTAATCTGCATTATGTCACATAAAATTCAATATTTCCTGAAATATCCGTGATGGAACAACAACATAGCGCATTGGTGGTTCAGTGGTAGAATTCTCGCCTGCCACGCCGGAGGCTCGGGTTCCATTCCCAGCCAAGGCAAAATGATTTTGGTGCTGTTAATTAATAGTTCAATATGACGTTATTTCTGTGTGTCACTAAAAGCGCGGAAATCTCGCACATTGCCCATGCGAGACGTATGTAAATTGCAGGTGGAAACAACTGACTAGATTATTTGTATAGATATGGAATCTACATTATCGATTACTGATACTAACTTAATCTGCATTATGTCACATAAAATTCAATATTTCCTGAAATGTCCGTGATGTAACAACAACATAGCGCATTTGTGGTTCAGTGGTAGAATTCTCGCCTGCCACGCGGGATGCCCGGGTTCGATTCCCGGCCAATGCAAAATGATTTTGGTGCTGTCAATTAACAGTTCAATATGACGTTATGTCTGTGTGTCACTAAAAGGGCGGAAACCTCGCACATTGCCTGTGCCACAAATATGTAAATTTCAGGTGGAAACAACTGACTAGATTATTTGTATAGATATGGAATCTACATTATCAAGTTCTTATACTAACTAAATCTGCATTATGTCACATAAAATTCAATGCTTCCTGAAATGTCCGTGATGGAACAACAACATATCGCATTGGTGGTTCAGTGGTAGATTCCCGGCCAATGCAAAATTATTTTGGTGCTGTCAATTAATAGTTCAACATGACGTCATTCCTGTGTGTCACTAAAAACACGGAAATCTCGCACATTGCCCATGAGAGACGTATGTAAATTTCAGGTGGAAACAACTGAATAGATTATTTGTATATATATGGAATCTACATTATCGAGTACTGATACTAACTTAATCTGCATTATGTTACATAAAATTCAATATTTCCTTAAATGTCCGTGAAGGAACCACAACATAGCGCATTGGTGGTTCAGTGGTAGAATTTGCGCCTACCGCGCGGGAGGGCCGGGTTCGATTCCCGGCCAATGCAAAATGATTTTGGTGCTGTCAATTAATAGTTTAATATGACGTTATTTCTGTGTGTCACTAAAAGCGCGGAAATCTCGCACATTGCCCATGCGAGACGTATGTAAATTTCAGGTGGAAACAACTGACTAGATTATTTGTATAGATATGGAATCTACATTATCGAGTACTGATACTAACTTAATCTGCATTATGTCACATAAAATTAAATATTTCCTGAAATGTCCGTGATAAAACAACAACATAGCGCATTGGTGGTTCAGTGGTAGAATTTGCGCCTGCCACGCGGAGGCCTGGGTTCGATTCCCGGCCAATGCAAAATGATTTTGGTGCTGTCAATTAATAGTTCAATATGACGTTATGTCTGTGTGTCACTAAAAGCGCGGAAATCTTGCACATTGCCCATAAGAGACGTATGTAAATTGCATGTGGAAACAACTGACTAGATTATTTGTATAGATATGAAATCTACATTATCGATTACTGATACTAACTTAATCTGCATTATGTCACATAAAATTCAATATTTCCTGAAATGTCCGTGATGGAACAACAACATATCGCATTGGTGGTTCAGTGGTAGAATTCTCGCCTGCCACGCGGGATGCCCGGGTTTGATTCACGGCCAATGCAAAATGATTTTGGTGCTGTCAATTAATAGTTCAATATGACGTTATTTCTGTGTCTCTCTAAAAGCGCGGAAATCTCGCACATTGCCCATGCGAGATGTATGTAAATTTCAGGTGGAAACAACTGACTAGATTATTTGCATAGATATGGAATCTACATTATCGAGTACTGATACTAACTTAATCTGCATTATGTCACATAAAATTCAATATTTCCTGAAATGTCCGTGATGTAACAACAACATATCGCATTGGTGGTTCAATGGTAGAATTCTCGCCTGCCACGTGGGAGGCCCGGGTTCGATTCCCGGCCAAAGCAAAATTATTTTTGTGCTGTCAATTAATAGTTCAATATGACGTTATTTCTGTGTGTCACTAAAAGCGCGGAAATCTCGCACATTGCCCATGCGAGACGTATGTAAATTTCAGGTGGAAACAACTGACTAGATTATTTGTATAGATATGGAATCTACATTATCGAGTACTGATACTAACTTAATCTGCATTATGTCACATAAAATTCAATATTTCCTGAAATGTCCGTGATGGAATAACAACATAGCGCATTTGTGGTTCAGTGGTAGAATTCTCGCCTGCCACGCGGGATGCCTGGGTTCGATTCCCGGCCAATGCAAAATGATTTTGGTGCTGTCAATTAACAGTTCAATATGACGTTATGTCTGTGTGTCACTAAAAGCGCGGAAAGCTCGCACATTGCCTGTGCGACAAATATGTAAATTTCAGGTGGAAACAACTGACTAGATTATTTGTATAGATATGTCACATATGTCACATAAAATTCAATATTTCCTTAAATGTCCGTGATAGAACAACAACATAGCGCATTGGTGGTTCAGTGGTAGAATTTGCGCCTGCCACGCGGGAGGGCCGGGTTCGATTCCCGGCCAATGCAAAATGATTTTGGTGCTGTCAATTAATAGTTCAATATGACGTTATTTCTGTGTGTCACTAAAAGCGCGGAAATCTCGCACATTGCCCATGCGAGACGTATGTAAATTTCAGGTGGAAACAACTGACTAGATTATTTGTATAGATATGGAATCTACATTATCGAGTACTGATACTAACTTAATCTGCATACTGATACTAACTTAATCTGCATTATGTCACATAAAATTCAATATTTCCTGAAATGTCCGTGATGGAAAAACAACATAGCGCATTGGTGGTTCAGTGGTAGAATTCTCGCCTGCCACGCGGGAGGCCCGGGTTCGATTCCCGGCCAATGCAAAATGATTTTGGTGCTGTCAATTAATAGTTCAATATGACGTTATTTCGGTGTGTCACTAAAAGCGCGGAAATCTCGCACATTGCCCATGCGAGACGTATGTAAATTTCAGGTGGAAACAACTGACTAGATTATTATTATAGATATGGAATCTACATTATCGAGTACTGATACTAACTTAATCTGCATTATGTCACATAAAATTCAATATTTCCTGAAATGTCCGTGATGGAATAACAATATATCGCATTGATGGTTCAGTGGTAGAATTCTCGCCTGCCACGCGGGAGGCCCGGGTGCGATTCCCGGCCAATGCAAAAGGGTTTTGGTGCTGTCAATTAATAGTTCAATATGACGTTATTTCTGTGTGTCACTAAAAGCGCGGAAATCTTGCACATTGCCCATAAGAGACGTATGTAAATTGCATGTGGAAACAACTGACTAGATTATTTGTATAGATATGAAATCTACATTATCGATTACTGATACTAACTTAATCTGCATTATGTCACATAAAATTCAATATTTCCTGAAATGTCCGTGATGGAACAACAACATATCGCATTGGTGGTTCAGTGGTAGAATTCTCGCCTGCCACGCGGGATGCCCGGGTTTGATTCACGGCCAATGCAAAATGATTTTGGTGCTGTCAATTAATAGTTCAATATGACGTTATTTCTGTGTCTCACTAAAAGCGCGGAAATCTCGCACATTGCCCATGCGAGATGTATGTAAATTTCAGGTGGAAACAACTGACTAGATTATTTGTATAGATATGGAATCTACATTATCGAGTACTGATACTAACTTAATCTGCATTATGTCACATAAAATTCAATATTTCCTGAAATGTCCGTGATGTAACAACAACATATCGCATTGGTGGTTCAGTGGTAGAATTCTCGCCTGCCACGTGGGAGGCCCGGGTTCGATTCCCGGCCAAAGCAAAATTATTTTTGTGCTGTCAATTAATAGTTCAATATGACGTTATTTCTGTGTGTCACTAAAAGCGCGGAAATCTCGCACATTGCCCATGCGAGACGTATGTAAATTTCAGGTGGAAACAACTGACTAGATTATTTGTATAGATATGGAATCTACATTATCGAGTACTGATACTAACTTAATCTGCATTATGTCACATAAAATTCAATATTTCCTGAAATGTCCGTGATGGAATAACAACATAGCGCATTTGTGGTTCAGTGGTAGAATTCTCGCCTGCCACGCGGGATGCCTGGGTTCGATTCCCGGCCAATGCAAAATGATTTTGGTGCTGTCAATTAACAGTTCAATATGACGTTATGTCTGTGTGTCACTAAAAGCGCGGAAAGCTCGCACATTGCCTGTGCGACAAATATGTAAATTTCAGGTGGAAACAACTGACTAGATTATTTGTATAGATATGGAATCTACATTATCGCGTTCTGATACTCACTTAATCTGCATTATGTCACATAAAATTCAATATTTCCTTAAATGTTCGTGATAGAACAACAACATAGCGCATTGGTGGTTCAGTGGTAGAATTTGCGCCTGCCACGCGGGAGGGCCGGGTTCGATTCCCGGCCAATGCAAAATGATTTTGGTGCTGTCAATTAATAGTTCAATATGACGTTATTTCTGTGTATCACTAAAAGCGCGGAAATCTCGCACATTGCCCATGCGAGACGTATGTAAATTTCAGGTGGAAACAACTGACTAGATTATTTGTATAGATATGGAATCTACATTATCGAGTACTGATACTAACTTAATCTGCATACTGATACTAACTTAATCTGCATTATGTCACATAAAATTCAATATTTCCTGAAATGTCCGTGATGGAAAAACAACATAGCGCATTGGTGGTTCAGTGGTAGAATTCTCGCCTGCCACGCGGGAGGCCCGGGTTCGATTCCCGGCCAATGCAAAATGATTTTGGTGCTGTCAATTAATAGTTCAATATGACGTTATTTCGGTGTGTCACTAAAAGCGCGGAAATCTCGCACATTGCCCATGCGAGACGTATGTAAATTTCAGGTGGAAACAACTGACTAGATTATTATTATAGATATGGAATCTACATTATCGAGTACTGATACTAACTTAATCTGCATTATGTCACATAAAATTCAATATTTCCTGAAATGTCCGTGATGGAATAACAATATATCGCATTGATGGTTCAGTGGTAGAATTCTCGCCTGCCACGCGGGAGGCCCGGGTGCGATTCCCGGCCAATGCAAAAGGGTTTTGGTGCTGTCAATTAATAGTTCAATATGACGTTATTTCTGTGTGTCACTAAAAGCGCGGAAATCTTGCACATTGCCCATAAGAGACGTATGTAAATTGCATGTGGAAACAACTGACTAGATTATTTGTATAGATATGAAATCTACATTATCGATTACTGATACTAACTTAATCTGCATTATGTCACATAAAATTCAATATTTCCTGAAATGTCCGTGATGGAACAACAACATATCGCATTGGTGGTTCAGTGGTAGAATTCTCGCCTGCCACGCGGGATGCCCGGGTTTGATTCACGGCCAATGCAAAATGATTTTGGTGCTGTCAATTAATAGTTCAATATGACGTTATTTCTGTGTCTCACTAAAAGCGCGGAAATCTCGCACATTGCCCATGCGAGATGTATGTAAATTTCAGGTGGAAACAACTGACTAGATTATTTGTATAGATATGGAATCTACATTATCGAGTACTGATACTAACTTAATCTGCATTATGTCACATAAAATTCAATATTTCCTGAAATGTCCGTGATGTAACAACAACATATCGCATTGGTGGTTCAGTGGTAGAATTCTCGCCTGCCACGTGGGAGGCCCGGGTTCGATTCCCGGCCAAAGCAAAATTATTTTTGTGCTGTCAATTAATAGTTCAATATGACGTTATTTCTGTGTGTCACTAAAAGCGCGGAAATCTCGCACATTGCCCATGCGAGACGTATGTAAATTTCAGGTGGAAACAACTGACTAGATTATTTGTATAGATATGGAATCTACATTATCGAGTACTGATACTAACTTAATCTGCATTATGTCACATAAAATTCAATATTTCCTGAAATGTCCGTGATGGAATAACAACATAGCGCATTTGTGGTTCAGTGGTAGAATTCTCGCCTGCCACGCGGGATGCCTGGGTTCGATTCCCGGCCAATGCAAAATGATTTTGGTGCTGTCAATTAACAGTTCAATATGACGTTATGTCTGTGTGTCACTAAAAGCGCGGAAAGCTCGCACATTGCCTGTGCGACAAATATGTAAATTTCAGGTGGAAACAACTGACTAGATTATTTGTATAGATATGGAATCTACATTATCGCGTTCTGATACTCACTTAATCTGCATTATGTCACATAAAATTCAATATTTCCTTAAATGTTCGTGATAGAACAACAACATAGCGCATTGGTGGTTCAGTGGTAGAATTTGCGCCTGCCACGCGGGAGGGCCGGGTTCGATTCCCGGCCAATGCAAAATGATTTTGGTGCTGTCAATTAATAGTTCAATATGACGTTATTTCTGTGTATCACTAAAAGCGCGGAAATCTCGCACATTGCCCATGCGAGACGTATGTAAATTTCAGGTGGAAACAACTGACTAGATTATTTGTATAGATATGGAATCTACATTATCGAGTACTGATACTAACTTAATCTGCATACTGATACTAACTTAATCTGCATTATGTCACATAAAATTCAATATTTCCTGAAATGTCCGTGATGGAAAAACAACATAGCGCATTGGTGGTTCAGTGGTAGAATTCTCGCCTGCCACGCGGGAGGCCCGGGTTCGATTCCCGGCCAATGCAAAATGATTTTGGTGCTGTCAATTAATAGTTCAATATGACGTTATTTCGGTGTGTCACTAAAAGCGCGGAAATCTCGCACATTGCCCATGCGAGACGTATGTAAATTTCAGGTGGAAACAACTGACTAGATTATTATTATAGATATGGAATCTACATTATCGAGTACTGATACTAACTTAATCTGCATTATGTCACATAAAATTCAATATTTCCTGAAATGTCCGTGATGGAATAACAACATAGCTCATTGATTGTTCAGTGGTAGAATTCTCGCCTGCCACGCGGGAGGCCCGGGTGCGATTCCCGGCCAATGCAAAATGATTTTGGTGCTGTCAATTAATAGTTCAATATGACGTTATGTCTGTGTGTCACTAAAAGCGCGGAAACCTCGCGCATTGCCTGTGCGACAAATATGTAAATTTCAGGTGGAAACAACTGACTAGATTATTTGTATAGATATGGAATCTACATTATCGCGTTCTGATACTCACTTAATCTGCATTATGTCACATAAAATTCAATATTTCCTGAAATGTCCGTGATGGAACAACAACATATCGCATTGGTGGTTCAGTGGTAGAATTCTCGACTGCCACGCGGGAGACCCGATTCGATTCCCGGTCAATGCAAAATATTTTTGATGCTGTCAATTAATAGTTCAATATAACGTTATTTCTGTGTGTCACTAAAAGCGCGGAAATCTCGTTCGTCAAGCAATCAATACATTACTTGCCAATGGCTGTGTTTCACGCCAGTTTTCTCGACAGTTCTCCGACAACTTTTATTTTTTTGTTTGGGATCTTGAATCCGGCTATCACCATGTTGATATTTGGCAAGAACATCGCAAGTTTTGGGGTTTTTGTTGGAATTTTGACGGCGAGATCAGGTATTTTACATTCAATGTGTTGCCGTTCGGCTTGAGCACTTCCTGTTATTGTTTTACTAAGCTTCTAAGGCCGTTGGTTAAGAGATGGCGTAGTATGTCACACGCGTCAATAGTGTATTTAGACGACGGTATTTCTGGTCACGATTGTCTGACATCTGCTAGAGCAGCTAGTATTGTTCAACGAACTGATTTGCATAAATATGGTCTTAAAGTTAACGAGCAGAAAAGTCGCTGGGACCCCGCTCAAATCGGTGAATGGTTGGGGCTCGCATTGCCGGTTTTTTGATATCTCTGTCCATCGCTGTTGCTCCGATTACTCGTCTATTTACGAGGCAAGTGTATGTTACTATTGAGAATCGATCGTCGTGGTCGCAGATCGTTAATATATCTAGACCTGTGCTTCAGGAACTTTTGTTTTGGTCGAGTACTGTGGACGCTCTAAACGATTTTTGTATCAAACCCAAATTCTCGGCAACTGCGGTTGTATTTTCAGACGCAAGCGACACTGGTTATGGTGGTCACTTTAGTTATAATTCAGAATTCTTTATTCTAATGGGTTGTGGGTTGAAACTGAACGCGAACAGAGCTCCACATTTCGCGAGTTAAAAGCTGTACTTTATGTATTAACTTCGTTTTTGTTGACTTTGAGGCATAGAAAAGTTAGGTGGTTTTCGGATAACCAGAATGCTTGTAGAATAATTTCTGTCGGTAGTGCAAAGCCATCTCTTCAGAAGTTAGCCATTGAAATTTTTCAAATCTGTTGTCAGAATGATATTCAACTCCAGGCGACTTGGCTACCGAGATCCGAGAATGAAAAAGCGGATATGCTGAGTAGAATTGTTGATACAGACGATTGGTCACTAAATCACAAGATTTTCGGCATGTTGGACAAAATATGGGGCCCGCATAGCATTGACAGATTTGCGTCTTGTCACAACGCTCAGCTGCTACGTTTCAATTCAGCAGCTTGGAACCCCGGTACAGAGGCCGTTGACGCATTCTGTCAGAATTGGTCCACTGAAAATAATTGGGTATGTCCTCCAGTCAGTCTTGTAATTCCCGCTATTCGTCATCTTCAGAGTTGCAGAGGAAAGGCAACTTTAATATTGCCAGAATGGCCATCTGCCGCTTTCTGGCCGGTGTTGCGTCCGCAGCCTGGTTGTTTTGCTGACTTTGTTAAGTGTGTTCCCGTCCTTCCCCGTATCCCCGGTTTGCTAGTGAGAGGAAGGGGTCAAACATTCAATTTGGTTAAAATTCTCAAGACATCCAGTCTTGTTGGTTGTCCGAATTTCAATATGTTGGCTTTAAGACTCTCATTCGATCCAGACCCACATGATGCGCGGGAAGCGAGCAAACTTCAGTCCACAGGGACTGGTTAAATTGGAATTGCCAAATTATGTAATTGCATATAGTAATGTCGCTTGGTGTACGTTTACTATTGTATGATTAATGTTGCATCATTTTGTATGCTAGTTTACTTTCCTACAGGATATGTAGCTTTTCTGCATGTCTGTATAGATATTCGCCTTGCGGCGTGTCAGTATAGATATTCGCCTTGCGGCGTGTCTGTATAGATATTCGCCTTGCGGCGTGTCTGTATAGATATTCGCCTTGCGGCGTGTCTGTATAGATATTCGCCTTGCGGCGTGTCTGTATAGATATTCGCCTTGCGGCGTGTCTGTATAGATATTCGCCTTGCGGCGTGTCTGTATAGATATTCGCCTTGCGGCGTGTCTGTATATATATTCGCCTTTCGGCGTGTGTCGGTATATATTCGCATTTTGGCGTGTGTCGGTATATATTCGCCTTTCGGCATGTCTGTATATATTCGCCTTTCGGCATGTCTGTATATATTCGCCTTTCGGCATGTCTGTATATATTCGCCTTTCGGCATGTCTGTATATATATATTCGCCTTTTGGCATGTCTGTATATATATATATTCGCCTTTCGGCATGTCTGTATATATATATATATTCGCCTTTCGGCATGTCTGTATATATATATATTCGCCTTTCGGCATGTCTGTATATATATATATTCGCCTTTCGGCGTGTCTGTATATATATATTCGCCTTTCGGCATGTCTGTATATATATATTCGCCTTTCGGCATGTTTGTATATATTCGCCTTTCGGCATGTCTGTATATATTCGCCTTTCGGCATGTCTGTATATATTCGCCTTTCGGCATGTCTGTATATATTCGCCTTTCGGCATGTCTGTATATATTCGCCTTTCGGCATGTCTGTATATATTCGCCTTTCGGCATGTCTGTATATATTCGCCTTTCGGCATGTCTGTATATATTCGCCTTTAGGCATGTCCGTATATTTTTGGCATGTTGCTTGCGTTATGGAGGTGTGGCCCTTTGCTGCTGTTCTTGTGCGACAGCAGCGTGCGATGTGAGTAGACAATAATTCGTTATTTCCAATTCGCGGTTAAATGTCGGCATATTATTGCGTCGTCGCATCAATTTTGTTGTATAAATTGTGTAGTTTTAGATGTCTTTCAGATACAGGATTGGAAGGCCGAACTTAGCAAACCAGGACTGGATGACTTCTGCGACACTCTGCCCGGTGTGATGTTGGCGTCTAGATCCGGTAATACTTTAAGCAAGTACACCAGCAGTTGGCTCAGATGGAAACAATGGTGCAAGTCAAATTTGTCAGAGGACGTCGCCTGTCCACCTAAGCCGTTGTACACCTTCGCCCCTGGATTCTACTTTGTGAAACCATAACTAAATGTTTGGCTCTCCTGGGTGCTGCAACCACCGCATACCGCATTTCATGCTTGTTGTATAATTTGTATGAATTTGTATGGCACGTTGCTGGCGCTATGGCAGTGCGGCCATTTGCTGATGCAGTTCTTGTGTGACAGCAGTGTTCGATGTGAGTAGACAATTCGTTATTTCCAATTCGCGGTTAAATGTCGGTATATTATTGCGTCGTGTCAATTTTGTTGTATAAAGTATAGTTCTGGTTTCTCGTCGTATGATGCTTATCAAGCTTGCCGATAAAAGCAAATTTGTGTAGGGTCGCAGTCCGATCTGTCATGACTAAGTAATGTTGTAAATATGTATTTAACGTAAATAATTTATGTCGCATCATTTTGTATGCTTGTTTACCTTTTTGCAGGGTATGTAGCCTCTCGGCATATTCGCCTTTCGGCATGTCTGTATATATTCGCCTTTCGGCATGTCTGTATATATTCGCCTTTCGGCATGTCTGTATAGATATTCGCCTTGCGGCGTGTCTGTATATATATTCGCCTTTCGGCGTGTGTCGGTATATATTCGCATTTTGGCGTGTGTCGGTATATATTCGCCTTTCGGCATGTCTGTATATATTCGCCTTTCGGCATGTCTGTATATATTCGCCTTTCGGCATGTCTGTATATATTCGCCTTTCGGCATGTCTGTATATATATATTCGCCTTTCGGCATGTCTGTATATATTCGCCTTTCGGCATGTCTGTATATATTCGCCTTTCGGCATGTCTGTATATATTCGCCTTTCGGCATGTCTGTATATATTCGCCTTTCGGCATGTCTGTATATATTCGCCTTTCGGCATGTCTGTATATATTCGCCTTTCGGCATGTCTGTATATATTCGCCTTTAGGCATGTCTGTATATATTCGCCTTTCGGCATGTCTGTATATATTCGCCTTTAGGCATGTCCGTATATTTTTGGCATGTTGCTTGCGTTATGGAGGTGTGGCCCTTTGCTGCTGTTCTTGTGCGACAGCAACGTGCGATGTGAGTAGACAATAATTCGTTATTTCCAATTCGCGGTTAAATGTCGGCATATTATTGCGTCGTCGCATCAATTTTGTTGTATAAATTGTATAGTTTTAGATGTCTTTCAGATACAGGATTGGAAGGCCGAACTTAGCAAACCAGGACTGGATGACTTCTGCGACACTCTGCCCGGTGTGATGTTGGCGTCTAGATCCGGTAATACTTTAAGCAAGTACACCAGCAGTTGGCTCAGATGGAAACAATGGTGCAAGTCAAATTTGTCAGAGGACGTCGCCTGTCCACCTAAGCCGTTGTACACCTTCGCCCCTGGACTCTACTTTGTGAAACCATAACTAAATGTTTGGCTCTCCTGGGTGCTGCAACCACCGCATACCGCATTTCATGCTTGTTGTATAATTTGTATGAATAATTGAAGTTAAGTATAGATCATCAAGTTCTGATACTAACTTAATCTGCATTATGTCACATAAAGTTCAATATTTCCTGAAATGTCCGTGATGGAACAACAACATAGCGCATTGGTGGTTCAGTGGTAGAATTCTCGCCTGCCACGTGGGAGGCCCGGGTTCAATTCCCGGCCAATGCAAAATGATTTTGGTGCTGTCAATTAATAATTCAATATGACGTTATTTCTGTGTGTCACTAAAAGCGCGGAAATCTTGCACATTGCCTATGCGAGACGTATGTAAATTTCAGGTGGAAACAACTGACTAGATTATTTGTATAGATATGGAATCTACATTATCGCGTTCTGATACTAACTTAATCTGCATTATATCACATAAAATTCAATATTTCCTGAAATGTCCGTGATGGAACGACAACATATTGCATTGGTCGTTCAGTGGTAGAATTCTCGCCTGCCACGCGGGAGGCCCGGGTTCGATTCCCGGCCAATGCAAAATGATTTTGGTGCTGTCAATTAATAGTTCTATATGACGTTATTTCTGTGTGTCACTAAAAGCGCGGAAACCTCGCACATTGCCCATGCGAGACGTATGTAAATTTCAGGTGGAAACAACTGACTAGATTATTTGTATAGATATGGAATCTACATTATCGAGTACTGATACTAACTTAATCTGCATTATGTCACATAAAATTCAATATTTCCTGAAATGTCCGTGATAAAACAAGAACATAGCGCATTGGTGGTTCAGTGGTAGAATTCTCGCCTGCCACGCGGGAGGCCCGGGTTCGATTCCCGGCCAATGCAAAATGATTTTGGTGCTGTCAATTAATAGTTCAATATGACGTTATGTCTGTGTGTCACTAAAAGCGCGGCAACCTCGCACATTGTCTGTGCGAGACATATGTAAATTTCAGGCGGAAACAACTGACTAGATTATTTGTATAGATATGGAATCTACATTATCGAGTACTGATACTAACTTAATCTGCATTATGTCACATAAAATTCAATATTTCCTGAAATATCCGTGATGGAACAACAACATAGCGCATTGGTGGTTCAGTGGTAGAATTCTCGCCTGCCACGCCGGAGGCTCGGGTTCCATTCCCAGCCAAGGCAAAATGATTTTGGTGCTGTCAATTAATAGTTCAATATGACGTTATTTCTTGTGTCACTATAAGCGCGGAAATCTCGCACATTGCCCATGCGAGACGTATGTACATTTCAGGTGGAAACAACTGACTAGATTATTTGTATAGATATGGAATCTACATTATCGAGTACTGATACTAACTTAATCTGCATTATGTCACATAAAATTCAATATTTCCTGAAATGTCCGTGATGGAACAACAACATATCGCATTGGTGGTTCAGTGGTAGATTCCCGGCCAATGCAAAATGATTTTGGTGCTGTCAATTAATAGTTCAATATGACGTTATTTGTGTGTGTCACTAAAAGCGCGGAAATCTCGCACATTGCCCATGCGAGACGTATGTAAATTTCAGGTGGAAACAACTGACTAGATTATTTGTATAGATATGGAATCTACAATATCGAGTACTGATACTAACTTAATCTGCATTATGTCACATAAAATTCAATATTTCCTGAAATGTCCGTGATGGAACAACAACATATCGCATTGGTGGTTCAGTGGTAGATTCCCGGCAAATGCAAAATGATTTTGGTGCTGTCAATTAATAGTTCAATATGACGTCATTTCTGTGTGTCACTAAAACCGCGGAAATCTCGCACATTGCCCATGCGAGACGTATGTAAATTTCAGGTGGAAACAACTGACTAGATTATTTGTATAGATATGGAATCTACAATATCGAGTACTGATACTAACTTAATCTGCATTATGTCACATAAAATTCAATATTTCCTGAAATGTCCGTGATGGAACCACAACATATCGCATTGGTGGTTCAGTGGTAGAATTCTCGCCCGCCACCCGGCCAATGCAAAATGATTTTGGTGCTGTCAATTAATAGTTCAATATGACGTCATTTCTGTGTGTCACTAAAAGCGCGGAAATCTCGCACATTGCCCATACGAGACGTATGTAAATTTCATGTGGAAACAACTGACTAGATTATTTGTATAGATATGGAATCTACATTATCGAGTACTGATACTAACTTAATCTGCATTATGTCACATAAAATTCAATATTTCCTGAAATGTCTGTGATGGAACAACAACATATCGCATTGGTGGTTCAGTGGTAGAATTCTCGCCCGCCTCCCGGCCAATGCAAAATGATTTTGGTGCTGTCAATTAATAGTTCAATATGACGTCATTTCTGTGTGTCACTAAAAGCGCGGAAATCTCGCACATTGCCCATGCGAGACGTTTGTAAATTTCATGTGGAAACAACAGGCTACATTATTTGTATAGATATGAAATCTACATTATCGAGTTCTGATACCAACTTAATCTGCATTATTTCACATAAAATTCAATACTTCCTGAAATGTCCGTGATGGAACAACAACATTTCGTATTGGTGGTTCAGTGGTAGAATTCTCGCCTGCCACGCGGGAGGCCCGGGTTCGATTCCCCGCCATTGCAAAATGATTTTAGTGCTGTCAATTAATTGTTCAATATGACGTTATGTCTGTGTGTCACTAAAAACGCGGAAACCTCGCACATTGCCTGTGCGACAAATATGTAAATTTCAGGTGGAAACAACTGACTAGATTATTTGTATAGATA
Source organism: Saccoglossus kowalevskii (assembly GCF_978046115.1). Taxonomy (NCBI): domain Eukaryota; kingdom Metazoa; phylum Hemichordata; class Enteropneusta; family Harrimaniidae; genus Saccoglossus; species Saccoglossus kowalevskii. The sequence continues at coordinate 5,137,358 of NC_140657.1, forward strand.
TGGAATCTACATTATCGAGTACTGATACTAATTTAATCTGCATTTATGTCACATAAAATTCAATATTTCCTGAAATGTCCGTGATGGAACAACAACATAGCGCTTTGGTGGTTCAGTGGTAGAATTCTCGCCTGCCACGCGGGAGGCCTGGGTTCGATTCCCGGCCAATGCAAAATGATTTTGGTGCTGTCAATTAACAGTTCAATATGACGTTATTTCTGTGTGTCACTAAAAGCGCATAAATGTCGCACATTGCCTGTGCGAGAGATATTTAAATTTCAGGTGGAAACAACTGGCTAGATTATTTGTATAGATATGGAATCTACATTATCGCGTTCTGATACTAACTTAATCTGCATTATATCACATAAAATTCAATATTTCCGGAAATGTCCGTGATGGAACAACAACATATCGCATTGGTGGTTCAGTGGTAGATTCCCGGCCAATGCAAAATGATTTTGTTGCTGTCAATTAATAATTCAATATGACGTTATTTCTGTGTGTCACTAAAAGCGCGGAAATCTCGCACATTGCCCATGCGAGACGTATGTAAATTTCAGGTGGAAACAACTGACTAGATTATTTGTATAATTATATGGAATCTACAATATCGAGTACTGATACTAACTTAATCTGCATTATGTCACATAAAATTCAATATTTCCTGAAATGTCCGTGATGGAACGACAACATATTGCATTGGTCGTTCAGTGGTAGAATTCTCGCCTGCCACGCGGGAGGCCCGGGTTCGATTCCCGGCCAATGCAAAATGATTTTGGTGCTGTCAATTAATAGTTCAATATGACGTTATTCCTTGTGTCACTATAAGCGCGGAAATCTCGCACATTGCCCATGCGAGACGTATGTAAATTTCAGGTGGAAACAACTGACTAGATTATTTGTATAGATATGGAATCTACATTATCGAGTACTGATACTAACTTAATCTGCATTATATCACATAAAATTCAATATTTCCTGAAATGTCCGTGATGGAACAACAGCATATCGCATTGGTGGCTCAGTTGTAGATTCCCGGCCAATGCAAAATGATTTTGGTGCTGTCAATTAATAATTCAATATGACGTTATTTCTGTGTGTCACTAAAAGCGCGGAAATCTTGCACATTGCCTATGCGAGACGTATGTAAATTTCAGGTGGAAACAACTGACTAGATTATTTGTATAGATATGGAATCTACATTATCGCGTTCTGATACTAACTTAATCTGCATTATATCACATAAAATTCAATATTTCCTGAAATGTCCGTGATGGAACGACAACATATTGCATTGGTCGTTCAGTGGTAGAATTCTCGCCTGCCACGCGGGAGGCCCGGGTTCGATTCCCGGCCAATGCAAAATGATTTTGGTGCTGTCAATTAATAGTTCTATATGACGTTATTTCTGTGTGTCACTAAAAGCGCGGAAACCTCGCACATTGCCCATGCGAGACGTATGTAAATTTCAGGTGGAAACAACTGACTAGATTATTTGTATAGATATGGAATCTACATTATCGAGTACTGATACTAACTTAATCTGCATTATGTCACATAAAATTCAATATTTCCTGAAATGTCCGTGATAAAACAAGAACATAGCGCATTGGTGGTTCAGTGGTAGAATTCTCGCCTGCCACGCGGGAGGCCCGGGTTCGATTCCCGGCCAATGCAAAATGATTTTGGTGCTGTCAATTAATAGTTCAATATGACGTTATGTCTGTGTGTCACTAAAAGCGCGGCAACCTCGCACATTGTCTGTGCGAGACATATGTAAATTTCAGGCGGAAACAACTGACTAGATTATTTGTATAGATATGGAATCTACATTATCGAGTACTGATACTAACTTAATCTGCATTATGTCACATAAAATTCAATATTTCCTGAAATATCCGTGATGGAACAACAACATAGCGCATTGGTGGTTCAGTGGTAGAATTCTCGCCTGCCACGCCGGAGGCTCGGGTTCCATTCCCAGCCAAGGCAAAATGATTTTGGTGCTGTTAATTAATAGTTCAATATGACGTTATTTCTGTGTGTCACTAAAAGCGCGGAAATCTCGCACATTGCCCATGCGAGACGTATGTAAATTGCAGGTGGAAACAACTGACTAGATTATTTGTATAGATATGGAATCTACATTATCGATTACTGATACTAACTTAATCTGCATTATGTCACATAAAATTCAATATTTCCTGAAATGTCCGTGATGTAACAACAACATAGCGCATTTGTGGTTCAGTGGTAGAATTCTCGCCTGCCACGCGGGATGCCCGGGTTCGATTCCCGGCCAATGCAAAATGATTTTGGTGCTGTCAATTAACAGTTCAATATGACGTTATGTCTGTGTGTCACTAAAAGGGCGGAAACCTCGCACATTGCCTGTGCCACAAATATGTAAATTTCAGGTGGAAACAACTGACTAGATTATTTGTATAGATATGGAATCTACATTATCAAGTTCTTATACTAACTAAATCTGCATTATGTCACATAAAATTCAATGCTTCCTGAAATGTCCGTGATGGAACAACAACATATCGCATTGGTGGTTCAGTGGTAGATTCCCGGCCAATGCAAAATTATTTTGGTGCTGTCAATTAATAGTTCAACATGACGTCATTCCTGTGTGTCACTAAAAACGCGGAAATCTCGCACATTGCCCATGAGAGACGTATGTAAATTTCAGGTGGAAACAACTGAATAGATTATTTGTATATATATGGAATCTACATTATCGAGTACTGATACTAACTTAATCTGCATTATGTTACATAAAATTCAATATTTCCTTAAATGTCCGTGAAGGAACCACAACATAGCGCATTGGTGGTTCAGTGGTAGAATTTGCGCCTACCGCGCGGGAGGGCCGGGTTCGATTCCCGGCCAATGCAAAATGATTTTGGTGCTGTCAATTAATAGTTTAATATGACGTTATTTCTGTGTGTCACTAAAAGCGCGGAAATCTCGCACATTGCCCATGCGAGACGTATGTAAATTTCAGGTGGAAACAACTGACTAGATTATTTGTATAGATATGGAATCTACATTATCGAGTACTGATACTAACTTAATCTGCATTATGTCACATAAAATTAAATATTTCCTGAAATGTCCGTGATAAAACAACAACATAGCGCATTGGTGGTTCAGTGGTAGAATTTGCGCCTGCCACGCGGAGGCCTGGGTTCGATTCCCGGCCAATGCAAAATGATTTTGGTGCTGTCAATTAATAGTTCAATATGACGTTATGTCTGTGTGTCACTAAAAGCGCGGAAATCTTGCACATTGCCCATAAGAGACGTATGTAAATTGCATGTGGAAACAACTGACTAGATTATTTGTATAGATATGAAATCTACATTATCGATTACTGATACTAACTTAATCTGCATTATGTCACATAAAATTCAATATTTCCTGAAATGTCCGTGATGGAACAACAACATATCGCATTGGTGGTTCAGTGGTAGAATTCTCGCCTGCCACGCGGGATGCCCGGGTTTGATTCACGGCCAATGCAAAATGATTTTGGTGCTGTCAATTAATAGTTCAATATGACGTTATTTCTGTGTCTCTCTAAAAGCGCGGAAATCTCGCACATTGCCCATGCGAGATGTATGTAAATTTCAGGTGGAAACAACTGACTAGATTATTTGTATAGATATGGAATCTACATTATCGAGTACTGATACTAACTTAATCTGCATTATGTCACATAAAATTCAATATTTCCTGAAATGTCCGTGATGTAACAACAACATATCGCATTGGTGGTTCAATGGTAGAATTCTCGCCTGCCACGTGGGAGGCCCGGGTTCGATTCCCGGCCAAAGCAAAATTATTTTTGTGCTGTCAATTAATAGTTCAATATGACGTTATTTCTGTGTGTCACTAAAAGCGCGGAAATCTCGCACATTGCCCATGCGAGACGTATGTAAATTTCAGGTGGAAACAACTGACTAGATTATTTGTATAGATATGGAATCTACATTATCGAGTACTGATACTAACTTAATCTGCATTATGTCACATAAAATTCAATATTTCCTGAAATGTCCGTGATGGAATAACAACATAGCGCATTTGTGGTTCAGTGGTAGAATTCTCGCCTGCCACGCGGGATGCCTGGGTTCGATTCCCGGCCAATGCAAAATGATTTTGGTGCTGTCAATTAACAGTTCAATATGACGTTATGTCTGTGTGTCACTAAAAGCGCGGAAAGCTCGCACATTGCCTGTGCGACAAATATGTAAATTTCAGGTGGAAACAACTGACTAGATTATTTGTATAGATATGTCACATATGTCACATAAAATTCAATATTTCCTTAAATGTCCGTGATAGAACAACAACATAGCGCATTGGTGGTTCAGTGGTAGAATTTGCGCCTGCCACGCGGGAGGGCCGGGTTCGATTCCCGGCCAATGCAAAATGATTTTGGTGCTGTCAATTAATAGTTCAATATGACGTTATTTCTGTGTGTCACTAAAAGCGCGGAAATCTCGCACATTGCCCATGCGAGACGTATGTAAATTTCAGGTGGAAACAACTGACTAGATTATTTGTATAGATATGGAATCTACATTATCGAGTACTGATACTAACTTATACTGATACTAACTTAATCTGCATTATGTCACATAAAATTCAATATTTCCTGAAATGTCCGTGATGGAAAAACAACATAGCGCATTGGTGGTTCAGTGGTAGAATTCTCGCCTGCCACGCGGGAGGCCCGGGTTCGATTCCCGGCCAATGCAAAATGATTTTGGTGCTGTCAATTAATAGTTCAATATGACGTTATTTCGGTGTGTCACTAAAAGCGCGGAAATCTCGCACATTGCCCATGCGAGACGTATGTAAATTTCAGGTGGAAACAACTGACTAGATTATTATTATAGATATGGAATCTACATTATCGAGTACTGATACTAACTTAATCTGCATTATGTCACATAAAATTCAATATTTCCTGAAATGTCCGTGATGGAATAACAATATATCGCATTGATGGTTCAGTGGTAGAATTCTCGCCTGCCACGCGGGAGGCCCGGGTGCGATTCCCGGCCAATGCAAAAGGGTTTTGGTGCTGTCAATTAATAGTTCAATATGACGTTATTTCTGTGTGTCACTAAAAGCGCGGAAATCTTGCACATTGCCCATAAGAGACGTATGTAAATTGCATGTGGAAACAACTGACTAGATTATTTGTATAGATATGAAATCTACATTATCGATTACTGATACTAACTTAATCTGCATTATGTCACATAAAATTCAATATTTCCTGAAATGTCCGTGATGGAACAACAACATATCGCATTGGTGGTTCAGTGGTAGAATTCTCGCCTGCCACGCGGGATGCCCGGGTTTGATTCACGGCCAATGCAAAATGATTTTGGTGCTGTCAATTAATAGTTCAATATGACGTTATTTCTGTGTCTCACTAAAAGCGCGGAAATCTCGCACATTGCCCATGCGAGATGTATGTAAATTTCAGGTGGAAACAACTGACTAGATTATTTGTATAGATATGGAATCTACATTATCGAGTACTGATACTAACTTAATCTGCATTATGTCACATAAAATTCAATATTTCCTGAAATGTCCGTGATGTAACAACAACATATCGCATTGGTGGTTCAGTGGTAGAATTCTCGCCTGCCACGTGGGAGGCCCGGGTTCGATTCCCGGCCAAAGCAAAATTATTTTTGTGCTGTCAATTAATAGTTCAATATGACGTTATTTCTGTGTGTCACTAAAAGCGCGGAAATCTCGCACATTGCCCATGCGAGACGTATGTAAATTTCAGGTGGAAACAACTGACTAGATTATTTGTATAGATATGGAATCTACATTATCGAGTACTGATACTAACTTAATCTGCATTATGTCACATAAAATTCAATATTTCCTGAAATGTCCGTGATGGAATAACAACATAGCGCATTTGTGGTTCAGTGGTAGAATTCTCGCCTGCCACGCGGGATGCCTGGGTTCGATTCCCGGCCAATGCAAAATGATTTTGGTGCTGTCAATTAACAGTTCAATATGACGTTATGTCTGTGTGTCACTAAAAGCGCGGAAAGCTCGCACATTGCCTGTGCGACAAATATGTAAATTTCAGGTGGAAACAACTGACTAGATTATTTGTATAGATATGGAATCTACATTATCGCGTTCTGATACTCACTTAATCTGCATTATGTCACATAAAATTCAATATTTCCTTAAATGTTCGTGATAGAACAACAACATAGCGCATTGGTGGTTCAGTGGTAGAATTTGCGCCTGCCACGCGGGAGGGCCGGGTTCGATTCCCGGCCAATGCAAAATGATTTTGGTGCTGTCAATTAATAGTTCAATATGACGTTATTTCTGTGTATCACTAAAAGCGCGGAAATCTCGCACATTGCCCATGCGAGACGTATGTAAATTTCAGGTGGAAACAACTGACTAGATTATTTGTATAGATATGGAATCTACATTATCGAGTACTGATACTAACTTAATCTGCATACTGATACTAACTTAATCTGCATTATGTCACATAAAATTCAATATTTCCTGAAATGTCCGTGATGGAAAAACAACATAGCGCATTGGTGGTTCAGTGGTAGAATTCTCGCCTGCCACGCGGGAGGCCCGGGTTCGATTCCCGGCCAATGCAAAATGATTTTGGTGCTGTCAATTAATAGTTCAATATGACGTTATTTCGGTGTGTCACTAAAAGCGCGGAAATCTCGCACATTGCCCATGCGAGACGTATGTAAATTTCAGGTGGAAACAACTGACTAGATTATTATTATAGATATGGAATCTACATTATCGAGTACTGATACTAACTTAATCTGCATTATGTCACATAAAATTCAATATTTCCTGAAATGTCCGTGATGGAATAACAACATAGCTCATTGATTGTTCAGTGGTAGAATTCTCGCCTGCCACGCGGGAGGCCCGGGTGCGATTCCCGGCCAATGCAAAATGATTTTGGTGCTGTCAATTAATAGTTCAATATGACGTTATGTCTGTGTGTCACTAAAAGCGCGGAAACCTCGCGCATTGCCTGTGCGACAAATATGTAAATTTCAGGTGGAAACAACTGACTAGATTATTTGTATAGATATGGAATCTACATTATCGCGTTCTGATACTCACTTAATCTGCATTATGTCACATAAAATTCAATATTTCCTGAAATGTCCGTGATGGAACAACAACATATCGCATTGGTGGTTCAGTGGTAGAATTCTCGACTGCCACGCGGGAGACCCGATTCGATTCCCGGTCAATGCAAAATATTTTTGATGCTGTCAATTAATAGTTCAATATAACGTTATTTCTGTGTGTCACTAAAAGCGCGGAAATCTCGTTCGTCAAGCAATCAATACATTACTTGCCAATGGCTGTGTTTCACGCCAGTTTTCTCGACAGTTCTCCGACAACTTTTATTTTTTTGTTTGGGATCTTGAATCCGGCTATCACCATGTTGATATTTGGCAAGAACATCGCAAGTTTTGGGGTTTTTGTTGGAATTTTGACGGCGAGATCAGGTATTTTACATTCAATGTGTTGCCGTTCGGCTTGAGCACTTCCTGTTATTGTTTTACTAAGCTTCTAAGGCCGTTGGTTAAGAGATGGCGTAGTATGTCACACGCGTCAATAGTGTATTTAGACGACGGTATTTCTGGTCACGATTGTCTGACATCTGCTAGAGCAGCTAGTATTGTTCAACGAACTGATTTGCATAAATATGGTCTTAAAGTTAACGAGCAGAAAAGTCGCTGGGACCCCGCTCAAATCGGTGAATGGTTGGGGCTCGCATTGCCGGTTTTTTGATATCTCTGTCCATCGCTGTTGCTCCGATTACTCGTCTATTTACGAGGCAAGTGTATGTTACTATTGAGAATCGATCGTCGTGGTCGCAGATCGTTAATATATCTAGACCTGTGCTTCAGGAACTTTTGTTTTGGTCGAGTACTGTGGACGCTCTAAACGATTTTTGTATCAAACCCAAATTCTCGGCAACTGCGGTTGTATTTTCAGACGCAAGCGACACTGGTTATGGTGGTCACTTTAGTTATAATTCAGAATTCTTTATTCTAATGGGTTGTGGGTTGAAACTGAACGCGAACAGAGCTCCACATTTCGCGAGTTAAAAGCTGTACTTTATGTATTAACTTCGTTTTTGTTGACTTTGAGGCATAGAAAAGTTAGGTGGTTTTCGGATAACCAGAATGCTTGTAGAATAATTTCTGTCGGTAGTGCAAAGCCATCTCTTCAGAAGTTAGCCATTGAAATTTTTCAAATCTGTTGTCAGAATGATATTCAACTCCAGGCGACTTGGCTACCGAGATCCGAGAATGAAAAAGCGGATATGCTGAGTAGAATTGTTGATACAGACGATTGGTCACTAAATCACAAGATTTTCGGCATGTTGGACAAAATATGGGGCCCGCATAGCATTGACAGATTTGCGTCTTGTCACAACGCTCAGCTGCTACGTTTCAATTCAGCAGCTTGGAACCCCGGTACAGAGGCCGTTGACGCATTCTGTCAGAATTGGTCCACTGAAAATAATTGGGTATGTCCTCCAGTCAGTCTTGTAATTCCCGCTATTCGTCATCTTCAGAGTTGCAGAGGAAAGGCAACTTTAATATTGCCAGAATGGCCATCTGCCGCTTTCTGGCCGGTGTTGCGTCCGCAGCCTGGTTGTTTTGCTGACTTTGTTAAGTGTGTTCCCGTCCTTCCCCGTATCCCCGGTTTGCTAGTGAGAGGAAGGGGTCAAACATTCAATTTGGTTAAAATTCTCAAGACATCCAGTCTTGTTGGTTGTCCGAATTTCAATATGTTGGCTTTAAGACTCTCATTCGATCCAGACCCACATGATGCGCGGGAAGCGAGCAAACTTCAGTCCACAGGGACTGGTTAAATTGGAATTGCCAAATTATGTAATTGCATATAGTAATGTCGCTTGGTGTACGTTTACTATTGTATGATTAATGTTGCATCATTTTGTATGCTAGTTTACTTTCCTACAGGATATGTAGCTTTTCTGCATGTCTGTATAGATATTCGCCTTGCGGCGTGTCAGTATAGATATTCGCCTTGCGGCGTGTCTGTATAGATATTCGCCTTGCGGCGTGTCTGTATAGATATTCGCCTTGCGGCGTGTCTGTATAGATATTCGCCTTGCGGCGTGTCTGTATAGATATTCGCCTTGCGGCGTGTCTGTATATATATTCGCCTTTCGGCGTGTGTCGGTATATATTCGCATTTTGGCGTGTGTCGGTATATATTCGCCTTTCGGCATGTCTGTATATATTCGCCTTTCGGCATGTCTGTATATATTCGCCTTTCGGCATGTCTGTATATATTCGCCTTTCGGCATGTCTGTATATATATATTCGCCTTTTGGCATGTCTGTATATATATATATTCGCCTTTCGGCATGTCTGTATATATATATATTCGCCTTTCGGCATGTCTGTATATATATATATTCGCCTTTCGGCATGTCTGTATATATATATATTCGCCTTTCGGCGTGTCTGTATATATATATTCGCCTTTCGGCATGTCTGTATATATATATTCGCCTTTCGGCATGTTTGTATATATTCGCCTTTCGGCATGTCTGTATATATTCGCCTTTCGGCATGTCTGTATATATTCGCCTTTCGGCATGTCTGTATATATTCGCCTTTCGGCATGTCTGTATATATTCGCCTTTCGGCATGTCTGTATATATTCGCCTTTCGGCATGTCTGTATATATTCGCCTTTCGGCATGTCTGTATATATTCGCCTTTAGGCATGTCCGTATATTTTTGGCATGTTGCTTGCGTTATGGAGGTGTGGCCCTTTGCTGCTGTTCTTGTGCGACAGCAGCGTGCGATGTGAGTAGACAATAATTCGTTATTTCCAATTCGCGGTTAAATGTCGGCATATTATTGCGTCGTCGCATCAATTTTGTTGTATAAATTGTGTAGTTTTAGATGTCTTTCAGATACAGGATTGGAAGGCCGAACTTAGCAAACCAGGACTGGATGACTTCTGCGACACTCTGCCCGGTGTGATGTTGGCGTCTAGATCCGGTAATACTTTAAGCAAGTACACCAGCAGTTGGCTCAGATGGAAACAATGGTGCAAGTCAAATTTGTCAGAGGACGTCGCCTGTCCACCTAAGCCGTTGTACACCTTCGCCCCTGGATTCTACTTTGTGAAACCATAACTAAATGTTTGGCTCTCCTGGGTGCTGCAACCACCGCATACCGCATTTCATGCTTGTTGTATAATTTGTATGAATTTGTATGGCACGTTGCTGGCGCTATGGCAGTGCGGCCATTTGCTGATGCAGTTCTTGTGTGACAGCAGTGTTCGATGTGAGTAGACAATTCGTTATTTCCAATTCGCGGTTAAATGTCGGTATATTATTGCGTCGTGTCAATTTTGTTGTATAAAGTATAGTTCTGGTTTCTCGTCGTATGATGCTTATCAAGCTTGCCGATAAAAGCAAATTTGTGTAGGGTCGCAGTCCGATCTGTCATGACTAAGTAATGTTGTAAATATGTATTTAACGTAAATAATTTATGTCGCATCATTTTGTATGCTTGTTTACCTTTTTGCAGGGTATGTAGCCTCTCGGCATATTCGCCTTTCGGCATGTCTGTATATATTCGCCTTTCGGCATGTCTGTATATATTCGCCTTTCGGCATGTCTGTATAGATATTCGCCTTGCGGCGTGTCTGTATATATATTCGCCTTTCGGCGTGTGTCGGTATATATTCGCATTTTGGCGTGTGTCGGTATATATTCGCCTTTCGGCATGTCTGTATATATTCGCCTTTCGGCATGTCTGTATATATTCGCCTTTCGGCATGTCTGTATATATTCGCCTTTCGGCATGTCTGTATATATATATTCGCCTTTCGGCATGTCTGTATATATTCGCCTTTCGGCATGTCTGTATATATTCGCCTTTCGGCATGTCTGTATATATTCGCCTTTCGGCATGTCTGTATATATTCGCCTTTCGGCATGTCTGTATATATTCGCCTTTCGGCATGTCTGTATATATTCGCCTTTCGGCATGTCTGTATATATTCGCCTTTAGGCATGTCTGTATATATTCGCCTTTCGGCATGTCTGTATATATTCGCCTTTAGGCATGTCCGTATATTTTTGGCATGTTGCTTGCGTTATGGAGGTGTGGCCCTTTGCTGCTGTTCTTGTGCGACAGCAACGTGCGATGTGAGTAGACAATAATTCGTTATTTCCAATTCGCGGTTAAATGTCGGCATATTATTGCGTCGTCGCATCAATTTTGTTGTATAAATTGTATAGTTTTAGATGTCTTTCAGATACAGGATTGGAAGGCCGAACTTAGCAAACCAGGACTGGATGACTTCTGCGACACTCTGCCCGGTGTGATGTTGGCGTCTAGATCCGGTAATACTTTAAGCAAGTACACCAGCAGTTGGCTCAGATGGAAACAATGGTGCAAGTCAAATTTGTCAGAGGACGTCGCCTGTCCACCTAAGCCGTTGTACACCTTCGCCCCTGGACTCTACTTTGTGAAACCATAACTAAATGTTTGGCTCTCCTGGGTGCTGCAACCACCGCATACCGCATTTCATGCTTGTTGTATAATTTGTATGAATAATTGAAGTTAAGTATAGATCATCAAGTTCTGATACTAACTTAATCTGCATTATGTCACATAAAGTTCAATATTTCCTGAAATGTCCGTGATGGAACAACAACATAGCGCATTGGTGGTTCAGTGGTAGAATTCTCGCCTGCCACGTGGGAGGCCCGGGTTCAATTCCCGGCCAATGCAAAATGATTTTGGTGCTGTCAATTAATAATTCAATATGACGTTATGTATATGTGTCACTAAAAGCGCGGAAATCTCGCACATTGCCTGTGCGAGACGTATGTAAATTTCAGGTCGAAACAACTGGCTAGATTATTTCTATAGATATGGAATCGACATCATCGAGTTCTGATACTAACTTAATGTGCATTATGTCACATAAAGTTCAATATTTCCTGAAATGTCCGTGATGGAACAACAACATAGCGTATTGGTGGTTCAGTGGTAGAATTCTCGCCTGCCACGCGGGAGGCCCGGGTTCGATTCCCGGCCAATGGAAAATAATTTTGATGCTGTCAATTAATAATTCAATATGACGTTATGTCTGTGTGTCACTAAAAGCGCGGAAATCTCGCACATTGCCCGTGTGAGACATATGCAAATTTCAGGTGGAAACAACTGGCTAGATTATTTGTATAGATATGGAATCTACATTACCGAGTTCTGATACTAACTTAATCTGCATTATGTCACATAAAATTCAATATTTCCTGAAATGTCCGTAATGGCACAACAACATATCGCATTGGTGGTTAAGTGGTAGAATTCTCGCCTGCCACGCTGGATGCCCGGGTTCGATTCCCGGCCAATGCAAAATGATTTTGGTGCTGTCAATTAATAGTTCGATATGACGTTATGTCTGTGTGTCACTAAAAGCGCGGATATCTCGCACATTGCCCATGCGTGATATATGTAATTTCAGGTGGAAACAACTGACTAGATTATTTGTATAGATATGGAATCTACATTATCGCGTTCTGATACTAACTTGAATTGAAAGCTCATTTGTCTAGCTTCTAGGCTAGACGTCTAGTTTTTGTTTGATTTTTTAATGAGTACTGTTTTTGACGTACTTTTCCACCAACTGGGTGTGCTAGCCAATATGGCGGCCACATTGCTCCGGCGACCTTCGCGTCGAAAAGACAACACAGTTACAATTATTGACAACCATTTCGCTGCTATAAATGTCATTGACGGTGTCCATGCCACTACGAGTGATAAGTGTTCTCGCGTGTGTAAATATAAATAGAAAATGGCAAGTTTCCTTACAATCTCAGGAGAAGCCCGACCAACTATTACAACAGGGCCTGACTACGACTAGAGTTGTTGCCCAACATTACGGGAACAACCCATTAAAAAAATGTACCCCACTTTCTCACTTGGTTATCAGTTTATAATCAGGACATTAGTCTTATTTAATTAGTTATAAAGATTGTTATCTTATGCCACATAAAAATGTGTAAACAAATGTGTACTGACTGGAACTACTTTTAGACATCGATTGACCTGCCAGCTTCGAAAATCACGTGGAGTGCGTGTTTGGTGTTATTATATCACGATCGTACAGAAATCATACACATTTTCCGTGTGATCATTTAAAATAAGTCTTAGAACAATATAAACGGAAAAGAGTACAAGTATTGTACTTTCTCTCAGTTACAGGAGTTTTCTGGCGCACCATATCAGGCGGGAGAGACACATCATAACGTTTCGATCACCCTGGAAAAGTCACTTCCGTGTTACTGTCTGGGTGGATTTGTCGTACTTTGGCGACTGCCCATCGATTCGCTCCAACAACTGCTTCGATGATGTATCCCCGTTCATATGTGAAAGTGGCCATACTGATACAATTACGAGGAAAATTAACAAATCATGCACGCTTCTATAAAGTTCGACGAAATGCCGTAACTGAAAATTCAACTGGACACCAGTTGTTTTTATAAGACTAAGACTGCACAACGGTCACATTTGCATATCTCTACGCGTAAGAGCGAAGTGAAGAGGGCGTTCCAGATTGAATACTCATGTTAAAATTTGACGATAAAGACAACTCCACGGAGCTCTAAACTAAATAACATTTTCAACAGTATATATTTATTGTCCTAATTATAGAGTATATACAAAACACATCGTGGAAAAAAAATAGTTTCACGCGTAAAAAAGTATTTATGAGTACTTCGTCTCAGGCATTGCCTTCTAATCTAGCTTATCTAACTGTTTACGACCCATATCCAAAAAAAGTAAACAAACTCCACATGACTTCGAGATTTTATCGCACCCGAGTAACTGCCTCAGCAACTCGTTTTTTTGTGGCTAGTTTATTAGCGTGTCGTTCCCCTAATGATATGAACGTCTTGTAAGGACCTCGTGTAATTCATCATCATTCAGCGTTTTGTAGGCAATTCATTCGCAATTTCTTCAGAATTGGGAGCCCATTTGTCTAGCTTTCAGGCTAGACGTCTATTTTGTTTATCTTTGCTGAGTAATATTTTTTGACGTACTTTGCTAGCCGATATGACGGCCGACGACCTTCGCTTTGAAAAGACAACACAGTTACAATTATTGACGACTATTTCGCTGCTGTAAATGTCCTTAATGGTGTTCACACCACTGCGGGTGATAAAAGTGTTCTCGCGTGTATAAATATAAATAGAAAATGTCAAGTTTCGTTACAATCTCAGGAGAAGGCCGACCAACTATTACAAAAGGGCCTGTTGATCTATGAATTCTGAGGCGTAAGTAGATCTTGTAACCGTGTAATTTTTCAGTCTTCCCGCGTATATAATGCGATGAGGATGTCAAGACAAAGCTAGGACACTTTGGCTGTAAAATCCGAAGTAAATATTATAGTGAGGCAGCGGACATTGAGAACGGAACGCGATTTGTTCGTGTTAAACTCGCATCCTCGGTTAAATCGCTCCCTTATGCAGTCAAATATGAAGAAAATGGGCCTTATATAAAATTACTACGTAATAATCAACAACAAGTTTGCAACCACTGTCTAAAAGACTAACATACTATTCATGATTGCCATGATTACAAATGTAAAATTTGCAGAGGAATAAGTCTTACTGAAAGACATTGTCAGTTGTGGACAGGCTGGACATAGAGCAATAGACTACACTTCCAGTTTTCAAGATAAACAACACAGCCGTCTAAAGGCAATGAAGGCACAACCCAAACCACGGAAATGGAAAATGATACTCAAAATATGACTACCGATGATTACTCTAACAAAGAATATGATGAAGCCAAAATAATCGAGCCAAACTCGACTTCGAAAATGACTGATACTGTAACCACCGAAAATTCAGCGGATGAGCTCATTCTGAATGACTCTGGTAAAGAAGATTTAAAAAGCAATACAGAAACAGCTGACATGGATACCAACTCATCAACACCTTCAAAGCGCCACCACGAGTCTACAAACAGCAACACTGAAACCGAACGTGATGACAAATCCTCTCAACGACGTAAAAGATAGTCAACAAAACCAAACGTTAAACACTCTCGTAGTAACTTTACACCAAACTGCATGGACGAAAAAAAGAAATCTGAGAATACATGCGATGACGCAGAGGACATGTCTAAGTAAGCTCTGTTATGTAACTTCTGTTATTCTCTTATTGTAGTGATGGTTTCCCTGATCTCCATAAATGCGAATGGCTTACGTAATTATGGTAAGATATACCACACCTTGCATTATTTTAAAAGCCGTCAAGTTGATATAATCGCCATCCAAGAAACATTTTGGCAAGGCTCGATCGTTTCAAATATTACAAACTATTGGGATGATGATATAATAATGACCAGTAATTATGGAGATCAGTGTGATAGGGGAATGCGAGGGGTTGTCCTTCTATTCTCAAAAAAATTGGGTATTTCCGTATCATCCTTCTTTGATTGTCATCATATTCTGGAAGGTTAATACTATTGAAGTTGATGATAAGAATATGAATATAATTAACATGTATGCACCAAATAATATTAATGAGCTTATTGACAATTATTTAGACCCCAATAACATGAATTTAATTATTGGCGATTTTAATTGTGTACTAGACATTAACCTTGACAAATCTCACAGTGTGATTCACTATAGAGATCATTCAATAAACTACCTAAAGGAATTTATTAACCACAATTCTCTAATTGATATTTGGCGTTCCCAACACTCGTCTAATCGTGAATTCACCTGGCGGCGTTCAATCAGCAATCGGCTGTTACAGAGTCGCATCGACTACCGCTTACTATCAATAGAATATGCAGACTACTGTACTGATAGCTCGATTCAAAATTTTCCTTTTAGTGGTCACGACGCTATATTTTTTAAGTTCGATTTCTCTCAGATCATACGGGGACCAGGAATCTGGCAATTCAATATTGATCCGTTACAAGATCTCAGTTACACACTACAAGTTAAAAAGTTGATTAAGATCGCTCATGAACAACCGATTCACATTGAAACAATTAAAGACTGATATTAAAAATGTTAGTATATGTATTTCCAAACACAAGTCTAAAATGCGAAAGCAAATACAAATACTAGAAAAAAAATAAAAAATGAATATGAAAAAGCCGCAAAATTTACACATTCAAACTTTCACAAAGTTATAAGATGATGATAAATGCTATCTTGAGAAGAAACACACGAAGAATTGAATAACTTGCTCTCTGAAAAGATGAACGGCAAATCACCAAGCTCGGATAGTATAAATATTTTTGGAATGACATTTCAGAGGATATTTTAGATCTTATTATTCATATTTTTAATGTAGGTGTTCATGACAGTCTCGTAGGAGAATTATAACATTAGTCCCTAAAAAGAACACTGACAAATGGTTTGTTGATAATTGAAGGATTATATCACTCCTCAATGTTGATTATAAACTTAAATCTAAATATTTGGCATCGCGATTAAGATATATAGCATGTGTTATAGGAACGATAATATCCCAATATCAGTCTTGCTCTGTACCCGGTAGAGACATCGCTGATAATGTGTCATGCATCCGAGATGACGTTTCTTACACCAATGAAACAAATCAAACTGGCGTAATATTGAAATTGTACCAAATGAAGGCATTCGACAGGGTTGACCACAATTATCTATTCGATGTAATGAAAGCATACAACTTCGGTTCTAAATTTATAAAATGGATCTCTATTCTTTATCATAATATACAAAGTGTTGTTAAAAGTAATGGTTTTTCGGAACCATTTTCGATAACTCGAAGTGTGAGACAAGACTGCCCTCTATCTGCCATGTTATATGTAATATCGACAGAACCTCTGAACAGCGCCATCAAAGCCATAAATACGAGGTATTCCGCTACTAAATACGGAAGAAACATCTCTTATGTGCCAACATGCGGATGACACAACTCTTAGCTTGTCTGATGATAACTCAATACAAGAATGTATCACAACCTTTAATAATTGCGGAAACATATAAATATCAACAAAACGGAAATTTTATTGAGCGGAAACAACCAAGGTCTACGTGACACTCCAATTGTAGCAAAATATTGCAATGACCATATTAGTATTCTTGTCGTAACTGTTGGCAACAGCGAAAACAATCCAACTGGGATAAAAAAATATCAAAATGTGAAAACAAATCTTAACCAATGGAGACGCAGACAACTTTCATTCAAAGGTAAAGTTACTGTTGTAAATTCCTTGTTTTTTTCCTTATTGTTATTTCTTTATTCCGCACTATATGGCCACCGGCCTAAAGTACTGTTACATTTCAAAACTTAAATTACACACGGTCGCCTCAAAATTACAAGATACATATACTTCAAATCATACTTCCATTTCAGTTTCTCTGTAATGAAAACTCTTAAACAAATATTTACCCAAACTTATTAAAATATACGAGTTAGTACTCTGTAGCAATGCAATGAATTTCATCTTGGTTGGTGGTGAAAAATAATATTTTGGTAAGAATGTTTGTCTAAGTGCTTCATATTTTGGACAAACCATAGTAAAATGATATTCGTCCTCTATGACCCTGCAACCAAATGGACATAATCTCTGGTCACGTGGAATACCCAATGTTCTACCATTTTCAATTTCTAGGGGATGACAGGAAATTCTAAGTCTAGTTATAGCACATGAATAGATAGGAGTAGCCAACGAAATAGCAGCAAGATATCTTTCATATATTAAATCTTGTTTAAACATGCAATACTTTTGAAGCTTTACATTTTTATTAATTTGTTATTAATTAATCATTTAAATTCATTGAAGAACATCATCATTCTGCTCTATGGTATAGATAATTATAACATTCCTTTAAAATAGCTGAGCCGCCATCTTGAATCAGTTTCAGCCAAAATCTGACCATTTCAATATTAACATAAACTCTAACTGAGTGTCTTCCTAATTCACCCCTTACTGCAGCATTGGAAGCGTTGGAACTAACTCTCAATAGAAATTTACAAAACTTATTTTGTACTTTTTCTATGTCAGCTATTACACCCCGTATTCCCCACACACAACTACCGTATAACAAAATTGGCAATATTTTACAGTCAAATACTTTGCATGCAATATCAGGCTGCAGTCCCCCAACCCCATAATGTTTTTTTCCAAACAAAATAGTGCTTTGTTAGCTCGCTCCGAGATATCTTTCTGTGTTTTAAACCATTTGCTAAATAATTATATTTTGCTACAATTTCAATTTCTTTACCCCTCAGAAACCATTTTTCATATTTTCTCATACGACCCCCTTTTCGGAAAACAATTATTTTTGATTTTTTCAGATTAATATTCAGTCTCCATTTTAGACAATAATCCACTAAGTTATTAAGTAATCTTTGTAATCCAACAGGTGTGCTGCTGAACAACACCAAATCATCCGCATATAACAAATAAAAAAGTTTTAAAGTATTTATATACACAACTGATTCCTGTCCTTGTTGGAGGGCATTCTTAAGGTCATTTATATAAAAGCAAAACAGTAAAGGTGATATAACAGAACCCTGCTGCAGCCCAACATTAATATGGAAAAATTCAGTAACTCCCTTTGGGTTTTTCACAGCAGCCTTAATATTTTGATACATAGAATAAAGTGATTTAAACAGTTTCCCCTTAATCCCAATTTATGACAACTTATAAAATAATGAACAATGGTGTACTCTATCAAATGCATTTTCATAGTCAATAAAGGCACAATAGAATCTAGCTCCAAGAGTATAAACA
Source organism: Saccoglossus kowalevskii (assembly GCF_978046115.1). Taxonomy (NCBI): domain Eukaryota; kingdom Metazoa; phylum Hemichordata; class Enteropneusta; family Harrimaniidae; genus Saccoglossus; species Saccoglossus kowalevskii. The sequence continues at coordinate 5,156,247 of NC_140657.1, forward strand.
TAATTTTCTACAAGGGTATAGAGAACAAAAATATTATTCAAAGTTGATTTACCTTTTTGAAATCCACTTTGTTCCTCAATTATTTTATTGTATCGATTCAACTAATTACTTAACCTATCACTGAGAATACTTGTGTAAACTTTACTTATAGTATTCAAAAGCATTATACTTCGATAGTTTGCTGGGTGATCCCTGCAACCCTTTTTGTACACTGGGGAAATTAATCCCCTGCTCCATTCTATAGGAAACACCCTTTGATCAAAAACTTTGTTATATAGACTGTACAACAGATCACAGATGTCTAAAGGTGCAAATTCCCAAAACTCAGAAGGAATTCCATCTGGGCCAGGTGATTTATTAGCCTTCAGTTTATCCAAATTTTTCTTCACCTCTGTCATAGTAATTGGTTGGTTAAATTCTACTAATTCCAAATCTACATCAGGTATACCAATATTCTCTATATCTAAATCAGTCATATAGCTTCGTTAGATGCGTAAAAATCAATGTAATCATTTTCCACAAGAACCGGGGTAAACAAATTAGTGAAATAATGTGACCATTCCTCCATAGTAATATTTTCTGAAACATTAATTTTATGTTGCTTAAGTTTCTGCCAAAAGTTATGAGAGTTTTTCTGTTTGGACAGGTAAATTTGTTCATCCCTTCTGAGCTTTTGAAATTCTGCTTTTTTTTAATGAGTTTTTGATAGGATTGTTTAGATAGAAGATAATATTCAAGACTTTTTGACTTTTTGTATGTCTATAATGATTAAGCGCTTTACTGACTGCACGTTTGGTGACTAGACATTCTTTATCAAACCAAAAATGTCGAAAACACTCATTTAACTGTTTTGACTTGCACACCATATCTTTTCCACAAGTATAAATAATATTAGTTAAATTAGTAGCTGCGTCATCTATATTTCCTTCTATCACATTCTCGTAAATCTCATGACTTAGATTTCTAATGCCCTCTGAATTAAAATTATTTCTATAAACATTTGTTTTTTTAGTTTCCCATTTTAGTTTGTTCAGATTCTCAGTATTATGATGGACAGTATCAATAGTACTATGTTCATGCTTGGAAGACAGCATCATGGTAAGTTCAATTGATAGATGGTCTGATTCAATTCTATTACCAATGGAAAAACCCGTAAAATTTGAGAGATTATTTGGGCTTGTTAAAATATAATCAACTACACTAGTGCCTATACCTGAAACATAAGTAAAATTTCCACTCCCTGTTTGTTTAAAGAGTCTTCCATTCACAATTTTAAAGTTGATACTTTTACAAAATTCCAATAACTCTAAACCATATATATTACACTCATTATCTATAGATTCCCTTTGTGGAATATCATTAATAGTAGTATACACATCACCCATACGTAAGTAGTTTACATTACAATCAAAACTATCACTTTTATTACCCGTACGACCATTAAAATCTCCCCCAATTATTACCTTACAATCATATTTAGTGGAAAAAGTAACCAAATTATTTTCTAACTGATCAAAGAAATATGGTTTTATAAAGTTAGAACCTTCAGGAGGCCTATACACACTTGCCACTATTAACACTGGGCTTTCCTTATGTTTAATTAGAGACCATACTGAATAACTATCCTTATATATATATATATTCAATATCAAATTGAGCAATATTATTTTGATTAAATAGAATGGATATTCCCCCCAAGGCCCTCCGGAATTTTCTTTTCTTCACACCAGCGTTACGTATGGTTTTAAACCCTTCAATTTGAAAATCAAATTGTGAATCAGCCCATGTTTCGAGAAGACAAACAAAATCAAAAGACTTAACATAGTTCAAAAAATCAGTGTCTAATAGTTTTCCGTATAAACCATTGATATTCCAAAATAAAAATTCGAAATCTGTGGTTTCACACCTAGCAACTGCATTGTCAAAACTCGGGCTTTGACCTCCTTCCTATGGTAGCAATGGCGACGAATAATTCAGGCTACGCAGTGGTTTAATGTTCTTCATTACCTCGTCATAAATATACACAGTGTCATCGATGTTAATTTTATCGTACAAAACGTTAACTGTTTTACCTTCTGCTCTTGCATCCACCACAAATTTACCTAATTTTCGGCGTAGATCTCTGATTTTCGGAGTGAAGTCCTCGCGAATACGGAATTCTGTCCCTTTTAATTTCACAGCAGCACGTAGAACTACATCCCTCTGTTTATACCTAAGAAACTTGCCTATTATTGGTTGTGGTCGGCTACGGGCATACGTTAAACGGTGAACAATCTGAAATTATATCTGTGAACCGTCAATATCCAGTTTATCAGTAATAAATCCACATAGTAACTCTTTCGTCTGTTCCCATGTTTCCAAACCACTCTGTGGAATGCCGTGGAAAATTAAATTGTTCCGTAACATGTGCGCCTTCATTTTATCACCTGCATTATATCGCAAGCGTAAGACTGGACTCACCTTCATCCTCGCTGAATCCAGGTGTCGATATTACATCAGTTATTTTCCTTTCAGATTTTTTAGACTTGGATTTAGCTGGTCCTGGGTTCACTATCCCCAGATAACATCAACGACAAGAGAACCAAAAACCACACCCACGAGCTCTTTGAATAGCGGCCATCTTGAATAGCACGACAAATACGGCTACCTTGCATGTTGTAGTGATTGATGCACAATAACTCATCTGGTTTCCAGTTAAAGCATATATTTACAGCTCCGCAGCCCTTGTTTACGTTAAAAAAAACCGTTTGGCGAGTCAAACTACGAAAGAGTTGTGGGAAACTGTAACTAACAGAAAATATTTTACAGAGCGATGTCCTTATTATATTATCTCCTCTCAGTCACACCAATTGTGAAAATATTATTATAACTAAATTAGGGACGACGTCAAAAGATCGATGTCGGATAAAAAAACTTATTTGCTTTACTTTGGGGTGGGGGGGGGGTTGACCTCAAAAAGTTTCCATCCTACAAAAACGGTTTTATTTTTTAATGAAGTAAAAAAAATCATGGAGTATTTGTAGAAAACTCTCATTCAAAGGTAAAGTTACTGTTGTAAATTCCTTGGTTTTTCCTCACTATATTATCTCACTATATTGTCACACCAATTTGAGAAAGTATTAAACACATTGTGACAGCCGCAAACATCTTGTGAATTACGATACTATCACCAGGGCAGGCAACATGGTGGCCTCAACCTCAGCGATCTAAAAACAAAACGAAACGCTTCAGGCTAGAATGGAGAAAAAAATGTTAGATACAACTTTTAATAACAAACTAAAATCTATGTTATATTTTATTAATAAATATTGCTGTCTTAATTTGGGCACGAATACATTTAAAATAGAATCGATTTTTCAGGATGTTTTGCCTCCCGATGCATCAAATGGTTTTCAGTTCCGACGAATATTAAGCCTACTGACACACCATTGCAGAATACACCAGTTCTCGTCCGATCACTTTTAAGCTGTCAATCTGCATCTTGCGTACGTGGTTAGTACTTGCATGAGAGACCGGCTGGGAATACCGCGTGCAGTAGGCACATCAACAGTTTTATTCCACCGTACATACTAACTATTTTTCCCGGGTGTTTTTTCTCAGTCGAAGCATTAAATGGCATCCAATACCGACGAATATTCAGCCTACTGCCAAACCATTGCAGAGTGTGGACGTGTCTTGGCAATGATGCTTGATATCAGGCTTTATCTGATACCGTGTTTGCCATCCTCTCCGTGTTTTGCTCATTTACTATTTCTTGGATGCTTGTCTACTATTTTTGTGTTATCTTTACTATTTAGCAAGTTTTCAACCTGGACAGATTTTCTGTTCAGGCTGGGAACAAAGACAATATGACCACCATTAGTGATTTTTCAATCACAGTCGCACAAAAACAACAACGCAACTTAATTAACAAACAATAACGTGAACGTTAAACAAAGGGATCCTGCAGGTAGGCCAGATTCTCTGGTTCTCACCACAAGGGGTTAAGACCCCCTACCAATCCCTAAGAAGAAATAAAACACACTACAATGTATAAAAACTACGTGGACAACACTACGGGTAAATAACTGACTATAAGGAAACGTGCTGTTATAAGGTCTTTAATTAAAAGTAAGTAGGATCATAAGATCAACGTGGCAGCATGTAAATGCGTGTACCACCATACGTAGCGTACTTGATGCTCGGTGCCAGACTCACTGTGAAGTTCGTAACTGGATGTTCAGCAAAGCGGGAGTGAAAACCGATTATATACAGATATTGAGTGCTTCTCCATCTCGATTGCACAGTGCACCGCCAACAGCCCAAATGTTATCAAACGCATGTAACCGATTAGTTAAACGGCAGTACTCAAACTCTAAGTTAAGCCTGGAAAGCGTACGATGTTTAAAAATCTCCAGTGGATCAGTAGTTCCATGTCTTGACGCTTATTCCTGCGACTGAGATGAATTGACATCTTTGCCGTGGTAACAATGTAAATGAACAGTTGATAAGCTTGTTTATAAATGAAGGCACGTGACTTGGAAGGTAGTAACATAACAAACCACCATAGATGAATGGCTGAATCAGGGAATGTGAGGCGACCAGCAATATTCCTGATGTGAATCAGCAAAGCATTGATATTGGGACATTCATAAAAAAATGTGATACAATGAATCGTCATCGCCGCAAACGCCGCAAACAAGGCATTTATCGTGTTGTGTGAGTCCTGTACTATAGAGATACGTGCCAGTAGTATAAGCTCCATGGAGAATTCTCCATTAAAGATCGCCTTCTAGTTTGCATAATGGTGGGGAGTAACATCCTGTGAAATTTGGCTTTAACTCGTTTCGAACACTCAAAATGTCGCTCCATACAGTATAAATTATATCAGTATGATGCTGAGCATGGAGTAACGAAATCATATATTTGTAGAAATCCCCATTTTTCATCTTACACAGAGACATATATAAATCATCAGAGTTATATAGATCAATGTTGTGTTTAGTTGTTGGAGGCAGGTCACTAGATTCATTTTTAAAGTATGTTTGAATGCAGTCTTTCCACGACGCAGGGATGGACTCGCGCACAATTTTTAGATCGAGATTAAAGATTCTCTCCGACTGCATTCCGACTTTTCTGAACAAAACTGGCGACGGAAGGCACTCTTTGCCTGGTATGTCGATCAAATCACCTACTTTGGTGATACCAGCATCAACAAAGTGTTTGAGCACATACGGTCATCGTAGTCCAGTTAACATGAATCCGACGGCAAGTCCGACTAAGAGTAATACGGTTACCATCGTGGATGGCCAATTACGCGCATTGGAAATTATTAAGACAATTCACGTAGCAACTGATGACGTTAACTGTTATTTCATGTATGATCGTAAATGGACTGTAGCAAGTAACATTACATGAAAATGAAAATGTTGTTTTATTATTGGAACAAGGTATTAATATTGATGGTGGCTAGGAATTTTTTGGACTCAACCGATCATTTGTGACCGTTTCTTTTTTCAATGTGCCATCTGTTGTTGACAATGCAGTGCTTGAAGACAAGCTTCTACAATTTGGTTGTATTCTTCGTAGCGCCATTATCAGAAAACATTACAAAGAATTTCCGGGTAACCAAAACAGAACACGTTTTGTAAGAATTGAATTACCTAATGGTGTCAATTATCTTCCATATGCAGTTAAACTTGAGGAAAATAGTTCATACATTAGGTTGTTACATGACCAAACAAAAGTGTGCAACAATTGCCTGAGTGACTCACACATTATTCACCAGTGTCCCTCATATAGATGCAAAATATGGGTGGCCACACTGAACGTAGCTGTGAAATGCACCGATGCTATTTATGTGGACAACGTGAACATATTTCGCGTGATTGTCCACAGCAGAATTTCGAAACCGACAGTGGGGATGGGTCGAATAAGGCAGAAGAACGCTTAAGTGAAAGACAAACTGAAATACCAGCAACGAACATTTCCCTAAAACAAAAAAAACACCAACAAGACCAGGCGCGCAATTCCGAAAACGACAACAACTACTCAGTGATACCCGACCAGGAAACCGACACAGCACCGCACCGTTCTAGCACTGATGTAGAAGTCGACAAGCAAATGGATATTTAACTAGAATCAAATAAACGCAACCACGAAACATCGACGGATAACGGCACAAGTGACGAAAAATGTAAAGATGTGACTCATCGACGGAAACGAATTGTACCAACACCCAATACTTCACACTCGCACAGCAGCTTTGCGCCAAAAAGAAGCAAAGAACTAAATTAATGGACAATAATACACATGGTAATTCTGTAACTCATGTCTCAAAATGTTAGTATTAAAGTATTCTGTCTTTTCTCTGAGTGTCATGGTTAATCTTGCCTCAATTAATGTTTATGGTTACGTATCCACGACAAGTTGAACAATACTATCCACTTTTCAAACTTGCATAAAGTCGATATCCTGTGCCTACAAGAAACCTTCTGGACAAATTCTTCTGTCCAGACTATTGTTTATATGTGGGATGGTGATGTAATCACTGCCAAACAAAACCGTGGTATGAGGGGTGTCGCTTTTTTATTTCTGAAAAGATAGGTATTAATATTGTTAAAACTAATACAAGCAATCAGTTCCCTGGCCGACTAATTCAGGCTGTATTGGGGATTGACGACAAACTGGTTAATATTATTAATTACGGCCCAAGAGACAGCAATGAGCGTTGTAATATTTTTAGACATATTCCTACATTTATTGAAGGCAACATGATTAACATTATTATAGGCGATTTTTGTCCTCGACCAAACTTTGGAAAGGTCACACAGAGTAACTTCTCATGTAGACAATTCAAGTCTGGAGCTTAACCAATTAATTCACAATAATGATCTCATTGATATTTAGCGTACGCACCACAAGCGAAATAAAGAATTTACATGGCGCCGAGTGGTCCAAAATAAATTTCAAAGCCGTATCGATAACTGCTTTATGCTCCTTTCTGTACCAATAGTTCTATTGAAACTTATCCCTACACCGACCATGAGTGTATTCTTTATAAATATGACTATTCGCGAGTGGCTCGGGGTTCAGGTATATGGCACTACAACAATAGCCTTCTCGACGATACATGCTATGTTAAACGTATTCGTAAGCTTATTAACAAATCTCGCAAAAAGCCATAATATAAAGGAACGTAATACAATGGTGGGAAAATTGATATTAAGCAATTGTCAATTAGTTTTTCAAAAAATAAAGCGCGTCAAAAACGCAAACGTAAGCAATCTCTGGGGAAAAATAAATAAATACGAATATGCTAAAGCAGTCAAATACCCTGATTACTGTCTGACAAATATGTACCAATTGAAAGAAGAACTTGATCAAATTATCATATGGGTGCTGCCATACGCAGTGAAGCTCAATTTGTTGAATATGAGGAAAAGACACTCTAACAAATTAAACAGGAGAACACAGTAATTAAATGTCTCATTAACGATCAGGGAGTAACCCTTAATACATCCCAATCAATTCAGAGCGAAATTTTTGACTTTTATTCGCAATTGTATACTAGAGACATCACTCTTTCTACGTTGAATAATCTACGTGACTGCATTAATGCTCAACTTTCTGACGGAGATAGTGATGTTCTCGAAGTTAAACCAAATTTGTCTGAAATTAGAAACGCTCTTTTTGATATGGACAATGATAAAACACCACATTGGTATAAATGTTTCTGGGAAAGTCAGGAAAACTTCCCGACAGTTTCAGTAACGTAATTAGTACCCTGGTTCCTAAAAAGAGTTGTGATAAACGTTTTATTTCAAATTGGCGCCCCATAGTATCAGTACTAAATACTGATTACTAAATCATTTCAAAAGTGTTAGCATTCCGGCTACGCAGGGTGATAGATTCAATAATATCTGAAGATCAACCATGCTGTGTGCCGGAAAGAGACATTGTAGCCAAGGTATTTTGTATAAGAGATATAATATCATATACCAATGAAATGAACAAATCTGGTATAATTATCAAGTTTGACCAATTGAAAGCTTTTGATCGGGTCGACCATACCAACTTACAAAATATTCTAAATTTATCCGTTGGATCTCTATTCTATACAATGATATCAGAAGTAGTGTGAAGTGTAATGGCTTTTTCACATACCCATTTTCTATTTCACCTGGCGTCAAACAAGGGCGATGCTTTACGTAATTTCGATTGAACCACTCAATACTGCTATTAAGCGAAATCCAGCAATAAATGTCATTCCATTTCCGGAAACAGATCTCGTCTCACCACCCTTACCCTGCCTGATGACGCGTCGATTATTGCCTCTTTGGAAACATTTAAAAACTATGGCAGTATATCGGGGGCCAAAATTAACGACAATAAAACGGAAGCTTTGTGGTGTGGGTCCGATAGGGGGCGCCACTGTCTTCCAATTATGTCAGACCCAATGCCATAACAGTATTGGGTGTGAATGTCGGACATTGTAGAGATAACTTAGTCCAAGCTAATTGGGAGAACAAAATTAGAAAATGCAAGAGAATACTCATTCAATGGAGGTGTCGCAAGCGCTCATTTAAAGAAAGAACAATTATTGTAAACACGCATCCTCTTCACTATACTATTTACTCTGTAACAACCATATCTGACGCTATACTTAATAGTTTTAAATCTGCGTTACTAGTTTTATATAGGATAATGGCAAACACCTAGTCAATCATGCTATTCTTACAAACAGTATATCGAATGGAGGGCTGAATATATGTGATTTGCGGGCAAGGTGTGCGGCATTTCGTCTTAAGTGGATAAAAAATGGATAGAGATTACTTTCATAAATTTAAATTACTTGTGACCTTCAATCTGAACAAGTATTGTGATTTAAAACTTGCTGCTGACTTATTCAAAATTGACAAATGAAAACTATCAAATCTATCTTCGTTTTATGACGAAATGCTACGAGCTTGGACGATATTCAAGATGAATTCGTCACAACCCCCAAACACTTGTGTGATATTTACCAGCAGCGAAATTTTGTATAACCCCCTTATCACCTGTAATAAAAAGAAATCTATTATCGTAATTTTGTAAGTGTCGGTATCACAAGAGACTGATATATTCTCTATGAAGTGGTACTTGTTTTTTTTACCCGCTGGGACTATTTGCGAACTGGTCCACAATGGTTGTGAAAGTTTAGATACGTCTACTATTACGAAAATTGAAAATTAGTACAAAACTATTAAAAAAGTTTACCCCCATCTTGGTTCAAAATGTATTTATCCGAAATTCCTTCCGAAACATCTGACATATTAATAAATTATAAGTAAAATCTCCATCCAATCACGAAATTAACTACTAAACAACTTACCTATCTCATCTATGTATCCAACAGCTGTGAACCGAATTGCAGCCGACATTACACAAATATAAATTTTCCGAGTGTCTGGTCCAATATATACGGAGGTATAAAGCCCAACTCCTTTGATGATAACGACTTTAAAATTACCCATAATGCAATATGCACTAACAATTTACTGCACCGAATTGGAATCTTAGACAATTATTGCAATTTCTGTACAACAGAGAGGGAAACAATTGTTCATTTGTTTGTTTCATGCAAAACAATTTTACCATTATGGCAATATGTTGGTCGGATAATGACAAGAATCTTTCCAGATGAAAATTTTGATCAGCTAAGTGACACTTTTCGGTTATTCGGGTTCTATAAATCGAATGACAAATATAAATTAGCTCTAGTCAACTATTTATTGTCACTCGCACGTTTTGTAATTACAACACGACGAAAAGTATAGGTGAGATCAAAACATATAATCCCGATTCTTGAACTATTTCGAACAAAATTAAATCACAAAATATTAGCTAATTTAAAAATGTACAAACTTAATGAAGAAACGGAGCTTTTTGAATGGCGGTATGACGTATTAGTGACAGCTGTCACGCCACACAGTTTTCAACTATTTTTGAAACTAATAATTATGAGCATTACAAAATTAATTAAGGTAGAGATGCAGGTTCGTGGGTACTTGGGAGTGAAATGTTTTGTTTGTTTTTTTTTGCTTTTTATTATCCAAACAGTCTTGGCTATAGACTGTTAAAATTTTGTAGAATTGTGAATAGTGGAACATACACAAAAAGCGATTTTAAAATATAGATAACAGGTGCAAACATTGTCTTTTTTGAATGCTTAGCAAGATTTAGCAAGGTTGTACATAAATAATAAAAAAGAAACACGGTGAAAAAAAGAAATTACTGGATCTTCATATTATGCACTATATTTAACTTTTAACAAAACGATAATACATTTAAATTTGGAACTGTTACAGCCATTTTAATTATGAGCATTAGCAAACTTCTTACTGAGTGAATTGTTATGTAAATTAGCAATTATCTTAGCTTCTTTTTAGTGCACATCCAATAACTAAAAAAAATAGCTCCTAGACGCTTTGACCGTTTGTTTTGAAATTTTCACAAATGCCGTCGGGGCATTGTTTTGGGTTGAACAGTGTTACAGCAATCGTACAGACAACTAGCCTGGGTGTTAATTTATGCATAAACTTGAAGTAGTGAAAATTGAGCTGCTGCCCTACAAAATTGACAACTGGTAGACAGTTTTCAAGACGGCACTTTCTTCATAGTAAACATATGTACCCATAAACCAATTTTGACAGTAAACAGAGGCATGGTTTAGATGCTATTTTTTTTAAATCACCTTTGACCAAAAAAGCACATTTTTGTGCATATTTCAAACTACAGTGTCCATAAAAAAAATACTAACAACATTTTAAAATTCATACAATAAGCTTTCCGAAAATATATAGTTTTGTGGACAATGGAGGTCATCTTGGTTTCCTAATTAACTAATTAAAATACCTGTGTATCTCTACCTTAAGTAATATGAATTGAAATCTATGTAAATGTTATAGTTTTGATATTAATATTGCGCACATGTATTTTTAACAAGACAAACCAGTGGGTCTGTCTTTTAATAGTAGTTAGTACTTGCACCGGAGACCGCCTGGGAATATCACGTGCAGTAAGTAGGCATATCGACATTGTTATTCCACCGTGCGTACCAACTATTTTCGGGGGTGTTTTACACCAGTTCTTGTCCGATCACTGAAGTCAAACTGCATCGGGCGTGGTTAGTACTTGCATGGGAGACCGGCTGGGAATACCACGTGCAGTAGGCATATCGACATTTTTATTCCACCGTGCGTACCAACTATTTTCGGGGATGTTTTACACCAGTTCTTGTCCGATCACTGAAGTCAAGTGGTTAGTACTTGCATGGGAGCCTGTAGTAATACCATGTAGTAGGCACATTGACATTTGTATTCTACCGTACTGTCATGATTTATATTTCCATGTATTTGGATGTGAGCCCGCTTTACGCAATTTTAGCGACGTTCGCTGGTGCCCCCTGGATAACCCACACCTGCTCATAACTTCTCACGATCAGATTCATAGGGGATTAGTGAGTTGGACAACTGGCGGATATAATTGTCGACTATGATATGTTGTTCTACAACTTGTGGCGCCGAACTAACGGGTTTATGTAGAAGTTATTTCCCGACATAGGGGCAATTAATCAGATATATTATGGCGTGTTAAATACGTCGTGTGATTTGCTGTATGTGTGGAGGCCACGCCTCGAACTCTTTAACTTCCATGTAAGATGCGATGATTTTGAAAAGGAGGTAAAGGAATATCAGGCAGTTCCGACGTGATGAGATGAGTGGTTGAAACGATACGATTCTCTGTGTGTTTTGTTCAGTGAAAAGGTGTCGAACTCTCCGAACCCTGGTACCTCAGAATTGGTTTAACAACACGATAATTAGGCCATCATAGTACATACTATTTCCCGGAATATTTGCCTCACCAAAGCATAAAATGGCATCCAATACCGACGAATATTAAGCCTACTGCAATAAAATTGCAGATTACACCAGTTCTCGTCCGATCACTGAAGCTAAGCTTCATCGGGAATGGGAGACCAACTGGGAAAACCATGTGTAGTAGGCACATCAATTTTATTCTTTTCTGCATACTAACTATTTCTCGAGATGTTTTGCCAAGTTGAAGCACAAAGTTGTGAAAAGTGATTACAAATTGGCAAATTTATAGGACATGTAACACAAGTGCAAACGAATGCAATTTTGAAACACTTCCAAACATTAAATGGCCGCCAATTCCGAATAAATTCAAATGACAGTAATAGCCGAGTGGTCAGGTTATCGACCTATCACAAAAGTTAAGATCCATCGGGCGTGGGTAGTAATTGCATTGCAGACTACCTGAGCACACCATCTGGTGAAATACTTTGTTTTGCTTTCGTCACAAACATGAAAAAGACATAAAGCATTTTTATTGTATTTTATATCATTGTGATGTCACACATTTACAGTTGAACGTCGTGCTGATTATTTTGATATTTTAAGTTTATAGAATGTTAAAAAATAAATATTTGCGGTCGGCATATAATGCATGTAAGCAGTTAAAACGGCGTACACAGTTGTGCAAAGTGGTGCAAAGTTGGTAGATTTGCGTGTGTATTTGCACTAAGTTGTTTTCATATCTAACCGTGAAGTTATAAAGTAGGAAAAGTGAATAAAATGCAAGTGAAAATCCCGTAACAGCCTAGAAAGATATGTAAAGCATTCGAAAAGTTGGTGAGTTTGCTATTATATTTGACGTGAGTCCTTGTTATATCGACCCCGCAGATAAAAAATATACAAACAATTAGCGAATGTGTTGGAGAAGCTTCTTATATTAGTAGATTATAACACTATTAAAGCGTAAAATGATAAACAAACTCTTTACAAAGTTGTGAAAAGTGATTCCAAAGTTTGCAAATTTACATTGAAATGTGATCTATGTTGTCATATTATCAAGAACCATCGTTAAAAATTCTAAATAGTGAATAAATATGTCGTATTATAAATAGCCGTTTATTATCGTACTGACTGCTGAAGCACTATAGGTCATAGGTCAACTTACGAAAGACACAAGTGCAAACGAATGCAATTTTGAAACATTTCCAAAAATAAAAATTAAAGTCCCGTATACTAGTAGACTGACATTTTTCGCACTCGCGATGTGCGCGGTTTTCCACGCATTAATGACATTGCACAGAAATAACGTCATATTGAACTATTGATTACATTTATTTTGCATTGGCCGGGAATCGAACCCAGGCCTCCCGCGTGGCAGGCGAGAATTCTACCACTGAACCACCAAAGCGATATGCCAACGAGGACCTTCCAGGAAATATTCCTTCATTCACTTATTCAATCATTCATTCGTTCGTTAACTCGCTCGCTCGCTCGCTCGCTCGCTCATTCATTCATTCATTCATTGTCTTCAGGCGCACTCCAGAAGTGCCGAGTGCTAAATTCCATATAAATAAATTTCAACAACATTCCTTATTAGTTTGACAATGCTTTATTTCACTTTTCTTGATGAATATTTTAGTTGCTTGCTTTAATTTCGTGTATATGAGAGGTCGATATGTTGGTATGTCAATCAACTGTAAAAAATAAAACATGTGAAATGTTACCATAGTTACAATACGTACCAATATTAGCTGATATAGTTATTTTGAATTAATAATGAAAATGTAGGATTGTATTCGTTAATTGTGAAGGAAGTACACGTGACTTACCCATTATAGCATTCTGACCAATGAACTGATTGCAATAGTCTGCATCGTCACAACAGAAAGTACACTTGTACAAATAGCTAACTTTGATTGGATTATCGTAACACTCATCCGGGTTTCTTTTTTGTTTTTTCAAACATTTCTGAAAATACACAGACGTTTAGACTGTATCTGTATTAGTTAGTGTATGAAAGCAAGGTTGTATACAAAATAAGACTAGTGTTTACATTTATTTAGAAATAAATCATGAAATTACGCCGTGTTCAATATGGAGGCATACGCAAAGTAACAATGCACGTAAAATACATAGAGATTAGATTAAAACAACACACCTCTTTATCGATACAATTTCTAAAGAAAGCAAGTTTAGTATCATTATTCACCGACCGCTTTACTTGGGCAATACACACGTCGTTCTGTGAAAACATAATATAATATTATTTCACAGTGAGCTACCTTGTCATTATTCACTTTTTCTATGTACCATGACGGACGTAGGCGTGTTATTATCGTTCGACAATCAACGGCCGTTATTCACAAATGACTGCCGATATCTCATTGAGAGCGATAAAGTCACGTGACTCAATGTTATGCCCTCCCTAATCAATAATTCATACTCTACACCCCCTTGGGGTATTTGGCTGTCAGAGCCCATTTTAGACCAAACATTGGACCAAACAGTTGTCCGGCAGACCTCAATTTAAATCCAACATTTGTCAGACAGATCCTATTTTTACCTAACATTTGTCCAGAAGACCCCATTTCAGACCAAAGTACGGTTCTGGCATATTAAAAGTAGACCTAAATTAATCCCTTTTAGACCCATTTTGTGGATCCTATTTAAGCCTAGTAGGCTGAAAAAAAACACACCCCAAAAGCCGGCACATCCACCTAAGGTAAATTGTAGGTAGGGGGTAACCTCCCTCGGGCTTTACACCCATCGCGCTCCAAATTTCAATAACCATGGCACCCATTATCATGGGAACAGTACATTCGATGGCTGTAGATAATGGAGTTTCGCTCTCAACGAGACCTCGGAAGCCATTTGCGCACAAGATCCATTAATAACTGTCAGCTATCAATTCAGAATTGTTTTATAAATTGTGTTCCACAAACCTTACTCGTACACAGAGGTGCACCACATAGACTACCAGACCATGCTTCTCGACAGTTACCTTCTATATACCACTTGTTATTATTACATTGCAAACACTTCAGACCTGTGAAATAACATAGATTACATCGTTCGTAAAATTATTTAAACAGTGAACCAGTTAATTATAAGATTTAGAAACCAACAATCCTTTTTGTTACTTGTACATGATTTAACACGATTGGATTGGATCGGATATTACACTCTTTTCATTCATTTACTAGACAGCGTTTTATGTTCCTGTACGGGATCCGGGTATTGTAAATAAAATTATAATTAATAAAAGAGGTGACATAGTCCGGTACTAACTTATAAATGAATTTCTATATCAGGGCAAGACGACTGAGTTTAAATTTAAGTGATAGTGATAACCAATCAGAGTGCAGTTTGGTATACAAATCAATAGTGCGAGTTGATGAGTCGGCGTCACAAATTTCATCGCGCCTCTGAAGAAGTTCTAATGTTACAACAGAGCTCTGAGAGTGATTGCCCCCAGATGGTTGAGAATAAAACATCAGTAAAAACAGTTTTCTCGAATAGACAGACAAAAAATGAGTATATAGTTTACTACTCACTATCCTGACAATAGATGAAGTCAAATCCACGTTATTGTTCAAACTAGGAATGAATTCAATATTACCGAATAATACTCACCCAATCCAAATATAATCATAGTAGAAAGCCATACTATCGTTAAGTAGTATCTGCACATGATGGCCATTTGTGGTGTGTTCCGCTTCAATACCGTGGATAATGACTAGAACTAAAACATATAGTTTTGCATAGTGATCGTCACACAAGTGTACACCTAAACTAGAAATAAACGAAGATGCGACTATACTTATGTATTCACCTGTTACTTGTGGACTAATTAATTATACCTGCATTGATATCTTCAAAATCATCTGTTCTCTTATAACATGTACTTCATCATGAATTGACAATTCGTGAAAGTGTTGTTATTAGGCGCATAAATAGTTTACATGTGTTTTACATGTGGCAAGATTACAAATATCCGTCATCCCTGTATGCTTAGGAGTGTTTTGCACACAGTATGGTAGTGATATATTTAGGCAAAAAAGACACCATCTTGAAAGAAAACAGTGTCTGTCTTTACATAACAGACAACGTACGTGTTCCTCTCAAGGCAATGTGTCGTTGCAATTTGCTAATAGCAGCAGTAATCAAAACTACCGTAAATTAAGTTTGTCGTCGGAATAATTGCCTTATATGTTTTACGGCAGTGGCAGCGATTTAACGTTTAGTGTGCCAACTTCCCCAAATATGATAATGTTAACTGTTTTCGATAATGTAGTAATGCAAGGATTACGTACCTGAACTTTGAAGCAGCTTGGTGAGAACTGCGTTTAGGTGATCCGCAGTGTATTTTGATATGACACCAAATATATGCAAATTATACAAAACCATATGTTCCAATGCATGTATATTTGAACACACTTTCAAACAAACGTATTTGAAATATACTGTAGAATTATGTAAACCAGACTAAAGTTGTTACGCCTTTTATATTTGCGTAGTGCACACATATCAATGTAAATAACCATACTAAAGACGCAATATGGTTCGTTTTCACTAAAGCTCAAACAACGTCTCGTGTCCATATGACAATATGTAACAATGATGTAGTCTAAAATACGCTGAACCATTTTCAAAATTTAAGTCGAAATATACTTCGCGTATGTTCAAAATGTACATATAGAGGACTTAGTACTTTAGGATTATTCAGAATCTTATTTTGTAAAATACAGTTATATTTAATATTTTCACTACAGACACAGTGGTTAATTTCAATGAACAAAGTATATATGTGTTCAAACTAATTTCCCGGCTGTGATCATTTCAACAATCGTCATTTTTTAGATTATGATCAACATAATCAACGGTCTTTTAAAGTATACACTTCAAGTCAATATTATGATCAGAATAAACAACGCTATATTAAAATAAACACTTCCAGTAGTAATACATTCAAATCTCTACGATTGGGAATCGTATACATATACAAGAAACAGTATATCCCGAATGCTACATCACATTTTCGTAATCGTAGGTCGTTCAGCGGAATAGCTACCCATGTTCTACCATGGTCAGTATGGTATTTCATTGCCAAACACAATGTACCGTAGAACGAGTTTCAAATTATCGTTCTGCGTTCTCGACTACGTTCTAATGGCTTCTGCGTTATCCCCACCTTCATCAAACTACCTAAAGAGTAACCTGTATTAATTCAGAAAATATAAGTGAGTGTGATGCAATCAACCTGCAAAAACAATTGGTGCTTGCTTTATTCCACTTTTGTGTCATGGATTTTTGTGTTTTAATTTGTGAAATATTCATGATACATTTACCAAAAAACTTAATCAATACTCTCACTCAATGTAAATCTCAAGAATCATTGGATGTAGGAGCCATTTATGTAGTGCCTATGTATTTCCTTCGATCATTGGCCGATGGCTTACCTTTGAATTTGTGATTTGCGCGAATGCGGTCATAAATATTGCGTTTATAAAAAATATAAATTTGAATATAAACTTTCATATAATTTGCTTAAATGCAGGTAAATTTGAAGAGAAGATGTATTTTAGCTCAAAATTTGAACACAAAGTGATATTCTATATCATTACTTCATCAATCATTATAACATGGTTATAAACATTTTTGCACAACTTGTAGGTTTCAGTTTGTACTAAATTAATAATTTATCATTCTCTCACAAACTGAAAAACAGGTTGGCATGAGTTTAATCGTGTATATATACGTGCATACTCGTAATGAATGGAGCATAAAAACCGTAAAAAGGAATGACAAACTGGAAGAAAATGAAACTATATATGCCCTTTTGGTAATATCGAGCCATCAACAGCTGCAAAATTTGATTAGTTCAAAAATATTGTGCGCCATATATGTGTGCAGACAATATATACTGCAAGTTGTTTGTTTCTGTCCTTCTGGTCACTGCAAGTCTTGTTCATTAAACGCTATGTTAATTCATGCATAAGTTGATTTATATAGAATTTTAATTTCAAATGATCAAATAATAATTATTCTCGTATTAGGGTGCTTATAATAATAACGTGACAATCTACGACAATTTCTATATTTTAGAACATTTTATAATCAAATTAGAGTAATACCAATGTGACAGTAAACACAGAGTGAATCATAGTTTTGTATAGCAGTCATTAAATAAAATAGGAACTCAATCGAAAAGCTAATTTTGTGACAATTTGACGCAAGTTTGGAGGGATATTCTCATCAGCCGTGATTACCTCTCGTGAACATGCAAGCCAAAACAACCATTAATGAACTTGAAAAAAAATTGTATGGGACATAAATATCTAATACGATTCATAATGACAGATGAATACAGATAGATAGATTAGTCGCACTGTACAGGCACACAACAAGGTTGGTAGTCAGACAAAACACACTCAATGGAATTTATATCAGCTGACTGCACTCGTAGTGCCACGTCAAAAAAAAAGTGATTTCTTGATGGATAGGAAACTGTGTAAACGGACGATGGTTATTTTTAGATCGCCTGCCCTGTAATACCCACGGACTAGGACTGATAATATGTTTCACCAAATCGTTCATTTGAGATAGAGGAAGAGGAATATCCGGGAGAGGAATATCCATGGTATTTTCCTAAAACTTGTCATGGAATATGTAAATCTACATTATTTATCCAGTGGTCGCCTTTTCCACACTATGCATCGAAACGCTATTCAACCATTGTCAACTGGGACTCCTTTATTATGCTATACATCAAATAGATATTCAACCTTATTTTGTAATAAATAAATTTCACCAATACTCATTCTTATTTTTAAAATGCTTTATTTCACTAAACTAGATATCCCATGTCCTCAGATTATGTGTGCTTGAAATGTAGAAACAGGTATTTCAATCAACTGTAAAATAAAACATATAAGAGGTTATTTTAACGATTTAACACACATGCTACGATAGCACCATCTGGGATAATAAAACGTAATAATAATAAACTATGCATATAACTCTACATAACGGATAGATTTAGTTTCATTTTGTCTCAAATTCACATTTCTTTCTCTAGCCATTACATTACCAAATCACAAAACATCAATATACTATGGCTGCTGTCACAAGTCACTGCCTTCTAAACATATCATGAGTTTATGTCAACACGAGACTCCATGTGGTCACCGCTGAATTCTAACGTCGAGATTACATTCTTGCTTATTAGGTACATTTCATTAAGTTAAAATGAGATAATTGTCAGCTCAAATTACCGCATGCACAAATGGCAGTAAATCTGGAAACAGAATCGACAATCACAGCATATAGTAGTAGTATATAGCATATATCTACTATTGTCGTCAAATAAATCAACCCTTAGCATTTAGGGACAAATAATGGTTAACGTCTGTGTATAAATGGTTTGGCTTTTGCTGACATATTTATGCAGAAAGATTAATGAAGATATCAGATGACAAAATAGAATTATATTTAGTGTACGATAAAGAAAACACAGGTCACATACCCATTATAGCATCACGTCCAAAGAACTGATTACAATAGTCTTCGTCGCAGCAGAAAACACATTTCTTTCCATGGCTGACTTTGATTGGCTCATCGTAACATTCCATGGGGTTTTTATTTTGTTTTTTCAAACATTCCTGAAAATTAGAAATAGATGGAACGTCGTTTTTATGGACACATATTTAGACCATATCTGTGTTAGCTGATGCATAGAAGCAAATGCCCCGACTGATGAAGAATATTGTTTGTTTGGTATCATGTTGAACTGTATCCTGGCAATAGCATTCCGTGGAACTCCTCGTTTCCTTCTTCGTAATTTAGATCGTCAGTAAATCGTGAATTCCTCATAGTGTAAAGTGAAATAAGAATAACAAATGTCTATTGACTGTACGAAAAAACCTTCAGAAACTTTTAGAATCTCAACCTTGATACCTCCAGGTCTACACACCTACTGCCAGAGAGACACCGCCAGAACCACACACGTACTGCCAAGACAGATACCGGCAGGACTACACACGTACTGCCAAGACAGATACCTCCAGGTCTACACACCTACTGCCAGAGAGACACCGCCAGAACCACACACGTACTGCCAAGACAGATACCTCCAGGTCTACACACCTACTGCCAGAGAGACACCGCCAGAACCACACACGTACTGCCAAGAAGATACCGCCAGGACCACACACGTACTGCCAGAGAGACACCGCCAGAACCACACACGTACTGCCAAGACAGATACCGCCAGGACCACACACGTACTGCCAAGACAGATACCGCCAGGACCACACACGTACTGCCAAGACAGATACCGGCAGGACTACACACGTACTGCCAAGACAGATACCGGCAGGACTACACACCTACTTCCACACACCTATTGCCAATACAGATACCGCCAGGACCACACACCTATTGCCAATACAGATACCGCCAGAACCACACACCTATTGCCAATACAGATACCGCCAGGACCACACACATACTGCCAAGATAGATACCGGCAGGACTACACACCTACTTCCACACACCTATTGCCAATACAGATACCGCCAGGACCACACACCTATTGCCAATACAGATACCGCCAGAACCACACACCTATTGCCAATACAGATACCGCCAGAACCACACACATACTGCCAAGATAGATACCGGCAGGACCACACACCTACTGCCAAGATAGATACCGCCAGGACTACACACCTATTGCAAATACAGATACCGCCAGGACCATACACCTACTGCCAATACAGATACCGCAAGGAACACGCACCTACTACCAAGACAGATACATCCAGGACCACACACCTACTGCCAATACAGATACAGCAAGGAACACGCACCTACTGCCAAGATAGATACCGCCAGGACTACACACCTATTGCCAATACAGATACCGGCAGGACCACACACATACTGCCAATACAGATACAGCAAGGAACACGCACCTACTGCCAGAACAGATACCTCCAGGACCACACACCTACTGCCAGGACAGATACCGCCAGGACTACACACCTATTGCCAATACAGATACCGCCAGGACCACACACCTACTGCCAAGACAGATACCACCACGACTACACACCTACTGCCAAGACAGATACCGGCAGGACTACACACCTATTGCCAATACAGATACCGCCAGGACCACACAAGTACTGCCAAGACAGATACCACCACGACTACACACCTACTGCCAAGACAGATACCGGCAGGACTACACACCTATTGCCAATACAGATACCGGCAGGACTACACACATACTGCCACGACAGATACCACCAGGACTACACACCTACTGCCAAGACAGATACCGGCAGAACCACACACCTATTGCCAATACAGATACCGCCAGGACCACACACCTACTGCCAAGACAGATACCGCCAGGACTACACACCTACTGCCAGAGAGACACCGCCAGAACCACACACGTACTGCCAAGACAGATACCTCCAGGTCTACACACCTACTGCCAGAGAGACACCGCCAGAACCACACACGTACTGCCAAGACAGATACCGCCAGGACCACACACGTACTGCCAGAGAGACACCGCCAGAACCACACACGTACTGCCAAGACAGATACATCCAGGACCACACACCTACTGCAAAGATAGATACCGCCAGGACTACACACCTATTGCCAATACAGATACCGGCAGGACCACACACATACTGCCAATACAGATACAGGAAGGAACACGCACCTACTGCCAAGACAGATACCTCCAGGACCACACACCCACTGCCAAGACAGATACAGCAAGGAACATGCACCTACTGCCAAGACAGATACCGGCAGGACCACGCACCTACTGCCAAGACAGATACAGCAAGGAACACGCACCTACTGCCAAGACAGATACCGGCAGGACCACACACCTACTGCCAAGAAAGATACCGGCAGTACTACACACCTACTGCCAAGAAAGATGCCGCCAAGACTACACACCTACTGCCAAGACAGATACCGCCAGGACTACACACATACTGCCACGACAGATACCACCAGGACCACACACCTATTGCCAATACAGATACCGGCTGAACCACACACCTACTGCTAAGACAGATACCGCCAGGACTACACACCTACTGCCACGACAGATACATCTACCTTCGAAATTTAGTTGTCAATGAGATAATCATGCCCACCTCTTTATCGAGACAGTCTTTATAGTACACCAATGTGTGATCGTCATTATGCCGTATTTGAGTAACACACGCATCTTTCTGTGAAATACAACAAATACAGAAGTAAACCAGTGTAATGTTCACATTACGTAAATGGAACTGTTAGAGACATTACAATACACATACACAGAAACGATACGTTGCATGGGGGTACATTGCGTTTACGTCATTGACATATTAAAATACGTACACATATATAGATACCTTACATCACGAAGAATGTTACGATTAACAAGGGTAAGTATCCTGAAAGCTTCGGATTTTCCATTTTATCAGTGTTAATAACTTGCCTATTATCACTATATGCTGAGTAAATACGAATGTAAAAGATTTGAAGTTTACTTTACCCATTCGCACTTATTACAAGACCATGTTGCAGGACAGTCTTCTAACTTGTTATGCCACATACCGGGACATTGATAACATGTGGGTTCTTTGAAATAAAAGAAGAGTGAGTAACCATACACGTTTTCGACCAATATAACTACTCAATTCCAGTGCTATAATGAAAAGCCACGTCGTTATACGCAATGTCATATTTCAAATAACATGATACTTACGATAAGCCGTAACACAGACTGTCATCATCAGCATTACCACAGCACAATACTTCCACATAGTGAATCTGTAATGATATAACTGTCAAACATATCAGAGAGGACAGGCAATTGAAACAAATGCTGTACCGGCAATGTACATATTTCAAAAACTCGTTGCAAAAACACATTTCCCATACGATGAATGTAGTATTGAATACTGTTACCTTTTTACCAGCTGTTTAATTAATCGCTGTGTTCGTCAGAAAGTAGTCAGGCGTTTGAACAAAATGGTATGACGTTTTGCTATATAATCGTTTTAAAAATACAAACAAATGGTAGGTATACTGTTCAACCTACCCACGCGATCACTTGAATAAACATTATGACATACGAAACAAAATAGTATACAAATGAGAGTCAACAATAAATATACTGGTACACGTGCTAAGTGCTACGTTGACAATACGTAGTGTCATAATTGGAAAGCTCGCCATCCTCAAGTACAAGTATTTTCACCAAGCAACCCAATTCGTGGGTAGTGTTGAATTGATTATTAAGTTGGTAACAATGAATAATACATTTAACTAAAATGTAATTTCAGTAAACGTGGATGTTTCTGATAAATGTTTAGTATTACATATAAGCTATCATCTAGCCATATTGTTGTATGTCATGTTTACCGACAGCTAGAGTACGACTACGAACGCGTTATCGTTAATTTACAGACTGTTTTGGTGTCGAAGTCGAGTAAAGAGTCCGAGACACACAACATGCATGGGTACTATACTAGTGAGATGTTTAACGCTGTATTATCTACATTAACTTAGTAGTCTCGAACATATTGAACGAATTTACATAAATGCTCGGCAATGTTAAAATGTTTCGAATGCTAACAATTTCTGACCAAGCTACCTTGCGAATACCACTGTTGTTACATTTAGTATACGTCTCATACTTCATATGCCAATGATCAGATACTTATAACTTTTATGTAACGAACGCCGGTAACTGGTAATAATCAATATAGAAACAATGCCAAAAAATAACTTACTATGTAGGAAAAATAACGATACAGCAGCACATTAAAGTATTAATAATGAATTGGAATGATACCGAGATAGTATCGTTGCCCCCCCCCCTCAAATCAAGCTGAAACTCTGT
Organism: Saccoglossus kowalevskii; assembly: GCF_978046115.1. NCBI lineage: Eukaryota > Metazoa > Hemichordata > Enteropneusta > Harrimaniidae > Saccoglossus > Saccoglossus kowalevskii. The sequence continues at coordinate 5,180,013 of NC_140657.1, forward strand.
GTCAGCAAAATTTTTCCCTCAAAATGCAGGGAATAGCGTTTTAGATTGTCTAGATTTTAATTTTGTTAAGGGGGAGTATGCCTCAGACCCCCTAAGATGGTGAGAAGATTTCGCCCTTCAATGCAAAATTTCGAGCCGCCGCTTCTGATGTATTATTTAGGTCAAGGGTGCTGGTAATATAGGAATGGTACCACGATAAGTGTGTCTCAGTCATCGTATAGTACCACAGTATAGTACCACAGTATAGTACCACAGTATAGTACCACAGTATAGTACCACATACACCGTGCTCATGAAATGTTTGGTTCAAACACACCTTCCAAAACAAGTAGGCCTTTCACAGCCAAAACACTTTCTCGTTGTATTGTCCTCCCGCTTGACCTATGAGTAACTGTAGGACTTGGCAATAGCACCGTCATCAATTTTCTCTGTTTTCGCGGATATGCGAGCTTCAAAATATATTCCCCTTTCTCCACGAAATTCTGAAATCACATGTCTATTTCCCAACTAGCCAAGTGTCACCTACTTCTGGGGTACAGCGTCACAAACATCATATGACACAACAATTATATCATGCCACAGCACAGTCATTATGTATCACTACAGACTTCTAAATATTTAGTATTTAGCATTTCAAATTTCCTGACATAAGTCCGTGTAGATGAAACAATTGAACAGTGAATATATAATTTTAATTAAATGTTTAATTAACAACAGTAAGCCATACAGTGGGAGATACTAACGGATCCGCTAGTACCTTCCATGGCCATAGCAACTACAACTACACAAGGCACTTGTACACAAAATGTTTTTGTTAGATTCACGAATTTTGAAAAGTTCAATAATGGTAATGGAAATTTTCGGTGATGTCACATTTGGCTACTAGAAATTGTCATTATCAACATTCTTAATGATACGTATAATTAATAATATCGCAATAGTTTATCAGTAAAACCCGGATTTGCTATTAATAATGCTTTATTCATTTATTCAACAATATAAACCTCACATTACATGTTGAAGAGAGAAAAATGTATATCATGATCCTGGACCAGTCAAACTGTAAATAAAACACATTGGATACGTCGATAGCCAACAAACAAGCTGCAATCTGATTGGTCTAAGTGTTAGGTTCGGGTAGCGAATCAGACACAATTTGTTATAGGTAGCTGGACGCAATGACTGCATATAAGTGTTCAAAATGAAACGTACAAACACCACACCTCAATCTGAGCTATTAGTTTTTTTCCTAATATTTCTGTTAGAACATGTTCATTAATAACGATTGATATGTATATGCAGTTCACGACAGACTTCATAATCTTGTCTAATATTGCTAGTTATAGCCTAATAAAACAGAGTGCAATAACACGTGACTCACACGTGATAGCATCCTGGCCAATGTATTGATTACAATAGTCGTCATCACAGCAAAAAAACACATTCGTTGTTGACATTGATTGAATCATCATAACACTCAGGTGGATTGAACTTTTCATGTCTTGCGCATCGCTGAAATTACAGACACGTCGTTTCATTTATATACGTGATATTGATATTGGTTTACTTGTATAACACTATTAATTACATAATATGTAACTAGCCTACTAAGATGAATGTAATATTACTTGTATGTAACTAGCCTACTACGATGAATGTAACCTTACTTGTATGTAACTAGTCTGTTAAGATGAATGTAACCTTACTTGTATGTAACTAGCCCGTTAAGATGAATGTAACCTTACTTGTATGTAACTAGTCTGTTAAGATGAATGTAACATTACTTGTACGTAACTAGCCTGCTAAGATGAATGTAACATTACTTATATGTAACTAGCCCGCTAAGATGAATGTAACCTTACTTATATGTAACTAGCCTGCTACGATGAATGTAATATTACTTGTATGTAACTAGCCTGCTACGATGAATGTAACCTTACTTATATGTAACTAGCCTGCTACGATGAATGTAATATTACTTGTATGTAACTAGCCCGCTAAGATGAATGTAACCTTACTTGTATGTAACTAGTCTGTTAAGATGAATGTAACCTTACTTGTATGTAACTAGTCTGCTAAGATGAATGTAACCTTACTTGTATGTAACTAGTCTGCTAAGATGAATGTAACCTTACTTGTATGTAACTAGCCTGCTAAGATGAATGTAACCTTACTTGTATGTAACTAGCCTGCTAAGATGAATGTAACCTTACTTGTATGTAACTAGCCTGCTAAGATGAATGTAACATTACTTATATGTAACTAACCTGCTAAGATGAATGTAACCTTACTTGTATGTAACTAGCCTGCTACGATGAATGTAACCTTACTTATATGTAACTAGCCTGCTAAGATGAATGTAATATTACTTATATGTAATTAGCCTGCTACGATGAATGTAACCTTACTTATATGTAACTAACCTGCTAAGATGAATGTAATATTACTTGTATGTAACTAGCCTGTTAAGATGAATGTAACATTACTTATATGTAACTAGTCCGCTACGATGAATGTAACCTTACTTGTATGTAACTAGTCTGCTACGATGAATGTTATATTACTTGTATGTAACTAGCCTGCTAAGATGAATGTAACCTTACTTGTATGTAACTAGTCTGCTAAGATGAATGTAACCTTACTTATATGTAACTAGCCTGCTACGATGAATGTAACCTTACTTATATGTAACTAGCCTGCTACGATGAATGTAATATTACTTATATGTAACTAGCCTGCTAAGATGAATGTAAGATTGCTTATATGTAACTAGCCTGCTAAGATGAATGTAATATTACTTATATGTAACTAGCCTGCTAAGATGAATGTAATATTACTTGTATGTAACTAGTCTGCTAAGATGAATGCAATATTACTTATATATAACTAGCCTGCTACGATGAATGTAACCTTACTTGTATGTAACTAGTCTGCTAAGATGAATGTAACATTACTTATATGTAACTAGCCTGCTACGATGAATGTAACATTACTTGTATGTAACTAGTCTGCTAAGATGAATGTAACATTACTTATATGTAACTAGCCTGCTACGATGAATGTAACCTTACTTATATGTAACTAGCCTGCTACAATGAATGTAACATTACTTATATGTAACTAGCCTGCTAAGATGAATGTAATATTACTTGTATGTAACTAGCCCGCTAAGATGAATGTAATATTACTTATATGTAACTAGCCTGCTACGATGAATGTAACATTACTTATATGTAACTAGCCTGCTACGATGAATGTAACATTACTTATATGTAACTAGCCTGCTAAGATGAATGTAATATTACTTGTATGTAACTAGCCCGCTAAGATGAATGTAATATTACTTATATGTAACTAGCCTGCTACGATGAATGTAACCTTACTTATATGTAACTAGCCTGCTACAATGAATGTAACATTACTTATATGTAACTAGCCTGCTAAGACGAATGTAATATTACTTGTATGTAACTAGCCCGCTAAGATGAATGTAATATTACTTATATGTAACTAGCCTGCTACGATGAATGTAACATTACTTATATGTAACTAGCCTGCTACGATGAATGTAACATTACTTATATGTAACTAGCCTGCTAAGATGAATGTAATATTACTTGTATGCAACTAGCCCGCTGAGATGAATGTAATATTACTTATATGTAACTAGCCTGCTACGGTGAATGTAACATTACTTATATGTAACTAGCCTGCCATGATGAATGTAACATTACTTATATGTAACTAGCCTGTTACGATGAATGTAATATTACTTATATGTAACTAGCCTGCTACGATGAATGTAATATTACTTATATGTAACTAGCCTACTAAGATGAATGTAATATTACATATTTGTAACTAGCCTGCTAAGATGAATGTTCTTGAACATTTTGTTCACATATTTTTATTCAGCATTGTCTAAAAATTGACATAATACCAGTTACCTACAGTGGATCATGGCAATATTGTAAATCAAGTACGTACCATTTTATCGTAACAATCCCGACAGAATATAAGTGCCTGTTTTTCTGTTTTCTTTAGTTGAGCAGTACACACCTCATTCTGTGGGAACAATAGATTTATCTTAGCCATACGAAAAATACCATCCGCTTTATATATACACATATTGCAGTCATCACACTCTATTTAGAAATCAATATATATGACAGGAATGAAATGAATGTGATACACGTGTAGTTCTTGAATCTCGGTGTCGACGATATTTGTTTTTTTCTAATCTGAAAACTACCCGCAAATACAATGGTGATTTCAAATATTACGTGTAAAATTGTCCACAGTGCTATTGTATGTGAGTAGTCTTTTTTTTACCCCAGAGCACAGTCCCTCTATGATAGAGGGACTGTGCCCAGAGCATCTTTCCGGGCCACATCTGCTACCAGGCCAGGCTTCATGGCATCCGGTCATGGCTCCATACCACCCATTAACACACTGGTAACATTTTAATCCTTGAAAATAATCATTGACGTTAATGGTTTCACTGTATACAATCACCTTTATTATAAGACAGAGTAAATTTTAAAAACAAGTAAAAAGTAGAAAATTATTTGTATGAATGCCCGTAATTAAGACTGATGCTACCTACCACAGTCTGATTCGTCCTCGCCACCAGGACATGACGAGTAACCATCACATTTAATAATTTGGTAAACATTCTCCAGTTGTACATTGATAAGCATAAGAATCATCACATAGACTTTCCTCTGAAAAATATTGTACCTATGAATTACGATAAATATAATCCATAGTGTCGCCTTGGTTGCTAGGATACAGTATTGTACATTCGGCATATGAATGGATGTCAATTTTTTACCAGCTGTGATAGAAATGGATATTACATGGTATATTGCCTGCCATTTGGGTATCACATGGTATATCACATAGATAACGTCACATAAACTACTGCGTAGCGATACTGTGCATAACAAACAGTCTTTTGCTGCACTGCTGCCGTCGTGGTCGCTGTTGCTTTCGGGGTTGCTTTCAAGGTTTTGAAATAGACAGCGAACGTGCCAGAATGGATATTAAGTAAGATACTCTGTTTTGATGTTTAGGGTATTCTTTATATGAAGCAAAAATGTAGGGCAAATCCGCCACTGAAACGTCGCAGTCAGGATCGCTGCGGTGAGTTCTACGCTCTGAGCATTTGTACGCCTTTCACGCCGATGCTAACCGAAAACACTCTCGAAGGCGTGGTACGATCGAAAGTAATTTCAGTTACTTAAACGGCACCCACATTTTGATCTGGTGAGTGGTGAAATAACTTGCGTTTGGGAATTTCTCAAAAAATGCTATACTAAATTGAGTGACTCGGAATCACACTGCTGAAACACGATCATTAAAAAACAGAGAGTAACCGTGGCTGGAAGTAACGCTTACTTTGTATATTGCAGGTTTTTTACAGTAAACAATGTATGTGTGTATGAATGCTATTGAATAATATGTCACTTGTTAAAATAAAATGTTGCATACTTCAAATATAAGTGTTGTTATTTTGTGGGAGAGCGGGTGTGAGTGATGTATGGTAGATGTAATTGTGCATGGTTGATGTCTGTTCGATGTGTTCGGGCTGTTGGTCATGACCATAATATTGATGATGCCCTCGCTTTCAGCTCTGACATCATCAATATTATGACCACCATCCCTTCGTCAGGCAAAAAATCGTGACATTACCCTCACAAACATGTGTTATTATTTAAATGCTTATTGGTAAAGCGGGAGGGTCGTCACCTCCACACACACACGGGAATTGAGTCCCAAGCGACGATAACAACACGTGCTAAAACGCAAAGGCTTGTGGGTAGACGCTTGTTTGTAAACAATGACACGCTATGGCCATCTGACGCATGCACAGGTGATGACTCCTCCGCTTTAAACGTGTAATTGAGGTTGGTGTTATCAGGTATATCCCATATACCCATGGGTGTTATTCATGCAGAGACAACGAAAGGAGGAACTGTTGAATAAATTATCAATATTTTACACTTATTGCATGGTAACAACAATAATAAGGTACTTATTGTATTGTATCTTGTAGTAGAAGTAGAAGCAGAGTCGTGTGATTCGTTCTATCAAAATATTAATACGTGAACCATTGGGCTGACTTCGTTGGTCATAGCACATTACATTATTATTCAATTGCTGAAACAGTCTGTAGCACCAGCTGAATTTACTACACAGTGTCGTGGAAATGTGAAGACTCAAGAAAATCGCTCTATTTCTCCCTGGTCCAGCTGGCTTTCTGTCGAGGCAGGGTCAGATAGGTAGGTATGGTGCGAGAGGCAGATCACACGTAAAAATGGTCAGATCCAGCTGCCATAGAAAGATTAAGCATGGAAATGGTCATATCAGATTGTAGATTTATAATGATATGAAATCCAGTAAAATACGACAGTCCCGTCGATATGGCGTACCAACTTGAAATCTACAATGTTCCCGTATACCAATGAATGACAGTTACCATTCCCCACATATAGACAGGAACGACGCGTTCATCCATGACACCCCGTATGCATATACATGTATAACTGTATCAACTATACTTTCATTCAAATGCAATAATTCCGATATGACCACATACCAACTCGATCTGACTGCACACCAGCGAGATCTGACCACACACCAGCGAGATCTGACCACACACCAGCGAGATCTGACCACATACCTGCGAGATCTGACCACACACCTGCGAGATCTGACCACACACCAGCGAGATCCGACCACATACCTGCGAGATCTGACCACACACCTGCGAGATATGGCCACGTACTAATTACCGTCAGTTTTATCATCCTCAAGATATTCTCACGAGAATATATTTAATCAAAATTCGTTCATTATTCTTGTTTTTTGTCCATTTTTGAAAAGATTAGTTAATGTCATGTTATGTTATGTTGTCATCGCACTAACTTCCGTTACAGGTACCATCCTAATAAACAAAAGGCATAGTAAACATTTGATAGACCTAGTTTAATGTATATACTGTCAAACGTCTTCCGTATTGTAATCGTAATACATATGACCAGCATAAGCATTTTAGGGTAAATTGACACTGCGAGGAACAACCGTTAACATTGTGTTGACACCAGCTGTTCCCCGTCATTCTTACAGTTGATGAGTAAACAAATAACATGGCGAATGCGATTTTTTTCTAAATTGACTGTATAATACAGTTATTGTCTGTGGCACTTTGGTCTATAGAATGATACAAATATATCTGTCACCGTAAGGCCGTACGTGCTGTAATTTTGTGGTATTGCACTGGGTATTTTCATTCTACTATATTAGGAAATGCAAATTCTAAATATGGAACGATTACACGCGTAGAGCCCCCAGAGTTTGATCATGAGTGCGTTCGCGTCGCTCTCTCGGGGTGCCCCGAGTGACGTGGCAGTAGTGACCCGTGGCAACGAAAGGGTTCCCCGAGGACGAAGTTTACTCGAACGTAATCCGGGGAAGTAGTATCACGTGATCGTATTGGTCTTTTGCTATGCGAGCGAAACTCATGTAAAATGTATAAAATTTATTTTAAAATCACCCCCAGTTGCATTTTATGTTTGAGAAAATCACCAAAACACCTTTTTACCTATCGATTTCGTCGTTCGCTATCTTTTTCACAAACTTCCCCGGCTCTGTAAGCAGGGGCGGTAAAAACTGCCCCGAGTCGCCCCAGTTGTGACGTCACCTAGCAGTCGAACGAAAACTGGGCAGACGCGAGGCACCCCGGGTCACCCCGAGGCGACGACGCGAACGCACTCCAGACCACAGTCCCTCGACACCCAGTTAGGAAACGCTACGGATTCGAACGTACCGGTAATATTACGCAAATAACACCGAATAAACGGCAAGGTAAAGACTATGTCTAATTATAGTAAATACGTACTGCGTGCGTGACTCGAACCGGCGCTCGCGTACGGCACCTAATCGCCTAGCTTCACGCCACTACACGTCTTCCCCTCGGCCACCGGGCATCCCCAAAAAAGGATGCTTAATAACCGAGCTTATTACGTGCAGAGAACGTGAAACCCGTCCACGCGATACGCGCCACACAGCATGGCCAGAATGCGGCAAAGGCCTTCAGATCTGGCTGTAGTAGGATGGTGAAAGTAATGGTACAGCATTTTAACAGTGAATAAGTACTGAGAAATAATTTTTTTAAACTCATAGTTGCTGTCGACATAGGAAGTAAAGTAAGCAAATAACACCGAATAAACGGCAAGGTAAAGACTATGTCTAATTATAGTAAATACGTACTGCGTGCGTGACTCGAACCGGCGCTCGCGTACGGCACCTAATCGCCTAGCTTCACGCCACTACACGTCTTCCCCTCGGCCACCGGGCATCCCCAAAAAAGGATGCTTAATAACCGAGCTTATTACGTGCAGAGAACGTGAAACCCGTCCACGCGATACGCGCCACACAGCATGGCCGAGGGGAAGACGTGTAGTGGCGTGAAGCTAGGCGATTAGGTGCCGTACGCGAGCGCCGGTTCGAGTCACGCACGCAGTACGTATTTACTATAATTAGACATAGTCTTTACCTTGCCGTTTATTCGGTGTTATTTGCTTACTTTACTTCCTATGTCGACAGCAACTATGAGTTTAAAAAAAATTATTTCTCAGTACTTATTCACTGTTAAAATGCTGTACCATTACTTTCACCATCCTACTACAGCCAGATCTGAAGGCCTTTGCCGCATTCTGGCCATGCTGTGTGGCGCGTATCGCGTGGACGGGTTTCACGTTCTCTGCACGTAATAAGCTCGGTTATTAAGCATCCTTTTTTGGGGATGCCCGGTGGCCGAGGGGAAGACGTGTAGTGGCGTGAAGCTAGGCGATTAGGTGCCGTACGCGAGCGCCGGTTCGAGTCACGCACGCAGTACGTATTTACTATAATTAGACATAGTCTTTACCTTGCCGTTTATTCGGTGTTATTTGCTTACTTTACTTCCTATGTCGACAGCAACTATGAGTTTAAAAAAAATTATTTCTCAGTACTTATTCACTGTTAAAATGCTGTACCATTACTTTCACCATCCTACTACAGCCAGATCTGAAGGCCTTTGCCGCATTCTGGCCATGCTGTGTGGCGCGTATCGCGTGGACGGGTTTCACGTTCTCTGCACGTAATAAGCTCGGTTATTAAGCATCCTTTTTTGGGGATGCCCGGTGGCCGAGGGGAAGACGTGTAGTGGCGTGAAGCTAGGCGATTAGGTGCCGTACGCGAGCGCCGGTTCGAGTCACGCACGCAGTACGTATTTACTATAATTAGACATAGTCTTTACCTTGCCGTTTATTCGGTGTTATTTGCTTACTTTACTTCCTATGTCGACAGCAACTATGAGTTTAAAAAAAAATTATTTCTCAGTACTTATTCACTGTTAAAATGCTGTACCATTACTTTCACCATCCTACTACAGCCAGATCTGAAGGCCTTTGCCGCATTCTGGCCATGCTGTGTGGCGCGTATCGCGTGGACGGGTTTCACGTTCTCTGCACGTAATAAGCTCGGTTATTAAGCATCCTTTTTTGGGGATGCCCGGTGGCCGAGGGGAAGACGTGTAGTGGCGTGAAGCTAGGCGATTAGGTGCCGTACGCGAGCGCCGGTTCGAGTCACGCACGCAGTACGTATTTACTATAATTAGACATAGTCTTTACCTTGCCGTTTATTCGGTGTTATTTGCTTACTTTACTTCCTATGTCGACAGCAACTATGAGTTTAAAAAAAAAAAAATTATTTCTCAGTACTTATTCACTGTTAAAATGCTGTACCATTACTTTCACCATCCTACTACAGCCAGATCTGAAGGCCTTTGCCGCATTCTGGCCATGCTGTGTGGCGCGTATCGCGTGGACGGGTTTCACGTTCTCTGCACGTAATAAGCTCGGTTATTAAGCATCCTTTTTTGGGGATGCCCGGTGGCCGAGGGGAAGACGTGTAGTGGCGTGAAGCTAGGCGATTAGGTGCCGTACGCGAGCGCCGGTTCGAGTCACGCACGCAGTACGTATTTACTATAATTAGACATAGTCTTTACCTTGCCGTTTATTCGGTGTTATTTGCTTACTTTACTTCCTATGTCGACAGCAACTATGAGTTTAAAAAAAAATTATTTCTCAGTACTTATTCACTGTTAAAATGCTGTACCATTACTTTCACCATCCTACTACAGCCAGATCTGAAGGCCTTTGCCGCATTCTGGCCATGCTGTGTGGCGCGTATCGCGTGGACGGGTTTCACGTTCTCTGCACGTAATAAGCTCGGTTATTAAGCATCCTTTTTTGGGGATGCCCGGTGGCCGAGGGGAAGACGTGTAGTGGCGTGAAGCTAGGCGATTAGGTGCCGTACGCGAGCGCCGGTTCGAGTCACGCACGCAGTACGTATTTACTATAATTAGACATAGTCTTTACCTTGCCGTTTATTCGGTGTTATTTGCTTACTTTACTTCCTATGTCGACAGCAACTATGAGTTTAAAAAAAAAAAAATTATTTCTCAGTACTTATTCACTGTTAAAATGCTGTACCATTACTTTCACCATCCTACTACAGCCAGATCTGAAGGCCTTTGCCGCATTCTGGCCATGCTGTGTGGCGCGTATCGCGTGGACGGGTTTCACGTTCTCTGCACGTAATAAGCTCGGTTATTAAGCATCCTTTTTTGGGGATGCCCGGTGGCCGAGGGGAAGACGTGTAGTGGCGTGAAGCTAGGCGATTAGGTGCCGTACGCGAGCGCCGGTTCGAGTCACGCACGCAGTACGTATTTACTATAATTAGACATAGTCTTTACCTTGCCGTTTATTCGGTGTTATTTGCTTACTTTACTTCCTATGTCGACAGCAACTATGAGTTTAAAAAAAATTATTTCTCAGTACTTATTCACTGTTAAAATGCTGTACCATTACTTTCACCATCCTACTACAGCCAGATCTGAAGGCCTTTGCCGCATTCTGGCCATGCTGTGTGGCGCGTATCGCGTGGACGGGTTTCACGTTCTCTGCACGTAATAAGCTCGGTTATTAAGCATCCTTTTTTGGGATGCCCGGTGGCCGAGGGGAAGACGTGTAGTGGCGTGAAGCTAGGCGATTAGGTGCCGTACGCGAGCGCCGGTTCGAGTCACGCACGCAGTACGTATTTACTATAATTAGACATAGTCTTTACCTTGCCGTTTATTCGGTGTTATTTGCTTACTTTACTTCCTATGTCGACAGCAACTATGAGTTTAAAAAAAAAAAATTATTTCTCAGTACTTATTCACTGTTAAAATGCTGTACCATTACTTTCACCATCCTACTACAGCCAGATCTGAAGGCCTTTGCCGCATTCTGGCCATGCTGTGTGGCGCGTATCGCGTGGACGGGTTTCACGTTCTCTGCACGTAATAAGCTCGGTTATTAAGCATCCTTTTTTGGGGATGCCCGGTGGCCGAGGGGAAGACGTGTAGTGGCGTGAAGCTAGGCGATTAGGTGCCGTACGCGAGCGCCGGTTCGAGTCACGCACGCAGTACGTATTTACTATAATTAGACATAGTCTTTACCTTGCCGTTTATTCGGTGTTATTTGCTTACTTTACTTCCTATGTCGACAGCAACTATGAGTTTAAAAAAAAAAATTATTTCTCAGTACTTATTCACTGTTAAAATGCTGTACCATTACTTTCACCATCCTACTACAGCCAGATCTGAAGGCCTTTGCCGCATTCTGGCCATGCTGTGTGGCGCGTATCGCGTGGACGGGTTTCACGTTCTCTGCACGTAATAAGCTCGGTTATTAAGCATCCTTTTTTGGGGATGCCCGGTGGCCGAGGGGAAGACGTGTAGTGGCGTGAAGCTAGGCGATTAGGTGCCGTACGCGAGCGCCGGTTCGAGTCACGCACGCAGTACGTATTTACTATAATTAGACATAGTCTTTACCTTGCCGTTTATTCGGTGTTATTTGCTTACTTTACTTCCTATGTCGACAGCAACTATGAGTTTAAAAAAAATTATTTCTCAGTACTTATTCACTGTTAAAATGCTGTACCATTACTTTCACCATCCTACTACAGCCAGATCTGAAGGCCTTTGCCGCATTCTGGCCATGCTGTGTGGCGCGTATCGCGTGGACGGGTTTCACGTTCTCTGCACGTAATAAGCTCGGTTATTAAGCATCCTTTTTTGGGGATGCCCGGTGGCCGAGGGGAAGACGTGTAGTGGCGTGAAGCTAGGCGATTAGGTGCCGTACGCGAGCGCCGGTTCGAGTCACGCACGCAGTACGTATTTACTATAATTAGACATAGTCTTTACCTTGCCGTTTATTCGGTGTTATTTGCTTACTTTACTTCCTATGTCGACAGCAACTATGAGTTTAAAAAAAAAATTATTTCTCAGTACTTATTCACTGTTAAAATGCTGTACCATTACTTTCACCATCCTACTACAGCCAGATCTGAAGGCCTTTGCCGCATTCTGGCCATGCTGTGTGGCGCGTATCGCGTGGACGGGTTTCACGTTCTCTGCACGTAATAAGCTCGGTTATTAAGCATCCTTTTTTGGGGATGCCCGGTGGCCGAGGGGAAGACGTGTAGTGGCGTGAAGCTAGGCGATTAGGTGCCGTACGCGAGCGCCGGTTCGAGTCACGCACGCAGTACGTATTTACTATAATTAGACATAGTCTTTACCTTGCCGTTTATTCGGTGTTATTTGCTTACTTTACTTCCTATGTCGACAGCAACTATGAGTTTAAAAAAAAAAAAAAAAAATTATTTCTCAGTACTTATTCACTGTTAAAATGCTGTACCATTACTTTCACCATCCTACTACAGCCAGATCTGAAGGCCTTTGCCGCATTCTGGCCATGCTGTGTGGCGCGTATCGCGTGGACGGGTTTCACGTTCTCTGCACGTAATAAGCTCGGTTATTAAGCATCCTTTTTTGGGGATGCCCGGTGGCCGAGGGGAAGACGTGTAGTGGCGTGAAGCTAGGCGATTAGGTGCCGTACGCGAGCGCCGGTTCGAGTCACGCACGCAGTACGTATTTACTATAATTAGACATAGTCTTTACCTTGCCGTTTATTCGGTGTTATTTGCTTACTTTACTTCCTATGTCGACAGCAACTATGAGGGTAATATTACGCAACCGGCGATTCACGCGTATAGAACAATAGCGTTGCCTAACCGGGTGTTGAGGGACTGTGATCGGACCCATATACAAAAAAATTCGCTCGATCGTTCTAAACTTTTTGTATTTCGGCATTCCCATGAAGTATCCTTGGGAGGAAAAGATGTATAATAATAAGGTTATTACGAAGATACCGCAAAATATGCACTCGGACAGTACGCCGTCGCATTCGCGGCTGCGGGTCGGTCGATACTCCCGTTGTACTGTCTTCGTGCATATTTTTTCAGTATACTCGTAATAACCTCATATTATTGGAACAATAGTTTGTATTTTATCTAAATATTATTCTACCAGATGGGGTGGTTTAAACTTGATGAAGCATTAAATATCATTTTTTCAACACGAAAATCAATCTGATTAAAATAAGATCCTAGTTTGGGCTTTTTTTTGTTTTTGCTTTTTTTGTTAAAATAATATCATTCATATTTTTTTCATATATTCTATTATTTGTTTAAAAGTTTATTTGCTGGTATTTTTTTAAGTTTTGGTAATCGCGAAAGCCCAAAACTTAAAAAATTACCAGCAAATAAATTTAAAAAAAAAAATAGAATATATGAAAAAAATATGAATGATATTATTTTAACAAAAAAAAATAAATAAAATAAAAAGCCCAAACTAGAATCTTATTTTAATCAGATTGCACGAAAATCTACTACAGAGAGAAATGTTATGGTTGTAAAACAAAAACAGAAATAATACTTCCCACAACTAATATCACAAATAGCACATTAAATACATATAATTATAGAACGGGGAAAAAAACAAAAACACATAAGCTAATGTTATTGTTTAGTACAATGCAAAACTGAAGTACAGTTCAATCCACCAAAATCACGAATAAAACATTGAATAAATGTAACTAAGAATGGAAGAAAAAATACATGGAAATTAGTATAACAATAAAACTCCTAAATATGCCATTGCATTAAAACTACCTGCATACTAATTTGATGGAGTTGCTATGTTTCATCTCTTAAGTTCATACTTGTATCTATGAATTGTGCAGTTTATATTCCTGCAAACTTGTCATAATTAATCGGAATTGTTCGTCTTCATTCATTTTCAAGAAGTCAGATTTTTTGCCCTGTATATATTTAAATAATTTATTACGGTGTATGTCATATTTATTGCATCCTATCAAGAAATTTTATCATATGTGCAGAGTTTACATATTCTTTTGTTTCTAGGAATTTTCTTTTGTCTGCCAGTTTCAAAGAGTAGTTTATGATCAGAAATTCTAAATTTGCAAAATAATCGCCTTAATTTCAAATTTTTATATCATTTAAATAATTCTCCATATTGAAGGTAGTTTCAAATTTGCTGTATGAGGTTAGTTTGTTTGTTGCTCCATTCATTCTGCTGTCATTAAATAATTCCTTTCTCCATGTTTTTACATAATTTTCTCTGAGTACCTCCCCTGTCTTCTTTTCATGATCGTTACAAATCCTCGCGGATCGTGTTCAATACCATAGTAAATTTAGTGATCAGAGATCGATAAATTACTGAATCATAAGTGTGTTTAGCCAGAACATTTACTGAACATCTTAATGAATGTGATCAATTAGTGTTTTGATACATACCTTGTGCGAATACACTTGCCACCAGAATGAATGTCATACAACTCCTCCGAATAATGAACCTGTAACGTACGTAACACAATACAATTGAAAGAAATGTTTGAGATGAGCCTTGCGACGCTCGCGTGAAATGCCTTCAGCAGTTCGCAAACGTATAGCGGCATTCGAATAAAATCAGTTTAGTTGAAAACACACATTGAATCATAAGGTCTGTCGACAGTTTATGTAATAGTTGTGTTGTTAGTAACGAATAGTTCTTCGATAGTCTTGAAATGGATGTTGGGATAAAGAACCACTGGTGAGTCGGTTGATGGCTTGGTTTGCAGATGCGAGGCGATTTCAAAGTAACAAACTTCGAGAGGAAGGGGTTCTCTAGCTAATCTAATGTGATACAGCACTGAACTTAACTTTGAAATCGTACCTCTTTTAAAGAAATTTGCGGTGCAACGATCAAGAGTATAGTAATTTCTAGAAATCGATTGTTCATTTCAGTGTTCGCTGTTTAAATTGTCTGGCTCGTTCGTTTCTGCGTAAATGTGTTATGTAACTTGTTTTGTGTGGATGAACAATAGAGTGATGGGCAGACAAAGACACTCATACACGGAATAGGACTCCTGGTACAGGTACGTATAATGACGGGTAAATTGTTGCAAGTCGTCATCACTTGTCTGCTTAGCTCAGTCAGTAATGTGCCAAAACTCCATGGCTTGACTGATCTATGACAAGACCGTCGTGTACAATATATTGTTAATGTAGCAAAGATGTACTTTTATGATCGCAGTCAACGTCCGGGTTGCGTTATAAGTATTTTGAAAATTATTTACAACCTCTTACGATCAGCATGATCATCATGTAAAACAACTACGTGTTTTTAAATATATATTTTAATTCATATTGACAATTAAGCGGAATATGTTTCGTTTAAGAAATTTAAAAATTTTAAATAATTCAATCTCAGGCAGAAGCAGTGTTACATTTTCACACTATACCAGTGACTCAATTCACAATCCGCGGTTATCGTAAATGATGATCAAATGAGTTCCGTGCACGGCGTAATTGCTGGAATGTTCATATTTTAAAACCACCGTTTTTTATTCATTATTTAAAATCCAATATTAAAATAATTTAGATTTTCCAACTTCACCTATCCCAGTGACGGTCAGGTTTATTTTAAACCATATTCATCCACTTAATAACATAATATTTGAATATTCCAAGACAAAAACTTGTCTTTGCCAGTGTATACGTGGTGCTTTATGACAGTAATGCATCTCTTATTTGAGATTCCACGCAAGACGATTTTTATGATTGTATATCCAGCAGCGTGAATAATCAAAATAAAAGCCGCCACCACGCATTCAGAACGCTGAATTTCCGGGGACGTAAGAATTCCTCAAAAACTCGAAATGCTCTTCTGTGTGCATGGTTGGGACTAAGTGTTCCATTCACCGTGATGCGAGTTTACAGCATTTGTTTCTTATGTGAAATATCCTCCTGTTAAAAATTCCCCTGAAAAAAAAAACAGTTGCCGATATGCAGTAACATATCACAGTCAGCTACTATCACATATCACAGTCAGCTACTATATCGGCGAGGAATATAGATGGATACAGCAATTATTTGATATAGCAATCATTGCTATTATCATATAATACCTTGTGTTGCCCGGCCTCGTAACGCTATGGGAAGTACGCCCTCACATCGGGGCAATAATTTCCCGTATCACACCCTGTACAGCGCCCGCTTTCATTAATCAAAACAAACGCGTCATTCTAAATTACGTCATGTGTCTAAAATCATTCTGTGGTAAAATTGTAATTAGGTCCACAAGGTATATGATAAAACCTTTATGGACTGGATACGGCTTTTGAGGCCCGAGGTTGTGCAGCGCGTATCCAGTCCATAAGATTAATATTACCGTAACACTGGAATGAACCGTGGCGACACCATCGCATCGAGTCATATGATACCGTTTCATCGAGCAAACAGAAGGATAATTCCACGAAACTGTTTGCCGTGATGTAAACGACTCGCGATCGTTATGTCGACATATGACGTTTACATTGAGCGGATACTGCAATAAATATGATTCTAAATTATCAATTGCATGTGATGACGTCACTATCAATGCAATGTAAGAACTATGTTCTACATCTCAACTCAGTTTAGAACAATCATCATTTCTTGTTATTCTGTCCCATTTACTTTGAACTTAAATATTGAACCAAATATGTATAAATGTTGCTCTCTTCTTGTCAGTCATGATAGCACGACCCTGATAAATTTGTCTAAATACTTCTTTTTATGTATTCAAATTTCGCGATTTTTGTCTACTTTATGTTTTCAAGCATTGCTAGAGTATTGAATGAAAAGTCATTATAATAGCAAATAACATGCACATATCTTTATAATATCCTAAGTAATTTCTGAAATAATCGTTCGTCCAAGCTCATCGACACAAACGACTCATCATCGTGTACCATCGGTAGTATGAGTCATTCATTAAAATTAAGCTGAAACCCTTTGTGTCAGCAAAATCTGACCCTCGAAATGCAGGAAATAGCGTTTCAGAGGATCCATATTTCAACATTTTTAGAGAGCGCATGCCCCGGACCCCCTAGTAAAGTCACGGCTTCGGCTCACCTGGTGAGCAGATCTCGATATATAATTACCGACAGACGCGATGTAATTCTGTTTGCACACAGGTGACCGACTCAGCAACAGGTGAGGGTAGGACAGAAACATAAACAATCAAAAGAACAAAGACATGCAACCCCGGAAAAAGTCAGCGGCATATTTGAAACGGTTTTTAAAAGTGAGTGAGTGTGTATGGGTATGGGTATGGGTAAACAATGGACAACTAGAAGAACTATGTAATACAGCTGAGAAACGTGGATTGAAAAAAAAAATTTTTTTCAGAAATACTGAACTGAAAGAAACATGGTACGTGTTTCGCTGAGTAAATATATCTGTAAATATAACATTCACAACTTGGTGAGTTTGTAGTTGAGTCAATGAAACTTGGGTAGGTTTGTAGTTGAGTCAATGAAACTTGGTAACTTTGCAGTTGAGTCAATGAAACTTGGTAGCTTTGCAGTTGAGTCAATGAAACTTGGTGGGTTTGTAGTTGAGTCAATGAAACTTGGTAGCTCTGCAGTTGAGTCAATAAAACTTGGTGGGTTTGTTGTTTAGTCAATGAAACTCGGTAGCTTTGCAGTTGAGTCAATGAAACTCGGTAGCTCTGCAGTTGAGTCAATGAAACTTGTTAGGGATGCTGCTGAGTCAATGAAACTTAATGGATTTGGCAGTTGAGTCAACGAAACTTGGTAGGTTTGCAGTTGAGTCAATGAAACTTGGTAGCTTTGCAGTTGAGTCAATAAAACTTGGTAGCTCTGCAGTTGAGTCAATGAAACTTGGTGGCTCTGCAGCTGAGTCAATGAAACTTGGCAGGGATGCTGCTGAGTCAATGAAACTTGGTGGATTTGGCAGGTGAGTCAACGAAACTTGGTAGGTTTGCAATTGAGTCAAAGAAACTTGGTAGGTTTGCAATTGAGTCAAAGAAACTTGGTGGTTCTGCAGCTGAGTCAATGAAACTTGGCAGGGATGCTGCTGAGTCAATGAAACTTGGTGGATTTGGCAGGTGAGTCAACGAAACTTGGTAGGTTTGCAATTGAGTCAATGAAACTTGGTAGGTTTGCAGTTGAGTCAACGAAACTTGGTAGCTTTGCTGTTGAGTCAATGAAACTTGCTAGCTCTGCAGTTGGGTCAATGAAACTTGGTAGGGTTGCTGCTGAGTCAATGAAACTTGATGGGTTTGGCAGTTGAGTCAACGAAACTTGGTAGGTTTGCAATTGAGTCAATGAAACTTGGCAGAGATGCTGTTATTTATTATGAAGTTGAGAAAAATGGGAGGCAGCATGTAGACTACCCCCTCTCTGGTCATATTATAATCAAAGTGTACGAAGTTAGTACATTGCAGTACGTTTGCAATGCGCCCTCAAGTTAGCATTACATCCGGGCACAGATTGCCTTTATTTACATGTTTCTTCATCACTGAATGCCCGAACAGGCGGTAAAAGTGTCCGCAGCTCCGAACGATATCACCAATTTTCACGTTAATAAATTTCCCTTAGTTGCGTATCAGCAGCGTACGAGGCTGCAAGCGAGGCAGATGGCTTTACATAATTAATAAAACACCGCCCCTTACGATGCCCCCCCAACACACACACACACACCCGATGTGTGTGTGTTTGTATACAGCACTAAAACTATTCCGTGTTTTCGCTTATACACTAAAAATATTTATTCAACTATTATTTGCTCTTGTCTCACATTTCCTTTTACTGGTATTTAATTATAATGTGATATAGACACAAGACAAAAGTGTCATTGGAATGACGATTAAAACTACCCACGCCAACGTGTTATGCTTTTACTGTGTCTGTGTGTCCAGCTCACAATAGCAACGTCTTCCACTTGTTATTGTCGCCGTACTTGAAAGCAACGAACTCTACACAGTGTTAAAGGTCGTTCTATATAAATGTGTCTGTTTCCATCAGGTAATGTTACCGTAGTCTGTTATCTTTGCAAATACTTTAATGACACGACCGCGTTTACAGTGAAAACACAGCCTGTATCCCGCATTCAACGCATAGCCATTGGAGCTCACACATGCCGGCACGTTCAGTGAAGCGATCGAGTTCTTTTCATCGATAGTAGAGAACGTATTTGTAGCCGAGTGGTCTGACCTTTGTAGTAGGACGTACATCATACACGCGGCCCCCGTTATGTGTATTCACCGGTGTTAGTCGTTTTGATAGGCTTGACTGGTTGCCCAATTAAAGTGCACAGCGCCATCTGAGACAACAACTACGTCAGTAGGTTTTCTATTTGACCTGCGTGAAAAGGGTTGCGTGGTGAGGTCGATTACCTGTCATCAATTGTCACTGACTCAGTGTGGATGCATGCCGAGGACTACCTGCAGTGAATCACCCTATAGGAAATCATAACACTCAGAACGTCGTCTGGAAACCAGACATAGTGAAATAGACAGCAGGGTTGTTCATTTCCCGAAATTGATCAGTGTTATTATTTTCACCTGTTCAATCATTGCTTTATATACAACACCGGGTCGACAGTGTGCCGGTTTACGCGAGGTATAAATCGAGATTAATAACAACACATCACATTTTAGTTGGACTTTGAAATATGGCTGCCGAAGCCGACGAAGGAGCCGAAGTTGAAGAACACCCTCATCCAGAATGTAGCAGAGAGCAGGTAAGCAAGCCATCGAAGCGTCAAATTTGTCCGTTTTCGTGCTTTGTCTTCTGTGCCTGTTTTTATAGAATAGAGTTTCACCCAACGAAGGATAATGTTATTATCCGCCCCACTGTTTGTAAAAGACGGCGGTATGTCACACATAGCCGGCATAGTGTTGGATGTGTGATACAAAGCAATCAGTGTGGAAACACGTATATATTAGTATTTAAATTAAAAGAACCCTTCATATTTACAAGTAGCATCATTTCATTACCTATTGCCTTTTTCCCACTCGCAGCTGCTACAAGAAATCGAGACACTGAGAAAGAAACTGGGAGCAGCGAACCGCACCATTGAGCAAACAAATCAACAAATGGAATTGCAAAAAATACGAACGAGACAGCTTATAGCCGCGTGGAGACTTCGCCTCGACGAAGGCGATGATAAGTTAGCACGGGAATCAAAGAGAAGGGACACTGAAATGAAGGAAGTCACGTCAAAATTAATGTATTTAGAGGGAGCTCTCCGCAAAGAACAACGTTCGATAATCAACATGTTATCGGAGAAAGATAAACTAATAGGGAACCAGCAGCGCCAAATTAACTCCATTACTACGGCTAATGTACGACTTATGGACGCGCTGAATAAACTACGAAATGACCGAGTCAGCTTTGGCGATAACCATCAAATAAACGGTTTAGTTGAACGTGAAGACACGGATAGCGGACACAGCACGAATAGTTCCTTCTCATCAGTGAATACACATTCCACAAAAAAGACATCGTCGACGAACAGAGTGAGATTTCAGGAGGACGGTCATAATGTGCGCGATGACACGACGCCGAGCTTAAAATGGACATCGCCAATAACGCCAGCTGCGCTTAAGCAC
This sequence comes from Saccoglossus kowalevskii, assembly GCF_978046115.1. Classification (NCBI taxonomy): domain Eukaryota; kingdom Metazoa; phylum Hemichordata; class Enteropneusta; family Harrimaniidae; genus Saccoglossus; species Saccoglossus kowalevskii. The sequence continues at coordinate 5,200,909 of NC_140657.1, forward strand.
ATGCGGGCTAACACTATTAGTTATTTCTGACACGCATCGCAACAAACTACATATCTACCATGTAGATGGTGGTTGGATCATATATTAATATTACATACATTGACAAAATCGATTTAAAGAATTTGATATTTTTCAGCAAGTTACTTAATTCGCTGTGATGCCCTGTGACGTATGTGGATGGACCACAATGCATTGGGAGTGAATACTGCACACAGTGATTCATTATATGGTAAAATATCACTATTATATATATGTTGCACATAAATAGTATTCATATTATGCATTAGTGCTTTCAATCTACGGACTTTGAAATAAATCTTGTCCCGGTAATCTATGCTTAATTTATTTATGTATTTGTCTTTCTATTTGTCTCTAGTCGATTGCAAGGTGAAACTGGCAGGTCAGTCGGGTGATATTCGTGACATCACTAGACCGGACATGTTTGCGTACCTTTAACAAATTGATTTGCTATCCGGTGTCGTTCAGTGCACCCAATAAAATGCAATGCCCCATCAATAGAGTGCGAGCTATATAAACGCCGGTTGTACATGACTCTATACAAACCAATACTAACAAGACAACAACTTGGCTTCCAATTGTTAAGCGTTTAACGATCACGGTCGGTAGAATTAAAAAATGCGTTTGGTTTTATGGTTTTGGTGTGGTCATCTCAAAATCCCCGTATTAATTTGTATGGCATAGTTGTTTGCTGTACATTCACCAGTACTAGTTCCGATAATCCATGCTTGTATTTACTTATGTAATCAACTACACAGCACTGACCAGGAATAGTACAGCAGTACGGTCTCAATTATTAAATTTAAAATGACCTTCTCGTGCATGAACACATTTTGAAAGAAAAAATACATTTACAATAAATATATTCACATTTATTATCTTTTTTTCTGTGAAAACTGCCAGTCTTAAACATCGCATTTCTATAATTCTGTACAACTCATTGATTTCATCGCCGATTTCACTCAATATTTTTATTATTGTTCGATTTTTGTTTTTATATCGACAACAATCAAACTGTGGCCATATTTTATACTATTCGCTGACTCCATTTGACAACAACTGACCCTGAACAATGAACGTATTAATACCATAATCTATGTTCATATTTTAAATCTTAATCCCGGTATTTTGTTATTGGGATTTGAAATACTAGCAATCCCTCGTCATCGACATTAATAACAATACGACCTATCTCACATAAATTATGTCAAACACGACATGTTCATTAATATTTCAATAGTTAAAATATTCCGACTGATGCTATCTGCATTATAGTATTTATCACCCACACGTTTAATGGACACACAGTGTGATATGGCATATCCAGTTTTATAGCTGCTCTACAGCATCGCATCACAGACAATTGCTACAATATAAAGGGCGATGGTCGTCGCGCCACGTCCTCTTCGACATGGGACTCGTAGCGACATATACAACGCGTGTAAAATACATTGTTTACATGAAATTCGAATACGTGCTGCGCGAAGACCACCATCCTTTAAATTATAAAAGTGTTTTAAGGAAACTGTCTACTTGTATCATAAATTATATATGATCAATATAACATATATAGGTGGTTGTTTGATTCAGCCATGCAACGATCAGTGCATTAATAGTGACTTCATATTTGCTTCACGTGGTAACGAACAAATATCCACACTGTGTGTATATTTCGTTAGATTGTCGTCTGTATCAGCTTCACACTGGGACGAAGACGATATATTCTCGTGATATCAAGTATTCTCTTGTTTGCACGTATCTCACACGTTGACTTAGGCGTTATATTGTCGTCTGTGTATTCAACACTGCGACATAACCGATGTATTCTCACAATATTTGTCCGTTTTTAACTAAGAACTTGATGCAAATTTAGGATTATGCTTTCCTCTACGGCAACCGAGGTGGCTCACAACATAGCATTTTATAAAACCATTTTAACAATTCATTTACATTTTGAAAAAAAAACAAAAAAAAAAACAAGTTGAAATGATATACAAAACACAAATCGAATATCGAATCGAAATGAGAATCTTAGTAAAAACAAATAAAAACAGTTAAACTTAATATGATAGGCGGGAAACAACGGCGATTTTTATGTAAATTTTGATGGAATATTTGCTTCAACGTGTAAAATATACATGTACCTATATTTCAAATGTCAACAAAAATGTGAAATTGGATTTTAAAAATAAAAACGGATTAGTAAAAACAGAAATGGATTTTAAAAAATTTAATTTTAAAAATGAAAATGGTTTTTAAAAAAGAAATGGATTTTAAAAATGAAAATGGATTTTGAAAACAAAAATAGGTTTTAAAAACGAAAATGGATTTTGAAAACGAAAATGGATTTTAAAAACGGAAATGGATTTTGAAAATGAAAACAGATTTTAAAAACGGAAATGGATTTTGAAAATGAAAACAGATTTTAAAAACGGAAATGGATTTTGAAAATGAAAACGGATTTTAAAAATAAAAATGGATTTTGAAAACGGATTTTAAAAACGAAAATAGATTTTTAAAATGAAAACAGATTTTAAAAATGAAAACGGATTTTGAAAACGGATTATAAAAACGAAAATGGATTTAAACAATTATTTTTTTAAAAAGAAAACAGATATCAGAAACAAAAGTGGGTTTTAAAAATTTCAGAACCAAAAATGGTTATTCAAAAGGAATTATAAAATACAAATGAATTGTAAACATGTTATTTTTTTATAAAATGCCATGTTGTTAGCCACCTCGAATGCCGTATTCCTCTCCTTGCCCAAACATAATTAATTAATTTAAACCAATCACAATCCATTCCCGTTCCGTTCCCTGTCTTCCAATATAATTTATTCGTTATTGAAAAATTCGGTCACTGATTTTCATTTATGCTCTCCTGAAATATCTAATCCGGTCAATGACCTTCATATATGCCAGCCTAAATGTACCGAACGCCTCGAGGGTTTAATGAGTGCAAGCTGACGCGGGATACAATTTACTCTACATTTTATTGTGTCGCTAGTAATAATGCATTCCGTGTGTTGTCTTCTGTTATCCACACAGAAATGTTTACTCTATTAATTCTGTACCGGCTTCACAATATAATTTGAGCGTTATAATGTTCATCTCACACTGTCACATAGGCGTGAATATATTATGATATTATTGTCTATATGCAAAATATTTGCAAATAGATAGAATAATTAATAATTTATTTATTTATTTGATCACAACGTATTCTGGACAATCGGCCTTTGCAATGAGAAACGGTGAAAACGCACACGGCCTTAATTATTCATTTTCCAAAATTAATCAGAGTTAATATTTTCACATTTTATTTATATATAACGTTGAGCCGATAGCGTAACGGAAGAATATCAAGAAAATGACAAGACATCTCATTTACAAATATAGCTACATCATACAAAGTGGTAGTGGCAATATATATCGTCTGTATAGACATCACACAAAGTGGTAATGGCAATATATAACGTCTGTATGGACATCACACAAAGTGGTAATGGCAATATATAACGTCTGTATAGACATCACACAAAGTGGTAATGGCAATATATAACGTCTGTATGGATATCATACAAAGTGGTAATGGCAATATATAACGTCTGTATAGACATCACACAAAGTGGTAATGGCAATATATAACGTCTGTATAGACATCACATAAAATGGTAATGGCAATATATAACGTCTGTATAGACATCACACAAAGTGGTAATGGCAATATATAACGTCTGTATAGACATCACACAAAGTAGTACTGGCAATATATAACGTCTGTAAAGACATCACACAAAGTGGTAATGGCAATATATAACGTCTGAATAGACATCACACAAAGTGGTACTGGCAATATATAACGTCTGTATAGACATCACACAAAGTGGTAATGGCAATATATAACACCTGTATAGACATCACACAAAGTGGTACTGGCAATATATAACGTCTGTATAGACATCACACAAAGTGGTAGTGGCAATATAAAACGTCTGTATAGACATCACACAAAGTGGTAATGGCAATATATAACGTCTGTATAGACATCACACAAAGTGGTAATGGCAATATATAACGTCTGTATATACATCACACAAAGTGGTAGTGGCAATATAAAACGTCTGTATAGACATCACACAAAGTGGTAATGGCAATATATAACGTCTGTATAGACATCACACAAAGTGGTAATGGCAATATATAACGTCTGTATAGACATCACATAAAGTGGTACTGGCAATATATAACGTCTGTATATACATCACACAAAGTGGTACTGGCAATATATAACGTCTGTATAGGCATCACACAAAGTGGTAATGGCAATATATAACGTCTGTATAGACATCACACAAAGTGGTACTGGCAATATATAACGTCTGTATAGGCATCATACAAAGTGGTAATGGCAATATATAACGTCTGTATAGACATCACAGAAAGTGGTACTGACAATATATAACGTCTGTATAGACATCACACAAAGTGGTACTGGCAATATATAACGTCTGTATAGACATCACACAAAGTGGTACTGACAATATATAACGTCTGTATAGACATCACACAAAGTGGTACTGACAATATATAACGTCTGTATAGACATCACACAAAGTGGTACTGACAATATATAACGTCTGTATAGACATCACACAAAGTGGTAGTGGCAATATATAACGTCTGTATATACATCACACAAAGTGGTACTGGCAATATATAACGTCTGTATAGGCATCACACAAAGTGGTAATGGCAATATATAACGTCTGTATAGACATCACACAAAGTGGTACTGACAATATATAACGTCCGTAGAGACATCACACAAAGTGGTACTGACAATATATAACGTCTGTATAGACATCACACAAAGTGGTAGTGGCAATATATAACGTCTGTATAGACATACACAAAGTGGTACTGGCAATATATAACGTCTGTATAGACATCACACAAAGTGGTAGTGGCAATATATAACGTCTGTATAGACATCACACAAAGTGGTACTGGCAATATATAACGTCTGTATAGACATCACACAAAGTGGTACTGACAATATATAACGTCTGTATAGACATCACAGAAAGTGGTACTGACAATATATAACGTCTGTATAGACATCACACAAAGTGGTACTGGCAATATATAACGTCTGTATAGACATCACACAAAGTGGTACTGACAATATATAACGTCTGTATAGACATCACACAAAGTGGTACTGACAATATATAATGTCTGTATAGACATCACACAAAGTGGTAGTGGCAATATATAACGTCTGTATAGACATCACACAAAGTGGTACTGGCAATATATAACGTCTGTATAGACATCACACAAAGTGGTAGTGGCAATATATAACGTCTGTATAGACATCACACAAAGTGGTACTGGCAATATATAACGTCTGTATAGACATCACACAAAGTGGTACTGACAATATATAACGTCTGTATAGACATCACACAAAGTGGTACTGACAATATATGACGTCTGTATAGACATCACACAAAGTGGTACTGACAATATATAACGTCTGTATAGACATCACACAAAGTGGTACTGACAATATATAACGTCTGTATAGACATCACACAAAGTGGTACTGACAATATATAACGTCTGTATAGACATCACACAAAGTGGTACTGGCAATATATAACGTCTGTATAGACATCACACAAAGTGGCACTGACAATATATAACGTCTGTATAGACATCACACAAAGTGGTACTGGCAATATATAACGTCTGTATAGACATCACACAAAGTGGTACTGACAATATATAACGTCTGTATAGACATCACACAAAGTGGTACTGACAATATATAACGTCTGTATAGACATCACACAAAGTGGTACTGACAATATATAACGTCTGTATAGACATCACACAAAGTGGTAGTGGCAATATATAACGTCTGTATAGACATCACACAAAGTGGTACTGGCAATATATAACGTCTGTATAGGCATCACACAAAGTGGTAATGGCAATATATAACGTCTGTATAGACATCACACAAAGTGGTAATGGCAATATATAACGTCTGTATAGACATCACACAAAGTGGTACTGGCAATATATAACGTCTGTATAGACATCACACAAAGTGGTAATGGCAATATATAACGTCTGTATAGACATCACACAAAGTGGTAATGGCAATATATAACGTCTGTACAGACATCACATAAAGTGGTAATGGCAATATATAACGTCTGTATAGACATCACACAAAGTGGTAATGGCAATATATAACGTCTGTATAGACATCACACAAAGTGGTACTGACAATATATAACGTCTGTATAGACATCACACAAAGTGGTACTGGCAATATATAACGTCTGTATAGACATCACACAAAGTGGTAATGGCAATATATAACGTCTGTATAGACATCACACAAAGTGGTACTGACAATATATAACGTCTGTATAGGCATCACACAAAGTGGTAATGGCAATATATAACGTCTGTATAGACATCACACAAAGTGGTACTGGCAATATATAACGTCTGTATAGGCATCATACAAAGTGGTAATGGCAATATATAACGTCTGTATAGACATCACAGAAAGTGGTACTGACAATATATAACGTCTGTATAGACATCACACAAAGTGGTACTGGCAATAAATAACGTCTGTATAGACATCACACAAAGTGGTACTGACAATATATAACGTCTGTATAGACATCACACAAAGTGGTACTGACAATATATAACGTCTGTATAAACATCACACAAAGTGGTACTGGCAATATATAACGTCTGTATAGACATCACACAAAGTGGTACTGACAATATATAACGTCTGTATAGACATCACACAAAGTGGTACTGACAATATATAACGTCTGTATAGACATCACACAAAGTGGTAGTGGCAATATATAACGTCTGTATATACATCACACAAAGTGGTACTGGCAATATATAACGTCTGTATAGACATCACACGAAGTGGTACTGACAATATATAACGTCCGTAGAGACATCACACAAAGTGGTACTGACAATATATAACGTCTGTATAGACATCACACAAAGTGGTACTGACAATATATAACGTCTGTATAGACATTACACAAAGTGGTAGTGGCAATATATAACGTCTGTATAGACATCACACAAAGTGGTACTGGCAATATATAACGTCTGTATAGACATCACACAAAGTGGTAGTGGCAATATATAACGTCTGTATAGACATCACACAAAGTGGTACTGGCAATATATAACGTCTGTATAGACATCACACAAAGTGGTACTGACAATATATAACGTCTGTATAGACATCACACAAAGTGGTACTGACAATATATAACGTCTGTATAGACATCACACAAAGTGGTACTGACAATATATAACGTCTGTATAGACATCACACAAAGTGGTACTGACAATATATAACGTCTGTATAGACATCACACAAAGTGGTACTGACAATATATAACGTCTGTATAGACATCACACAAAGTGGTACTGACAGTATATAACGTCTGTATAGACATCACACAAAGTGGTACTGGCAATATATAACGTCTGTATAGACATCACACAAAGTGGTACTGACAATATATAACGTCTGTATAGACATCACACAAAGTGGTACTGGCAATATATAACGTCTGTATAGACATCACACAAAGTGGTACTGACAATATATAACGTCTGTATAGACATCACACAAAGTGGTACTGACAATATATAACGTCTGTATAGACATCACACAAAGTGGTACTGACAATATATAACGTCTGTATAGACATCACACAAAGTGGTAGTGGCAATATATAACGTCTGTATAGACATCACACAAAGTGGTACTGGCAATATATAACGTCTGTATAGGCATCACACAAAGTGGTAATGGCAATATATAACGTCTGTATAGACATCACACAAAGTGGTAATGGCAATATATAACGTCTGTATAGACATCACACAAAGTGGTACTGGCAATATATAACGTCTGTATATACATCACACAAAGTGGTAATGGCAATATATAACGTCTGTATAGACATCACACAAAGTGGTAATGGCAATATATAACGTCTGTACAGACATCACATAAAGTGGTAATGGCAATATATAACGTCTGTATAGACATCACACAAAGTGGTAATGGCAATATATAACGTCTGTATAGACATCACACAAAGTGGTACTGACAATATATAACGTCTGTATAGACATCACACAAAGTGGTACTGGCAATATATAACGTCTGTATAGACATCACACAAAGTGGTAATGGCAATATATAACGTCTGTATAGACATCACACAAAGTGGTACTGACAATATATAACGTCTGTATAGGCATCACACAAAGTGGTAATGGCAATATATAACGTCTGTATAGACATCACACAAAGTGGTACTGGCAATATATAACGTCTGTATAGGCATCATACAAAGTGGTAATGGCAATATATAACGTCTGTATAGACATCACAGAAAGTGGTACTGACAATATATAACGTCTGTATAGACATCACACAAAGTGGTACTGGCAATATATAACGTCTGTATAGACATCACACAAAGTGGTACTGACAATATATAACGTCTGTATAGACATCACACAAAGTGGTACTGACAATATATAACGTCTGTATAGACATCACACAAAGTGGTACTGACAATATATAACGTCTGTATAGACATCACACAAAGTGGTAGTGGCAATATATAACGTCTGTATATACATCACACAAAGTGGTACTGGCAATATATAACGTCTGTATAGGCATCACACAAAGTGGTAATGGCAATATATAACGTCTGTATAGACATCACACAAAGTGGTACTGACAATATATAACGTCCGTAGAGACATCACACAAAGTGGTACTGACAATATATAACGTCTGTATAGACATCACACAAAGTGGTAGTGGCATATATAACGTCTGTATAGACATACACAAAGTGGTACTGGCAATATATAACGTCTGTATAGACATCACACAAAGTGGTAGTGGCAATATATAACGTCTGTATAGACATCACACAAAGTGGTACTGGCAATATATAACGTCTGTATAGACATCATACAAAGTGGTACTGACAATATATAACGTCTGTATAGACATCACACAAAGTGGTACTGACAATATATAACGTCTGTATAGACATCACACAAAGTGGTACTGACAATATATAACGTCTGTATAAACATCACACAAAGTGGTACTGGCAATATATAACGTCTGTATAGACATCACAGAAAGTGGTACTGACAATATATAACGTCTGTACAGACATCACACAAAGTGGTACTGGCAATATATAACGTCTGTATAGACATCACACAAAGTGGTACTGACAATATATAACGTCTGTATAGACATCACACAAAGTGGTACTGACAATATATAACGTCTGTATAGACATCACACAAAGTGGTAGTGGCAATATATAACGTCTGTATAGACATCACACAAAGTGGTACTGGCAATATATAACGTCTGTATAGACATCACACAAAGTGGTAGTGGCAATATATAACGTCTGTATAGACATCACACAAAGTGGTACTGGCAATATATAACGTCTGTATAGACATCACACAAAGTGGTAGTGGCAATATATAACGTCTGTATATACATCACACAAAGTGGTACTGGCAATATATAACGTCTGTATAGGCATCACACAAAGTGGTAATGGCAATATATAACGTCTGTATAGACATCACACAAAGTGGTACTGACAATATATAACGTCCGTAGAGACATCACACAAAGTGGTACTGACAATATATAACGTCTGTATAGACATCACACAAAGTGGTAGTGGCATATATAACGTCTGTATAGACATACACAAAGTGGTACTGGCAATATATAACGTCTGTATAGACATCACACAAAGTGGTAGTGGCAATATATAACGTCTGTATAGACATCACACAAAGTGGTACTGGCAATATATAACGTCTGTATAGACATCACACAAAGTGGTACTGACAATATATAACGTCTGTATAGACATCACACAAAGTGGTACTGACAATATATAACGTCTGTATAGACATCACACAAAGTGGTACTGACAATATATAACGTCTGTATAAACATCACACAAAGTGGTACTGGCAATATATAACGTCTGTATAGACATCACAGAAAGTGGTACTGACAATATATAACGTCTGTACAGACATCACACAAAGTGGTACTGGCAATATATAACGTCTGTATAGACATCACACAAAGTGGTACTGACAATATATAACGTCTGTATAGACATCACACAAAGTGGTACTGACAATATATAACGTCTGTATAGACATCACACAAAGTGGTAGTGGCAATATATAACGTCTGTATAGACATCACACAAAGTGGTACTGGCAATATATAACGTCTGTATAGACATCACACAAAGTGGTAGTGGCAATATATAACGTCTGTATAGACATCACACAAAGTGGTACTGGCAATATATAACGTCTGTATAGACATCACACAAAGTGGTACTGACAATATATAACGTCTGTATAGACATCACACAAAGTGGTACTGACAATATATAACGTCTGTATAGACATCACACAAAGTGGTACTGACAATATATAACGTCTGTATAGACATCACACAAAGTGGTACTGACAATATATAACGTCTGTATAGACATCACACAAAGTGGTACTGACAATATATAACGTCTGTATAGACATCACACAAAGTGGTACTGACAATATATAACGTCTGTATATACATCACACAAAGTGGTACTGGCAATATATAACGTCTGTATAGACATCACACAAAGTGGTACTGACAATATATAACGTCTGTATAGACATCACACAAAGTGGTACTGGCAATATATAACGTCTGTAAAGACATCACACAAAGTGGTACTGACAATATATAACGTCTGTATAGACATCACACAAAGTGGTACTGACAATATATAACGTCTGTATAGACATCACACAAAGTGGTACTGACAATATATAACGTCTGTATAGACATCACACAAAGTGGTAGTGGCAATATATAACGTCTGTATAGACATCACACAAAGTGGTACTGGCAATATATAACGTCTGTATAGGCATCACACAAAGTGGTAATGGCAATATATAACGTCTGTATAGACATCACACAAAGTGGTAATGGCAATATATAACGTCTGTATAGACATCACACAAAGTGGTACTGGCAATATATAACGTCTGTATAGACATCACACAAAGTGGTAATGGCAATATATAACGTCTGTATAGACATCACACAAAGTGGTAATGGCAATATATAACGTCTGTACAGACATCACATAAAGTGGTAATGGCAATATATAACGTCTGTATAGACATCACACAAAGTGGTAATGGCAATATATAACGTCTGTATAGACATCACACAAAGTGGTACTGACAATATATAACGTCTGTATAGACATCACACAAAGTGGTAATGGCAATATATAACGTCTGTATAGACATCACACAAAGTGGTACTGACAATATATAACATCTGTATAGACATCACACAAAGTGGTACTGACAATATATAACGTCTGTATAGACATCACACAAAGTGGTACTGACAATATATAACGTCTGTATAGACATCACACAAAGTGGTAATGGCAATATATAACGTCTGTATAGACATCACACAAAGTGGTACTGGCAATATATAACGTCTGTATAGACATCACACAAAGTGGTAATGGCAATATATAACGTCTGTATAGACATCACACAAAGTGGTACTGACAATATATAACGTCTGTATAGACATCACACAAAGTGGTAATGGCAATATATAACGTCTGTATAGACATCACACAAAGTGGTAATGGCAATATATAACGTCTGTACAGACATCACATAAAGTGGTAATGGCAATATATAACGTCTGTATAGACATCACACAAAGTGGTAATGGCAATATATAACGCCTGTATAGACATCACATAAAGTGGTAATGGCAATATATAACGTCTGTATAGACATCACACAAAGTGGTAATGGCAATATATAACGTCTGTATAGACATCACATAAAGTGGTAATGGCAATATATAACGTCTGTATAGACATCACACAAAGTGGAAATGGCAATTTATAACGTCTGTATAGACATCACATAAAGTGGTAATGGCAATATGTAACGTCTGTAAAGACATCACACAAAGTGGTAATGGCAATATATAACGTCTGTATAGACATCACACAAAGTGGTAATGGCAATATATAACGTCTGTATAGACATCACACAAAGTGGTAATGGCAATATATAACGTCTGTATAGACATCACATAAAGTGGTAATGGCAATATATAACGTCTGTAAGGACATCACACAAAGTGGTAATGGCAATATATAACGTCTGTATAGACTTCACATAATGTGGTAATGGCAATATATAACGTCTGTATAGACATCACATAAAGTGGTAATGGCAATATATAACGTCTGTATAGACATCACATAAAGTGGTAATGGCAATATATCACGTCTGTATAGACATCACATAAAGTGGTAATGGCAATATATAACGTCTGTATAGACATCACACAAAGTGGTACTGGCAATATATAACGTCTGTATAGACATCACATAAAGTGGTAATGGCAATATATAACGTCTGTATAGACATCACATAAAGTGGTAATGGCAATATATAACGTCTGTATAGGCATGACATAAAGTGGTACTGACAATATATAACGTCTGTTTAGACATCACATAAAGTGGTAATGGCAATATATAACGTCTGTAAAGACATCACACAAAGTGGTAATGGCAATATATAACGTCTGTATAGACATCACATAAAGTGGTAATGGCAATATATAACGTCTGTATAGGCATGACATAAAGTGGTACTGACAATATATAACGTCTGTTTAGACATCACATAAAGTGGTAATGGCAATATATAACGTCTGTATAGACATCACACACCACGAACCCCGGTTTTTATGAAATCCATGTTTTACATGAATCAATTGTAGAAACTGTTTTTTTTAATATCGCATATATTGGCCATGTTTTTAACAGGTTGTCGTCACCAACATAGTACTGCTTTGTTTCTCAAAAATATACACATACGTTAGCCTTATACATCTACCACTATCACTTTCCGAATAGGTCTATGTAAACCAATGGCTAAGATGTAGAAATTGTTTGATTAGCATTTTTAAACGGATAGTTATTAATCTTAAGCGGCAGCATATATTTGAAACGAATATGACTAGTTTGTGACGTCATTGAATCTTGCTTCAGGTTGTAATATTAAATATCGATTAAATGTTAAATGTAATGAGTGGCTAACAGTACGTATACATTTTCACGCCTTGCTATAATATATTTTTTACGCGTTAAATCATTCATATCACCATGGTGACCAATAATAAATCTATACAATCTCCGCCAATGCTTCAGTCAGGAAGCATCTGCCCTCTGCCATGGTATAGTACGTTTGAAGATACTTTTGTTCAGACTAATTTATATGATTTCATCTGTTATCTACTGAAATCAGCAATCAGTAAATTGTATGGGTTTCATTTCAAATCGTGCGTTTAAATATAAACTAGGGGCTGTTGTAAATGGTAATTAGGAAAATGTACGCACAGTGTAAAAAGTGCACAACCTAATCGCCTACTTGATCAACATCTATATTTAGCTTATTACCTCCGCCAAATGGGGTAGGTTTTAGTCGACGTATGTTTGTTTAACTCACTGAGTTATGAATGAAATCACAATGTTGCAACTAAAGTGGACCTTGTAAATACATTATATATCCATTCATAGGTGTGACATGTTTCATAGATGTGATGTGTTTCGTATGTGTGACATGTTTCATAAGTGTGACATATTCCATAGGTGTGACATGTTTTGCAGATGTGACATGTTTTGCAGATGTGACATGTTTCATATGTGTGACATCATAGGTGTGATGTGTTTCGTAGGTGTGACACGTTTGCAGATTTGACATGTTTCATAGGTGTGATGTGTTTGAAAACGTGGTTGTGACATGTTTTGTAGGTGTGACATGTTTCATAGGTGTAACATGTTTGTAGATGTCACATGTTTCATAGGTGTGACATGTTTGCAGATGTCACGTTTCGTAGGTGTGACATATTTTGCAGATTTGACATGTTTCTTAGGTGTGACGTTTTTCGTAATGTGACGTGTATGCAGTGTGCGTATTCATGAATCGTAAGTTTACAAAGATATTCAAGACAGCCTTGTTAAGATATATGTGTTAGCCAACGGCTTCAGCGGCAATACACGGCGTCACATGGTATTTTATAGTGTGGTATGACGTCATACTTCATGCAATACATGCCGTACCTGATCGTATCCATAGTAACTAGGTATATATATCTTATGAGTGGATGTCGTAAATAATTTGCTTAATGATGTCTCAATTCTAGCGATTGTTGCATTTACAACAGCGCCAGAATTTATTTGGTGTAACCTATTTAAGATTATATTTTTGTGGATAGGCCATGTTTTAGGTGATTACTTCGTATACTGGGGTTACCATTGGACACCTGAAGAAACGAAGCAGTAATTCTCACTAAAATATGTTATCTAAAAAACATTCTACGCTGAAAGAAACGTATAACACGAAGCACATTAACGCATTTGCCTAATCTGACCTGATCCATTCTCCGCATCAAATCAGACCTGATCCATTCTCCGCACCAAATCAGACCTGATCTATTCCAGGCACCAAATCAGACCTGATCCATTCCAGGCACCAAATCAGACCTGATTCATTCCTGCACCAAATCAGACCTGATCCATTCCTGCACCAGATCAGACCTGGTCCATTCCCTGCACCAAATCAGACCTGATCCATTCCCTGCACCAAATCAGACCTGACCCAATCATCGCACCAAATCAAACCTGATCCATTCTTTGCACCAAATCAGACCTGATCCATTCCCTGCACCAAATCAGAACTGATCCATTCCTGCACCAAATCAGACCTGATCCATTCTCTGCACCAAATCAGACCTGATCCATTCCCTGCACCAAATCAGACCTGGTCCATTCTTCACGCCATATCAGACCTGGACCATTCTTGCACCAAATCAGACCTGGTCCAATCCCTGCATCAAATCAGACCTGATCCATTCTCCGCACCAATTCAGACCTGATCCATTCCTTGCACCAAATCAGACCTGATCCATTCCTTGCACCAAATCAGACCTGATCCATTCCCTGCACCAAATCAGACCTGATCCATTCTCTGCACCAAATCAGACCTGATCCATTCCTTGCACCAAATCAGACCTGATCCATTCCCTGCACCAAATCAGACCTGATCCATTCCTGCACCAAATCAGACCTGATCCATTCCCTGCACCAAATCAGACCTGATCCATTCTCCGCACCAATTCAGACCTGATCCATTCCTTGCACCAAATCAGACCTGATCCATTCCCTGCACCAAATCAGACCTGATCCATTCCTGCACCAAATCAGACCTGATCCATTCGATGTACAGAATAATTGAACGTTTATATTAATAATAGATAACTAAATATGATAACTGCATATACTCGGAAACTCGTCTCAAATATCAATAAAACGAGTTCGTGGCACTTTATAGCGAGGCTAGACTAGATACTGCATGCACTTTACTAAGTTCCGTTACTATAATTACTATTCATAGACTCCATTTTGATCTCCCATTTCTGAAATTTGTTTTTACATTAAAGGGCGGTGGAGATATGGGTATAATGTGAACAAAGCAGATCAACGAGTACAAACTGAGACGTTACCAAGCTTTAACTAGATAATTCCATTGGTGATTGGAATGTATCGAAGGAATCACCGGATATACTTTAAGTAAGGTACCGTATCCTGATTAATATAAAAATGTTACTTCGTCGCTATCTTGTGGTACCATGACAAGCAAATCGTCTTACATATCACATAACAGAGTCATGGCAGAAATATTTATAAAAAGTAAGTAGTGAAATATTCGTAAAAGATGAATATAACAGCAATATAATTTCATAATATTAATAATAACGTTCGATATAATTGCAATTGGAAAACAATTAATCACGTAGATGCAGGTTGGTCATTATGTTGAATTGAAAATAATACTACAAAGATAGTTCGAAGCTGTTATGTGTGTGTATAATGTGTATCTATTTTGTGTGAGAAATGCAGAAATTCACATTTGCAAGAAATAAAGGCATTTAGATCAAATTAAACATATATAGCGTCTGTATAGCCAAGGTATGATCCTCAAACAAATGAACATCGACACTGGATTAAATAAATTGAATTTACTTTCAGACATATTAGCGCCTTTAAAGTACAACCATTGACCAGAAACTTGTTCTTTTCACTATGACACTTTCTAAAGACACAATACAATTTTGTGGAGCGTAGAGTGCGTCCCATATATATGTTACATTTTGTTACCATTGCTTGAAGTTAACAGACCAAATAATTAAAAACACGTTTTACTAAGCAATTGTAAGGTCTGGTCAACATGGGAAATGATTGGAATGTGATCCGCGCCTACAGATCATTAATTTTGTTTTGAAATATTATGAAATAACGTGTTTATGTGGACTTGTAGAGAAACAAATATACCTCGCTGATGCAATTGACATTTGACCTAAATCTAATTGCACGGAGTAAAGCGAAATGGTTGAATACCCTAAGTTAGAATAACCTCGCCTCGGGCTGTGGGTTTCAACAACAATTCGGTAAAGTAAATCAACAACACGATGACCATTTACTAACACGCTCTATTTCAACGCCCTAATTGTCCATTGTTGTACGATTCCGTTGTTTATCTTCGCTAAAGCCAGTATCTTTTCACAGTGACTGCTCCATGGATTAGTTGCATTATAACAACTACAATGGTTAGCCAAATGACCTACCATTAAACGCTGACGGAATACTAGTGGTTGGCCTTTTGATTTTTGTTCTGTTATTATTCATACCATACAAAACACGCTGTATAATTCAAACTGCTTATGTTGAGGTCACGAAACATAAAGGACCATACCTATATGTGATAGGAAGCAAACTAACAACAGGAAATTCATTTTTTATAACAAAGTACATTTCACGTTTTCTTGGTACCGCGTTATTCATTAATTTCTCGTGAGAATTGTGTGTCCTTTTAATCAATATTTCTTCCGTTTCACACGACTGTTTACATCCGTGTACATCTACTCGACACCAGAACTCTCATTAGTATTAAATAAATTTATGCGAGTAGGGAATGACCTGTGACAAAGTCACATATATTAACATCATATCCGGGCAATCAACCAATAAATTAAGCCCGGCATAAAATGCCGATTTTGTTCTCCGTGCGATGTATGTCCGGGTCACTGACAGACGTTCGGGTCACCGGTGACGCGATATATATTACTGAATCACACCACCGCCTTCATCACTATAATCTATTTCAAGCCAGAGTGACCCATTCGAAATAAATTAGCCATTTATTTCTGTCACCCGTGCAAAGAGACGTGCCTGTTATTTGCTACACGCGCCTCTGTAACCATGGCAAATGTCCGACCTTGCTATGTATATTACAAAGTTACATTACGATGTCGGTGATGGGTTGTCGTAGCGACATATTGCTATGATTTCTACCACCCACTCGACAGCACGGAGTAAACCCTTTATAAGAATTATGTTTATTATATACAAGTAAGTGACGCGGATAACGTGTCCGTATTTAGTAAAGTGTTGTCTCAGTTCCAAACAGTGGCGGATCCAGCAAAATGTATTGGGGAGGGTGGGGGGTCCAAGCTACGCTTAAGATATACGGAGCGTAAATCGCAGAGAAGCTATGCATAATCCAGATCATATGAATCGTCATGCGTTTGGGGGGCATGGCCCCCCTGCTCCCCCCCCCCCCTCTCTGGATCCGCCACTGGTTCCAATGTGCAAAGGTGTGGGCAACCGCGTTTAATAGTTTCCACACGCGGGCGCTATACATTCGAATTATTTCGATTACTGCTTTATGAGGGCGCACAGCTCTACGTGCAACAAACCAATTTGAAAGGACTTGTAACAAATGCTTCCCGATTTGGATTTTGCTTCCTCTTGGTGACCGTAGACTTTCAGAAAAATAATGCAAACATTTAATGTAATTATTGGTAAACCTTGAACAATGAGGCATTTTAGAATTATGTATTCTATGTGACTTATTGTGGTGACATAGAATACAATAGTTACGGGGGTGATATATTGAAGATAATATTTGGTAATCGTAGTCCTAAATAACTATTAAAAATAGCTAGACGTTTCGAGCAATGGCTCTTTATCGATAGCATAGAAGCAAGTGTTTATTTATAAACTACTAGTTACGGGGGTTACAGGAATCGAAACGTTTTATTTGTGTACAAGAACATGGGTACTTTCCGATCATTTAGGGAAATTTCCTTTTTCAGTTTGTAAGGATATATGCGCAATTCATAACCCATATGTGTTCTCAGAGTATGTGAAGTCATGTTAAGAACATGTGTAGTGATGATACTATTGTAAGATTTCAGTAAGAATGGAGTACATCCACTTGGTTTGTGTCACTGCTTGCAAATTTTATTGCATACACCCCATATTAAAAAACAAATAAAAGAATATAAAGAACGCAATGACATGTAAATTCAATACTCTGGAGTACTTGTTGCATATACAATGTACGTGGAACTGTACTGAATACTATAAACATATAGTACTGTACTATACTATAGATTTGGAACACAAATGATAAAAGCACTACACAGATCCTATTGTCACTTTTAGTAAGAGTATAGAATGACAAAAAAGCATAAGCGTCAAATGTAGGAATGTTGCAGGATACAAACATACCACTAGCACTATAGTTCCAGGGCCGGCCCAGGAATAAACGAAAAGCATTATTATACGCAACAATACATGTTAGCGCAAAAGGTTCGGAACATTGTAATTTTAACTTCATTGCTACAACAACACAATATTGGCTCTGCCGTAGAATACTGGTAATCGAATCTGTCGTTCTATATCGTCATCATCCATACAATTATCAGTAACAACATATGCTAAATAAACGTGCTTATGCACAATTTTAAGTATAGAGTCACCAAGATATACGTGTGGAATTACACTGCTTCTAAGAACACTCTTCCGTGGAATAAAGTACATACATTCAGACTTGTTAGGATGGTAAATAATATCGAGGACCGATCCATATTCATAGCAAACATTAACAAGTGTTCACAAACCACGGATGGACGGCTCAAGAAAACCAAGTCATCGATATACATAATATGGCTGAGAAAATACCCATGTGTATAGGGATTATCTTCATACCTTAACACAATCATAAAAACACATAGCCTTACCCTGGGATACCATTATGATGACGTGTAATAACACATCACCTGGATCAATGACGTCATTAGCATATACATTTATTCTACACTGTAACGGGTTATATTCATTTATTGTCACCTCATATCGTGCAGTATTTGTAATGATATTTTGAATTTATATACTGTATTCAAACGCAGCACTTTATATGACTTATCATCGTTTGTGAATCGTATCCGTCGATTTGCAAAGACTTTGTACTAATATTATAGCCTCTAGGGGGCGATATTTAGTAACAGTATGCGGCCTACTGATGATTGTTAAAGACAAAATTTATCACGTCACAATGCTTCTTATTTGTTTGTATTCACCATCTTTATACATGGTGGCCCTGTAACATACAACTCACATACAGCAAAAGTATACAAAATAGTAAATACATAAAATATGAAATACTAGAAATAAACAAGAATTACAAAATCTATCTATAAAGAGGCAATATTTCTTTAAGATGCATTTAAAAATGTCTTGCAATTACAAAAGTCTCTGGTAGGACATTCCATGGTTTAGCACCTTGATATTTAAAAGCCCTTTTATTCATTAACTAGTTTAACAACGGAATGTACAGCAATCAGTAGCAGTCTTTCCAGTATTATAGAACTGTTGTCATCGAGTTACTTAAAACACATTTACAGCTCTGGGCATGTACGATGTGAGTTGTTCACATGACAATCGCCCAAATATAACAATTGATCCGTAGACAAATCCCTTGTTTCACCCATTAAACAACTATTCTGTAATCCGATCTATTTTGTAATTTCTGGAGTCGATTTAAAATACCCTGTTTAGAGATACACGGTCAATGTCTGCTGAACACTGCAATTCTACTAGATTTTGTTACACATTTTATTTACATGAGCGTTCCATTTTAATTGTTTGTCAAATCATACCCCTAGTTATTTAAATTCCTGGACACAATCAACTGAATTTGATATGTTTATGCAAAAATTATTTCCATAGGAACTTATGTACTTAGTTTTGTTACATTGAATGTAAGCCTGTTACTAGGCAACCAATGCTGTATAGCTGTCCTCGGTCGTTTTAATTTTGATTTCATGTAAACCCTTGGAAGAGAACATTGCGGCGATGTCTTTGACAAATATTGACAAGCATGAAATGTGACATTATATTACAAACAGTTTAGGTCTGACTGTACACCGATATACTAACTGGGTATGGAGTCAGAAAATTCTTTGCTGGTCACTACATTTCTGATGTTCACTGAAGAAACAAACAAATATAAATCAATTCATCGTGACCTGCATGACGGGAAGTGTAACTTAATTCTATCAAACACACACACCGTCTTTAGTAGAGAAAACTAATTGCATAACAGCATTTTACAGCATGCTTGCAACAATGACAAACTGAATAATAATAATTTTTCACATTTCATTGACTAGGATTTTGTCTCCCACTAATTAAGTTTAGCCTTTTCGGAATTGATTCACTAATGTCAGTAATTCACCTTAATATACTGACAACATCATAATATTACACACTGTTTAGTAAATTTTAAAATTAAACCAGAAATATAAAGTGTTTCATACGTTTGAAAGAATGGTTTACCTAGTGTACAGTACAGCAAAACAAGTTCCTTTCCAATAGGAAACTGTGAGGGCGCCCGACTTAAGAAAATAGTCTATTAGGTGATAAGTAAATTCACCTGTTACGTCAAACATAATTGTGGCGGTCTGGTGAAAGAATGAATGTTCTTAGTTGATAGTTGATCGACCTCGGACTCCAGCCCGACTCCTAAAAAAGCAATATTTATTATTGTGCATTAAATTCATTGATTCTATGGGAGAAATAACCTAGTTTTGTTTAGTTGTACATTGTTGTCCATGGAGTTTAATTTATGTACTACACCTAAAATAAGCATGCGTTGTGAGTGCTTACATTGTCGTGTACAGGAAAAGTAGGGCGAGACTTAAAATGGCCCTGTTTTTTCAAGGTGTGTGCATTGTTGTATATAGGAAGTTTTTACATTGTTATCTATAGGAAGTTTTTACATTGTTGTTAATGGGAAGTTTTTGCATTGTTGTCTATAGGGAGATTTTATATTGTTATCTATAGAATGTTCTTACATTGTTGTCTATAGGGAGTTCTTGCATTGTTGTCTATAGGGAGATTTTACATTGTTATCTATAGGAAGTTCTTACATTGTTGTTAATGGGAAGTTTTTGCATTGTTGTCTATAGGGAGATTTTACATTGTTATCTATAGGATGTTCTTACATTGTTGTCTATAGGGAGTTCTTGCATTGTTGTCTATAGAGAGATTTTACATTGTTATCTATAGGAAGTTCTTACATTGTTGTCTATAGGGAGTTCTTGCATTGTTGTCTATAGAGAGATTTTACATTGTTATCTATATGATGTTCTTACATTGTTGTCTAGAGTTTTTACATTGTTATCTATAGGGAGATTTTACACCGTTGTCTATTAGGGTGAGCGGAGTTGTAGTGCTAGACTTAAAATAGCCTTTTTTCAAGTTTATTTCATTGTCGTCTAATGGGGAGTTTAATTTTAGTGTGAGACCCAAAATAGCCTTGCTTTCCGCGTTTTTCAAGTTGTCATCTATAGAGAGTTTATTCGTAGCGTGAGACCCAAAATAGGTCTGCTTTTCAAGTTTTTTACTCTGTCGTATACGGGGAGATTACTAGTAATAGCCAGCGTACGAGATCGGCGCACAGCGACTCGGCATGTAACTAAAGGCACGGGAATCATGGTCATTAGTTATTGTTATTTTTAGACCAATAATTTCATATAAAATTAAACAGACTAATAAATATTCATTTCAGTGAAAATATAATGTACAGGACACACATTAAGTGTAAAATATAACAGAAAACTACCACCCGTGTGCAAACCCACGTCTTAAAATATTGTTAGTTTGAATAAGGTGATTCCTGCAAAACAAATGAGCGTCGCCGTTATTAAATGCCACGTCGTTATGCAGATCACGCGTGAATGTACGAGATATGATATATATTCAATATGGCAGCGATGTCGTTCAGTGAAGGCAAGATGTCGTGACTCGGTGGAGATAATATCGTGTAAAAGAAGGGTAGACGGCACAGGGATTTATCATGGGGCCTGTAAACATATTAATGAACATATTATATATGTGTTTGGTGTTTTTTTCTAACTACGCCCTCTTCCAGTGCCACGGAAAAGCAGTGGACAAGTCCGCTCTCAAGTAAGTTTGTTTATCAGTCATTATTACCAAGTTGATTCATCGTCAATTAGCTAATATACTAGTATTGATTGCAATATCTAACCGTTATGGTGGAGACAAAGTACGATTATAGTTGTAAATTCTGAACTTATGTATATTCGCCTTATGTTGTCGGTACAACTTTGCCGGGTGTTTGTTTAATAATATACACAAAGCCGCTTTAATACGGTGGATCGTACAATTATCATAATAGAGTCAGTACGTAGCAGTCTTATTCTATGATTTGTGGTGAAATTCAATATAGATTAAAACACTTATAATATTTTTTTTCTATCATGGAATAATCTGATCCTGATATTTTTTGGTTTACTCTGCAGACTGCAACTTCCACTCCCTTTGTTTGAATCTTCCATTTTGTCTTTGGGCAAAAACAATTGTACATGTATCACCCCCCCCCCCCCCCCCCCGCCCTCTAAAACAAAAATTCATTACTGTAAAATACTTTTTTTAGCTGAAATTAATTTCGCGGAAAAGACGTTTTGGGTGGTGTATGGAATTTATTTTCACTGATTTTTGACAAGTTGAATGTAAAATATAGGAAAAAAGGTATATTCGCTGGATTTTATTTGCGCTGAATTATTCCTATAGCGAAAATAGCAAAAATAAAGTATCTTACAGTACCTCCATGATCATGACACACACATTTATAAATACAGTAAATTTAATAATGCATCATCTGGATTCTAATTTTTTTCACAGACATCAGGTGCTAGAGATGTTTAATCATGCTTTTGACTCATATATGGTAAGTAAGACCATACAGTGTTGAAAATTAACTTAAATGTGCTATAATTCATTAAGACCAATAAACCTGTCAAGCTCCAATTCCTATCAAAATAGTTTTATTGACTTGTGTTGTGTTTTCTGTAAAGCATCAGTAGAACTAGAGACACCAGTATGAGTTCAATAAAAAATGTGACTTGAGGTATGTGGTCACATGTTCAACAATATTTAGTTGATCTGGGATGGACATATGCTAACATATTTTTTAGTATTACACACACACACAGACAGTTGTCAACAATATTGAGTAATCTAGACAAGGACATATGTTAACATATAATTTCGAGTGTTTTTACATACATATACATACATACATGTACATACATGTACATACATGTACATACATACATACATACATACATACATACATACATACATGTACATACATATACATACATATACATACATACATACATGTACATACATATACATACATACATACATACATACATGTACATACATATACATACATACATGTACATACATACATATACATACATATACATACATGTACATACATACATACATACACGTATATCTCTCACTAACAGAATTGTGTTTTCACCAAATTCCTTGTACAGCATATGTATAAGATAAACTTGTGAGTTTTATGTAATTCTCACCCATTCATATTAACCATGGATGCTGTTATCTGTAATTTTTTGTAAATATGTATATACAAATTCAAACAAGAGTTTGTGTTTCGTTATTGGATGCTCTTTTTTTAGCCTCCCTCTGTATAAAACTTGTTCCTGATTGAATGAGACTGACATCATTTATTCATAAATTTACAGTAAATCACATTTATCACATTACATGGTAGAATATAAAATGAGAGTATATCTTGAAAACTTTTGTTTATGGAAGGTAATGGTTAAAAACTGGATATCGCAGTCATTCATCCTTGCACATTTGTACAGAAAATCTGCCACTAAACATTGTATAATTAAGAGGAGTCTCTTGATTTGAAATTCCTCTGCTTTCATAGTTATTGGTATATTAATTTTAGGGTAAACCAAAATGTATGAACAATTCAACATTCTTACTTTAATATCCAATTTACACATTACAGAGTAACTTCCATATGTTGTGCATACACAAAAGATCAATATTGTTTGGTGTAGATGCAAATTGCTATCAGTACCAGCGTACACAGAGTACCGTATAACCCAGTTACATTATTAATTAAATATACATGTACATTGTACCACTAGAACAGTAATTCACTTATTGTAACCTGGCATACCAACTAGCAGGCTAGCTTTAGTCTGTGTAATTATAGCAGACCAACAGGCAGGCTGTCGATATGGTCATACATTAAAGTGCCTGTGAAATGGCTGCTATTTTCACGCCTAAAATTATCCATTGATACATAAATATTATTAATTTTTATGTTTCTAAGCATGAATTATTTGTTTTAAGTGAAAAAATGTGTTTTAAACTCAATCTACGTCAACTTTATTTTTGTGTATTTTAAAACGAGGCTCCTCATTAGCTTCTTATTTGCATACAGAAATTCCCCTTGTGACGTCAGAAGGGGAAGTCGCATGGCAGCTTGCATTGCAGATACGTGTAAATAAGGCAAATTTCTTGTGCAGTTTTCTCGTCTTTGACTAAAATTTCACTTATGTACTTGTTTGTCAAAGGGGGAATAGACCATAATGAACACAAACTATCAATTTTTGTTGCATGGGGTTGAGTTAGATGCGAAATATGTCCGTTCTGGTGTAGCTGGTCACCGTGATCGTCACCGACAGGTTACTAGGCACGTCACTACACTGTTTTATTTCATCGATCGTCTGAGTAAAACTTTCAAAATTAAAATAAAAGAGAACATATTTTGACATTCTAAACATTAGACTATCGTGATCACTATAAAATAATTAAAAAAAACGACAAATCACAGTTACTAAATAAATGACAGCCGCGTGGAAATAAATTCAAATTTTGTTGAAATAGGTGAACGCGTCGGGTCACGACGAGGGCAAGTGCGTTAAAAGCGGCGTTTAATTGGATAACAAAATAATCGAGATCGACACACATACAGATAAATTCAGAGTGGATTCGAGTTAGCGTGATCCATGGAGTGATTGTCATAATTATAACATCATATCACAGTCCCTCTATCACAGATCAAGCTGCAAGCATGGAGATAAAAAAAGAACAACAATCAACAAACAATTCAGAAACTTTCAGCCTTCGAAAATGAAAACAATTAGCAGTGTGTAAGGGCTGTGTAATTTCCTGTTTGTCCGATGTTTCGTTTTCGTGTCACTGTCAAAATTATTGCTACCTTTTACTTAACAGGGACTAAATGGTCTCTATAAAATGATAATCATGTTCGCAAAAGAAGTCAACTCATTTGAAACACTTGCCGGACGTCTCTCTCTTCTGTAATCCGTCTCGGTGATCATGGTCCGAAATCTATTTCTTTCAAAAGTGTTGCACCAGGTTTATGTTGTCGGCGTTTCTCTTTAAACCTAGGTTTTTTTTCATGGACGAGGACAGTTTCCCCCCCCCCCCAAAAAAAGAATCTGAGGTTAAGTGGCTTTCGTCCACTGATATCGCACCTTCGGATCGATTAGAAACGTGTCAATACTTACACTATGACTATACGTTTCACTGCAACTGCCCACAACACAACATCTAAGAACTCTCTCTCCAAAAAAAAAAGAAAATAGACCAAAAAAAAAAGAAAAAAAAAAGGCCGACCGAAAAATGTATATCGTTTAAAAGTATACTGAATGACCAGTGTTATTACGGCTCAGGGGTATGACTTCCTCTCACATTTTGGCATTTGGTGGCGCACTTTCGGCGAGAGTCTGAAATCCGGAAACAGTCGACCGTTTCAGGATAGGTGGGCGTGGCTACAACACGAGAAATATCCCAAGTTTACTTGGATACGAGTAATCATTTTCAGCAAAAAAATTAATAACTGCCCATTTCAGTGGGACACAGATCTAAAATGGGAAACGTGAGGATGGGCATTGCACAGGCACTTTAAAGTGAAAATAGATTGTATTGTGTATTGTCATTTTAAACTTTGTCACTAAATGCATTTGTGAGGTAGTGGACTTATACATGCACTTGGTTCTTTTAGTTTTTTGGTGTTAATTGTCCAGATTCATGCCCATTATCTGATTGGTTCATAAACTTCTAACATTAAACTAATTTGCAGTTTTACACTTCATATATACATGCTGATACCTCAGTGTGTTATGGCTGCATCAGCTTTGATATAAAATCAGGATTGTCTTACAGCCATATGTTTCAATAACAAAATTCAAATAGGCCTGATAAAAGCCAGGCTGACCAATATGCTACATATTTTAATGGCGATTATTGTTTTATTACTACAGACATATGCTTATCCAGCTGATGAATTAATGCCTCTTAGCTGCAAGGGGCGTGTCAGGGGTGAAGAAACCAGCAGAGGTGATGTAGATGATGCTCTGGGAAAGTGAGTTATTAATATCTTTTTACTATTCAGTCCTGTTTGTAGGCAGTCTGAAAACAAAGACTTATGGATTGACCTCCATGCATACATTCTTGTCTCGTGCATTTGGATATTCACTTCAAATTCCATAATGGTGGTCATTTTTGTACTAAAAATACATCAAAATCAAGCATTTCTGTTATTCTGGAATTGAACCTTAGTCATGTATGGACAAATTTCATTCCAACTTGATACATAAATTGCACATTATGGAACCTTGATGCACATCATTTTGTTGCAACAAATACTGCTCTGACAATGCTCTTCATGTAAACATCAAGCATTCTCTGTAGCACATATGCGCATGTATTTGTTTGATGACCCGATTCAAGATGACTGAATGGCTGCCATTTTACTGTCAAAAACTCGCCATGCATTTCTGCCATTTTGTAACCAGAATTAGATCTTCGGTCTATGTAATGCAATTACTTAAAGAACATTTATTCATACAAATACCCTCCTGAGTTTTTTTTGATTGAAATATATAGAAACCCTCTCAAAATAAACTTAAAGCGGAATAACTAAACCATATTCAAACATTAAATACAATTTTCCAAATTTGATTTAGATTTCTTGTGTCTGAACTGTAATGCTAAAATAGCGTTTGTTGAGAACTATGACAGATGTTTCATGTCACCCAGGCAATGTGATAAAGTAATGTATAGTGATTAAAAATCGTTAATAATTAGTTGTGATGTGGTTCTACAGACACATCCATCTTTGAATTCAGTGTTTTATTGGAATGTAGAAGACACAGTATAATAATAATAATTTATTTCAATGAAATCCATCGGTGTTTTTTGATTGTACATACAGGGCCTCATTTATTAAATTTCCTAACTGTCTGGTACATCACAGGAAAATTGATTCATTCATGACTTGCTTGTTAGCCAACCAAAAAACCCTCCCATGTGAATTAGTAATATGCATTTATATCACATCAATAACATTTCTTTGGTTTAAACAGACTCGTACTGGAATTTTAGACTCATATTTTAAGTGACATTTTCATGTTAATTTAATGTATATAAACTGATGTATCACTGATTTATGCATCATGTGTCTTGTTTTAACCAATCGGAAAGTGTGACAGTGAAATATAACATTTTATGCATTACCAGTTTCTACATTTTTGTCTTTTTTTTTGTTTCAGATTTTCACTAACATTGATAGACACTTTAGATACATTAGCACTGCTTGGTAATTATAAGAAGTTTGAAAATGCAGTTCAGCTTGTCATACGTGATGTGACATTTGACACAGACATTGTTGTCTCTGTCTTTGAGACTAACATCAGAGTTTTGGGGTAAGGATTTTTACATTACTTCTGTATCACGTTTGTATATACTTTTGATTGGACAGAACGCAGTCACATGGCCATCAATACAACTCTTTATAAACATAGATTTATTCATAAAAATCCAGTGACCCTGTACTTAGTTTTATTTTTGTGCATGTGTGGTGGTTTACAAAAAATGTTATGTTAAATTTTTGGGATACAATGAAATTTATACTTACCTCTGTATCATTCAATATTCAGTATACATTTCTCTTCAGGTCATTATAGCTGAATTTTGACCTCCACTTCAGTAACTATTTGTTCAATGATGATTTTCATTTATTTCAAGCCTTACTTTAATTTGGGGAAATATCACCAAGCAGATATAAAAGAAAGAAAAGTATGTGTGCAGAAAAGTTTAGAGAGTTAAAAAGCATTCAAATATAATTAAAAATAAAAACACACTTTTTGTTATATTTGAAATATTGAAGTTTACTATAAATCACAAACAATTCCTTGGGAAATATATTATTAAATAAACAAATGAACTATCAAATATTCAGCTTGTATTACCAAATTACTGGGATTTTTGACTTCTGATGGCACAAGAGTCTCTGAGTTTCCGCCCATTTATTCATGTTTGTATGTGTCTTTTCAACTGATAACTCAAAAACCACTCATCAGATTTCAATGAAACTTGGTACATTACAAGTCCATAGAGTTGATTTGTTTTGGGTTGAATTTTATGCTTAATTTTGTGCTTTTTTCACTTGACATATTAAATTGCAGACCTGATTGGTTTTAATTGAACTTTCATTTTTAAACTGATTTGCATAATCATTTTCAGCTTTTTCACTAATGTACATATACATACATATATCAATTTATTAATGCAGCAGTCATCACCAACCTTGGTCATATTTTGAGTACATGTATGTCTTTCTTCTGTGAGATCAAAATGATGCAGATGCTTGAAAGCATTGTTCTTGAAAGTGACAACTGGTTGTAATACAGTAATGACTAACTTGCTATAACTCATTTGTCTTCACATTGCAGGGGTTTATTAGGTGGGCATGTGATGTCCCTTGCATTAAAGGAAAGCTCTGATTATATGCAGTGGTATAATGATGAGTTATTAAATATGGCTAAAGATTTGGGCTATAGACTACTGCCAGCATTCAATACTTCTACTGGCATGCCATTTCCACGGGTAAGTGTGTATAATAATAATTGTTTTAGCTGTCACAGTGTGTGATAAGTCAATTTATAGTGGTAATGTCCACAATGAGAATTGTTTCAAGGTACAGTGTACGCTTGAGTCAAAGCATTTATACAATGCATGATTTGATTTTTTAGCTTTGCTGTCGAATTTGTTGAGCGGAGCTTATCATATAAGTGATTGTCCGATGTCGTCGTCTGTGTCAACTTTTTACTTTTTGACTTCTTGAAAACTGCAATTCTTATTGCTTTGATACTTGGTGTATATGTACCTTCTCTTAGATTTGTTCTTTTTGTAATGATATTTTTAATTTTCTAATTTTGATGAATATTTTTTACATTTTTTGTAAAAAGTGATATTTTCGACTTCTTATTGAAAACCGCAAGTGTGATTGTTTTGATATTATACATATAGGCACTACAGATGTACCTCTCTCAGATTTGTTCATTTTGTGATGATATCTTCAATTCTCTAATTGAAATGTGCATTGCTAACAGTGGAGCTATCTCGCGCGAAAGGCTGTTTGTTATTTTTTGAAAACAAATTTTTGTGAGGGATGGCATGCTTGTATTTCAAACCCTTTTATTTAATATAATACCAAAGCAAGCAATCCTTTGTGTTTGGGATTTTAGCTAAAACCAGGAGGTTTTGAAATAGTGGGCTTAGATTGAGTGATCACCTGGACACTTTTCCGTTGTTGCTGTTACCTTGATTGTTAAATCAACTTCATTCATTGATTCTAGACAAATATGACTCTATATTGTGACATTTGTCACTTGATTTATATTATTCCTATCAAGTACTTATCATCATTATTTGTGTTTCCTCTCATGGCAGGTAAATTTAAGATATGGAGTGGTGAATTCCAAGTCACGTACGGGTACAGAGAGAGACACTTGTACAGCATGTGCTGGCACTATGATTTTGGAATTTGCTGCCCTCAGTAGGCTGACAGGGGAGAGCATTTTTGAAGTAAGTAATGCTAAGGCTGATCTAATTCATGTACATTAGTGTATTCAACAGAGAAACCAAATACTGCCCCAGACTTTCTCGCCCAAATTTTTTCTGCACTTTTTTCTTAATTTCTTCAATATTTCTTAAAATGAACCCTAATTTTGGAGCCAACTGACAAAATTTTTGTAAATTTTCTGTTTTTACTCAAAAACATTTGGCAATTTTTGTCCCAATCTTTAGAAGGATTGTGCAGACTATAAGCGGGACTATTTTGTGAATTTGTGATGAAAAGGGGGAGGTTAATAACATTTTATAAACTTACTGGTTTTTAATGAAAGTATATAAAGATCATGAATGTAAAACTGTATTGATATTTCTCAATATTATAGGAAAAAGCTCATCGTGCCATGCAGTATATTTGGGAAAAAAGACATCGGTCTAATAATCTGGTGGGTACCACCATCAATATACACAATGGGGATTGGGTTAGAAGAGGTACGTTTCATTCAATTACTTTCCTCTATGCATTGCATGCTGTGACATTTCTTGCAGTGAATACAGCTAACCCATGTGTGTTCACTGTACCTCATGTATTCATACATTTGTGTTCAAACAGAAAGTGGAGTTGGTGCAGGCATCGACTCTTACTATGAATATTGTCTTAAAGCCTATATTCTTCTGGGTGAAGAGATCTATCTAGAAAGATTTAATAAGGTATGATATCATATACTCAAGAACTCAAGGTTATGATGTATTCAAATAGGTGATTTTTCATTCAACTGCAAGATCTCGCAAGATGCATGAAAGACGCGCGTCGAATATCTGCCGCAAAAACGATTTGATTTTGAACTCAAATTTCTTTACTTCGTAGCTCACATCGACCGGCCGATCTTCAACATGAGTATTGCTTTCGAATACCCTCACTTAATCAAAATTGTCTATCATCAAATGTGTACAGCACATTATCAAGCATGGAAATACCCCCCAAAATATTTTCGCGTTTGTTGAATCGCATGTGTCGCATACAACTTATTTACCACGTCCGTGTCACTGAGAATGTTATAGAACCGTACTGTGTCTGGGTGGAATATTCTAGATTTTTTTTTAGAAAATGGTTGAATAGGTAATAGTACACTGTAGGAGGCAATAGAAGGTAATGGAACATTCTAGAAAATGGTAGTAAGTTCCAGACTCATTATGTATGCTGATGTAATGGTCTATTTATAGACAGTGGGGGTATATATAGGGGAGTTGTTCAGCACTGAGTTCAGATCGGCGAACTCGTTGAATTGTGTTGGAGTTTAAGTATCTAGTTATTGGAGGTTTGGAGTTTTACCGCGTTATTGTACTTGATGTTTGCAGAGTATAATAATACCAGTACCAGTTGAAACCTCATCTGTTGGCTCCGTGTTCGTATTTTATCATCGCCGCCAGAGAAGTCTTTCTGTTACTGTTGTCATTTTGGTATTTGAACCATCACACCTGTACTATACCAATTACGATAATATTACGTTGCGTGTGACAACATGCAATGTTTGACGCCACTACGACGCTATGACCTTTGTTTGTCCTGTTTTTTTGTTCGATTTCACGCACAACGCGTGATTCCCGCAGTGAACGGAAAATGGTCTATTAATCATGTACAATATGCCTTAGAACTTGGATGATGGTTGTTTACTAATAATGAATCATGTGACAGATAATTTGCATATGGTACTGTTATGTCTGCACTTTTGGAGTTGATTGTTCTGACAGTTTATAAATACATACATTGTATGAATAGCAGAAACCGAAAGATGTTATAAAATTTTTCTAGAAATATACATTTTTATAAATCAAAATGACTGTTTAATTCTAATTGGCCAAACTAAAAAAATGGTACGTTGACATCGTGAGCTACGTAATATTAATGAGTTAGTTCAACATCATCCAATCAATGCTTCATATTGAAGAAGTGCGTTGTCATGCATTATGAGCGTAGACAGTGTTAATCAATCACTATATCTATATTATTATAAATACATTATTTTGTAATTTAAGATACAGTTTTGTGCCATTCACTGTATATCTATCCTAAGCATTGAATTGCCTTACCCTATGTGGTTACTATGTTTTGAATGACTTTGTAAAGTACTAATTATAATGTATTTATTACAGCACTATGATGCAATCATGCGTTATGTTAGCAATGGTCCGCTTCTAATTGATGTACATATGCATAAGCCAACAACTAAGTCCAAGAACTTTATGGATGCATTATTAGCGTTTTGGCCAGGCCTACAGGTAAACGACCATACAGAATAACATCCATCAATGATTGCCTTGGAAGCATAGAGATTTTAAATGGCATTATTTATAAAGCATGTGTATAGACAAATAATCAAATAATTGCACTTATTGTATACTGGTTTATTTTTACCATAGAAACAGTTCAGTCATTTATGTAAACATATGCGCTTGGAATAAAGCAAATATGGTATTCAGAGTTTATTTTTGAATGTTTAATACTGTGACATTATCTGTTTAATTTACCTTACTGCACTAAGTTTTTGATGTTAGGTGAAGCTATTTTGAAATAACATTATCCACAGTTGATTTTCTGTGGCCCATAATAACAGTTATTAAAACTTAAATTCTGTTTTTAAGGCTTTAACGAGAAGCTTTTAAGTTAAGAAGGATGATTAATTAATATATATGATGTATATGGTGACTCTGTGATAGGGTAGTGTTAGTTGCATAAATATATGTACTTAATTGTTGCTTCTATTTCCAGGTTCTTGTGGGAGATATTAAGCCTGCTATTGAAACCCATGAAATGCTATACCAAGTAACAAAAAGATACAATTTTCTTCCTGAGGTAGGTGGATTTTACCAATCTAATTTGTATTAAAAGCTGCCCCGTAATAGAAGCCACACTCATTCTTTTTGAACAATTTAAAACCAAAAATTTATCATTTATCATATGTCTAGATGCTCTAATAGAAGCCACATCTCCTCTGTTGTATTGTGCCTTTGTAATGATACAGATTTGGCAGTAACAGACTGTATTTCTGATAGTCTTTTTGGATTGTGATTTGTTCGTGTTTGCTGTGAGTAGTGTTTGCATCATGTATACAGAAAGATTGACGCGGCTGAAACTGCCAACTCTACTTTATCGTCTCAAGCATGCTGACTTAATTCAAACCTATAAAGTTATCCACGGACATGATCATATTAACCAGAATACCTATTGCCTTTTAGTTATGTGGTAAAACTACATGAGGTCACAATCTGAAACTGCAAATAGATAAAACAATTGGTCAAAGAGCTAAATTCCTTTCAGTCAGAGTTGTTAATGACTGGAATCACTTGGCCAGGAGGCTGTAGCAACGTTCTCACACGTCTAAAAAACACCAGTGTTAACACTGTTTTTTTGTTGTGCAAATATTATCTATAATCTGCTGAATTGTCTGCTCGTGTTCTCAGTAAAAACACCGGTGTTTTGCGCCCTCAACGAATCATATCACAGAAAGGTCAATAAACAAATTGAAAGATCAGTCGAAAAATGGCCTCTTCTGCATTGCTTTGTTCTTGTTTTTCTGTGTGTTTTTACACATGAGAAGAAGACAACGACGAACAATTTATCAAGATTTCGAAAAGCAAGAAATCGTCAACTTGTTAGGTCAAACAAGACCGAGAAATGATTGGTTCATGTTCACGCTATTCGAGTGTATGAATAACACAACAATTGGCCCAGCATCCCTAGACGTTCTGTCCACCATTCTTTGAATATTCGATTCTCTCCATACAGATATCAGTAATCTTGTTTTTTTCGTCTGACCAGTTTGACATTCAACCTGTAACCTCTGATGCCATCTTGTGTAATGACAAGCATAAATAAGTCGGCGATAGTGGGCGTTTGGCCGTCGTATTGTGTTCACACAGTGCGTTGTGCAAGAGCCGGTGTGACAACGGCGTTTAGGATCTGGTCCACCCCTTTTACGACAGTGTCAAAAACGCTGACGTTCACCCACACATTATAACAACGTTCTCAAGGCGTTGTGACAACAGCTTATTTTGTCCAGTGAGAACACCACTTGTATCTGCTATTAGTATTAATAGGTTTAAAGCTGAAATCTGTGCCAGTTTTACCACGCTTATTGGCTGATTATTGTCTGTAATATTATAATCATAGGTCAGACTTTGCCACAATGGCCATGCAGCTAAAGGTGTACAACACGGTTAATTTATTACAAAATCCCAGTATTTTCATGTATGTGTATTTTTCTCATTATCATAATATATTATTTTGTGTGTTATCTTTCAGGCATTTACTGTTGACTACAATGTGTACTGGGGTCAACATCCTCTGAGGCCAGAGTTTGTGGAAAGTACTTTCTTTCTATACAAGGTATTTGCTTATTTCTGTAATTGATATACAATAAATGCGAAGATTTGTTCACATACATATTCCTGTACTGTAAAAAACTTTATTTCTACTTGATATGTATTTTTGCTATTTTCACTGAAGGGATGATTCAGTGAAAATAAAATCCAGCGAATACCGTAAAATCCCTCAAATAAGAGCCACTTTGTAACACTTTCATTTCTGGGGGGTGCTTATTTGAGGTAACATGTTGACAACTTTGTAGCCAGTGGCTCTTAAACCAGGGTCATCAAACTTTTTCATTGTGAAATAGCGAAGGGGATAGGCAAACACACACACAACCAAAATAGACAAGTAATTATTAATGATGTATCATTGCAATTAATTTATTCTGTAAAAATACTGTTATGGGAATAACAAATGTCAAATAAATACGACGATTCGTCGTTTCATCGATAATGTGTAGCGATGCCTGAAGTCACATTTTACTGACAATGCGTAGCGATGCCTGAAGTCGGATTTGGTAGCACTTTCAGTGTCTGACCCTACACTCGAATCACTTGTACTTCCGTTGTACAATTGTTTACCAAGTTTTGTACGGCAAACTTTTTTCTTGAAAACTGGGAATAACTTGGGTGGCTGTGGCTGGCGTGGTGGTTGATTTGGTGACGATATAAAATAGTTTCGGATAGAATTGATCTGACCAGCAGCGACAGGAGAAGACATACTTGCAAAGCAAGCATGGAACGAATGAAGAAAATGATGCCCAATCACTTGTATTTATGGCAAAAACAATAAATAAAAACACGTTTTTCTATAGATTTTTACAGCTTGGGTACTTGGGCATTGTTTTAATTGTGCTAGACGTCTGACAGTACAGCTTTGGTTTATATTTCCTGTTTCATAATCAAGCCAGCTTATAATGATATGTTAATGATATTCACGTACTTCACAGTCCACGCAAACAGGGTCAAACTATAGTCCCACCCCTATATAACCAAATACGAAACGATACCGAGAAAGTAACAATTACATGTATTAAAAATAATTTCCTGTGACCAATCGGAGAGACGAAATCATTCACGAAAGCCCAGGCCTGTTACAAGGCATTTTCTGATTGGTACAAGTTCAGATTATTTTCAATTCTCACAAATAGCTAATTTAAATATTTGGGTCAGGCGGGTCACGTAGACTTCACTTTGCTGTAAGACAAGTTGATCGCGCAAGTTTGTGGAACTAATCCATTCGACTTCAATTTTTATTACTTTCAGCAAGAGAGTCCTCTCCACACTAATGCCAGTTATTTTGTTCCTTCCCTGAAGATTTTGTCTCGAATCACCCCAAAACGAACGTCTCAAATGAAATGCAAAAAATAACCCAAAATCACGATCAGCGAGAGTGGGCTGCGTAATCATTACATTCTCACAGTCGGAGCTACGTCACGATCCCTCAAACGTTGCCAGGACCGGATTAACACCTCTGTTTTCCCCCACGCTAAGGAAAAAATCTTTTGTTTTCTGCTGACTTCCTGTTCCGGTCCGTCTGTGAGAATGTATTTTCGATACCTCCGATTTTCCGATAAAGGCGTTCTAAAATCGTGACGTTCTTTACTTGGTTATAAAGACAACATTGACAATGAATATCTCAACGTGTCCTTCGGTGTTTCGGCAAAAAACATACTAGTAGTTACTACTGAATAGTTTGTGAATTGGTCGATTGTGTGTCAGAAATATAAAATGGACAAGTTGACAGTCACATTCATGCTCTCAGTGCATTTCTTTCGTCTATCATTCTTCCGTTCTCAATTACACAGGACATCAGGCAAGTTATGGGGATAATCTTTATTTGTCTCACACCTTCTGTGGTGCAATAAACAATGCAGGGTGGAAGTGAGGCACAACAAGCTTGTGTCTGCCTGATTGTAAACAACCGGGCGGCTGGCGCTTATTTCAGGGTTCTTATTGACAAAACCACTCAACTCTTGGTGGCTCTTAATGGAGGGTCAAATGTAACAAATTTTCACTGAGTGGCTCTTAATTGAGGGTGGCGCTTATTTGCGGGTTTTTACGGTATATTATTTTTTTTTTCTATATTTTAAAATTAACTCAACAAAATTCAGTAAAAATAAATTCCATACAAAACACCCAAAAAACTTTTTCAGCGAAAATTAATTCCAGCTAAAATAAAGTATTTTACAGTATATCATGAAATTATCACAAGAATTCAAGTGTACATGTATCTATGGAAGCACTACAGTGATCCCGTTTTTTGGTGGTAACCTTATTATTATTATTATTATTATTTTTAGTAATAGTTTATTGCATCTTTAGAAAAAGAACATTTCTGTCACTTGTTAGCAATAAATATATATGTAACAAAAACTAAAAAGTAGTACAAGTAACATTGAAAGAAAAATTATCCAATATTATTTTGGGTTGTGAAGCACCTGTTTATAAAACTTCCAATGCAATACAGTACATAGAAAGAAAAGTGTTTAGACTTTACATCAATAATTTGGAACATGTTTATTACTGGCCTAGTAGTTAATACTGTGTTGGTAACTTTAAATGTATATAATTGTGTATTGCAGGCAACCAATGATCCACACTATTTAGAAGTTGGTAAAAATATCATTGATAATTTGAATGAGCATGCCAGGGTACCATGTGGCTTTGCAGGCATGAAGGATGTACGTACAGGAAGTCATGAGGATAGGTATGAATTCATTTCTAATAATATGAGGTTACTACAAGGATACCTCAAAGTATGCACAAAGACAGTACAGTGCAAGAATACATCATAGGATTGCCAAAATCCAAAAAGTTTTAGAACGGAATCAGTCCGGTCAAACCCTGGTGGTAGCCATGTTTGTTTTTATTATTAAAGGATGCTTACGCACTAATTTGGAAGGAGAGCTTTGTTTTAATGAATGCGATTCTGACATGTCTGTACTGATCATGTTCACGCATACATGTAGTGGGTACATATGCAAGCATTTCTGCTTTCCTTGAACTGGATCTCAAGTGGCTCATCTAAGGTGATTTGCAATACAAAACAATTAAACTTATTTGAATGGTAAGCTCCAACTTCTTCCTATAACCTCATTCTGAATGCAGATAACATTTTTTTTTTTTTTTAATGCTAAACAAATTCACAATACACCGAAAAAATACAGACAAAAAAAAAAATAGTTACAGACAAAACACTAACACTCCTGACTGTGAAGGATTTGATTATTAGTCCCCATTTGGACGCAGTTCGAAAACGGGGACTTATGGATTGACATTTTATGCATCCATGCATCCTCTCGTGTGTGCATATATCTTGTATCTTAGACGAGCTT
Source organism: Saccoglossus kowalevskii (assembly GCF_978046115.1). Taxonomy (NCBI): domain Eukaryota; kingdom Metazoa; phylum Hemichordata; class Enteropneusta; family Harrimaniidae; genus Saccoglossus; species Saccoglossus kowalevskii. The sequence goes on from NC_140657.1 coordinate 5,239,004, forward strand.
GGACTAATCACAATCAAACTTCACACATGCATCATACATGTACATAATATTATACATATGCACATCAATTTGTTTCACGATCTGATTCAAGATGGCCGAATAAAAAATCATCAAAATCAAGCATTTTTTGATGGATTTTGTTCAAACTTGGTACATAACGTTGGACATTATGGGTTCTGGATGCGAGTCATTTAATTTTTCAGATCGAATTCAAAATGGCTGACTGGCTGACATTTTGTTTTAATGAATGCGCTTCAAGAGCCATATCGCTGATATGCCTTGACTGATTATGCTTAAATTTTAGGTTATAAATATATAGATGTATTCAAAATAGCCAACTGGTGGCCTTTTTGTTTTAAAACATGCTGTTCCAGAGCAATATTTCTCAATATGGACAAGTACTCATTTGACGATCAGATACAAGATGTCAATCATTTTAATGTTAAAAAATCATCATAATCAAGCATCATCTTCTGGATCCATACTTCTGACATGTTTATGTTCCAACTATAGTACTATAAACAAAACTATATATCTTAAATTTAATAACTAACAGGGACTGTGCCATGCATGGCTTGTTTGATTATAGAATGGATTCCTTTGTTTTGGCTGAGACATTCAAGTACCTATATCTCTTATTTTCTGAACCTGAAGATTTATTTATTGATGTTGATGATTATTTATTCACCACAGAAGCTCATTTACTACCTCTCTATCTGGGAAACATTAAAAATCAGTCTGCCTCATCCAAAAACTTTGTAAGTATACTTTGTCATTTCAGTGTCTATATTTCATCATTTTCAGTACAGCTCACAATTTTTTTGCCAAAAGCTGTTGTGCTGATGGACATTAATGCAATCTTAGCTTTGTGTATGCTCCATTCATTCATTTCTTCACTAAGTATACAACTGTCAAAATTTCAGTGAATTTTTTAGTTTTTACTCAAATAATTTGGCCATTTTTGTCTCAATCTTCTGAAGTAAAGGGCAGACTATAAACAGGACTATTTTGTGTAAATGTGCTGAAAAGAAGAAACTGGTGGTGAAAAGGTTGAAATACAACCATGGGCTCAAATTTTTTACAAATATTTGATTAAGCAGTGTACTCTTCAAGTTTGCATCACTAAAATCTATGCATTGAGAATTGAACTTTTGTATAAGCAATGAGGGCATCCATTCCTTCTTTCAATCACTGGTGAACCATTACTTCATGTATAGAGTTATATTTACTGGTTATTTATTAGCCATGCAACACCAGTATAGAAAATTATAATCACCAATACAGTGGTGAATAGGTCATGGTGCAAGGGATGCTTTCATTGGTTCTTGCATTGATTATTTCAATTATCTCAACTGGTTAAATATTTATCCAGCTCAGATCTACTTGTGTCTGACCGCAAAGTGAAAAATGCCATTTTGTTGTTTCCTTATACAAATCATGTACATACAAATCTACAGTGGATTATAATTTTGCTTGTCATTAACTAACAAGCAATCAGCATAGGATTATTCATCTTCAAATTAATTAATAAAAAGGAAATGTTTATGATTCCTCATATTTCCAGAAACTTATTTTTATACATGTTATCTTTACTTTTTATTTTTATTTTATTTTTGAGTATGTCCACCACTACAATTACACATCCATTGTATTTCCTGAAAACTTTTACTCTGTGTTGTTAATAAGCTGTTCTATTTTCTAGGAACCACAGCCTCCAATATCAGTGGAATTCTTGGATGGTGATAGGACATGTCCAAATCACAATTATAAACAAAACTTTGCCCAGTTTGCTGATTTGGTGAGGAAACCTCTACAGGAATCAGATGCATTACATGTAGACTATTGTTCACAGAATCTAAAATCTAGTTCTAAAAGGTAAGACGCGTAGAATTGGATTACGGGTACCTCTTTTACCTAGAATGGGTGTGGTACAGCAGGGTTTAAACCTCCCTTACCTAGAATGCATGCAGCAGGGCTTAAATCTCCCTTACCTAGAATGCGTGTGGTACAGCAGGGCTTAAACCTCCCTTACCTAGAATGCGTGTGGTGCAGCAGGGCTTAAATCTTTCTTACCTAGAATGCGTGTGGTGCAGCAGGGCTTAAACCTCTCTTACCTAGAATGCGTGTGGTGCAGTAGGGTTTAAACATCTCTTACCTAGAATGCGTGTGGTACAGTAGGGTTTAAACCTCTCTTACATAGAATGCGTGTGGTGCAGCAGGGCTTAAACCTCTCTTACCTAGAATGCGTGTGGTGCAGTAGGGCTTAAACCTCTCTTACCAAGAATGCGTGTGGTGCAGTAGGGTTTAAACCTCTCTTACCTAAAATGGGTGTGGTGCAGCAGGGCTTAAACCTCTCTTACCTAGAATGGGTGTGGTGCAGCTGGGCTTAAACCTCTCTTACCTAGAATGCGTGTGGTGCAGCAGGGCTTAAACCTCTCTTACCTAGAATGCGTGTGGTGCAGTAGGGCTTAAACCTCTCTTACCTAGAATGCGTGTGGTGCAGTAGGGCTTAAACCTCTCTTACCTAGAATGCGTGTGGCGCAGTAGGGCTTAAACCTCTCTTACCTAGAATGCGTGTGGTGCAGCAGGGCTTAAACCTCTCTTACCTAGAATATGTGTGGTGCAGTAGGGCTTAAACCTCTCTTACCTAGAATTGGTGTGGTGTAGCAGGGCTTAAACCTCTCTTACCTAGAATGCGTGTGGTGCAGCAGGGCTTAAACCTCTCTTACCTAGAATACGTGTGGTGCAGCAGGGCTTAAACCTCTCTTACCTAGAATGCGTGTGGTGCAGCAGGGCTTAAACCTCTCTTACCTAGAATTGTGTGGTGTAGCAGGGCTTAAACCTCTTTTACCTAGAATACGTGTGGTGCAGTAGGGCTTAAACCTCTCTTACATAGAATGCATGTGGTGCAGCAGGGCTTAAACCTCTCTTACCTAGAATGCATGTGGTGCAGCAGGGCTTAAACCTCTCTTACCTAGAATGCATGTGGTGCAACAGGGCTTAAACCTCTCTTACCTAGAATGCATGTGGTGCAGTAGGGTTTAAACCTCTCTTACCTAGAATGCATGTGGTACAGTAGGGCTTAAACCTCTCTTACCTAGAATGGGTGTGGTGCAGCAGGGCTTAAACCTCTCTTACCTAGAATGCGTGTGGTGCAGCAGGGCTTAAACCTCTCTTACATAGAATGTGTGTGGTGCAGCAGGGCTTAAACCTCTCTTACCTAGAATACGTGTGGTGCAGCAGGCCTTAAACCTCTCTTACCTAGAATGCATGTGGTGCAGTAGGGCTTAAACCTCTCTTACCTACAATGTGTGGTGCAGTAGGGCTTAAACCTCTCATACCTAGAATGCATGTGGTGCAGCAGGCCTTAAACCTCTCTTACCTAGAATACGTGTGGTGCAGTAGGGCTTAAACCTCTCTTACCTAGAATACATGTGGTGCAGTAGGGCTTAAACCTCTCTTACCTAGAATACGTGTGGTGCAGCAGGGCTTAAACCTCTCTTACCTAGAATGCGTGTGGTGCAGCAGGGCTTAAACCTCTCTTACATAGAATGTGTGTGGTGCAGCAGGGCTTAAACCTCTCTTACCTAGAATACGTGTGGTGCAGCAGGCCTTAAACCTCCCTTACCTAGAATGCGTGTGGTGCAGCAGGGCTTAAACCTCTCTTACCTAGAATACGTGTGGTGCAGTAGGGCTTAAACCTCTTTTAACTAGAATACGTGTGGTGCAGCAGGGCTTAAACCTCTCTTACCTAGAATACGTGTGGTGCAGTAGGGCTTAAACCTCTCTTACCTAGAATACGTGTGGTGCAGTAGGGTTTAAACCTCTCTTACCTAGAATGCGTGTGGTGCAGCAGGGCTTAAACCTCTCTTACCTAGAATACGTGTGGTGCAGCAGGGCTTAAACCTCTCTTACCTAGAATACGTGTGGTGCAGTAGGGCTTAAACCTCTCTTACCTAGAATACGTGTGGTGCAGTAGGGCTTAAACCTCTCTTACCTAGAATGCGTGTGGTGCAGTAGGGCTTAAACCTCTCTTACCTAGAATGCGTGTGGTGCAGTAGGGTTTAAACCTCTCTTACATAGAATGCGTGTGGTGCAGTAGGGCTTAAACCTCTCTTACCTAGAATGCGTGTGGTGCAGTAGGGTTTAAACCTCTCTTACCTAGAATGCATGCAGCAGGGCTTAAACCTCTCTTACCTAGAATGCATGTGGTGCAGCAGGGCTTAAACCTCTCTTACCTAGAATACGTGTGGTGCAGTAGGGTTTAAACCTCTCTTACCTAGAATGCATGCAGCAGGGCTTAAACCTCTCTTACCTAGAATGCATGTGGTGCAGCAGGGCTTAAACCTCTCTTACCTAGAATGCGTGTGGTGCAGTAGGGCTTAAACCTCTCTTACCTAGAATGCATGCAGCAGGGCTTAAACCTCTCTTACCTAGAATGCATGTGGTGCAGCAGGGCTTAAACCTCTCTTACCTAGAATGCGTGTGGTGCAGTAGGGCTTAAACCTCTCTTACCTAGAATGCGTGTGGTGCAGTAGGGCTTAAACCTCTCTTACCTAGAATGCATGCAGCAGGGCTTAAACCTTTCTTACCTAGAATGCATGTGGTGCAGTAGGGTTTAAACCTCTCTTACCTAGAATACGTGTGGTGCAGTAGGGCTTAAACCTCTCTTACCTGGAATGCGTGTGGTGCAGCAGGGCTTAAACCTCTCTTACCTAGAATGCGTGTGGTGCAGTAGGGTTTAAACCTCTCTTACCTAGAATACGTGTGGTGCAGCAGGGCTTAAACCTCTCTTACCTAGAATACGTGTGGTGCTGTAGGGCTTAAACTTCTCTTACCTAGAATGCGTGTGGTGCAGCAGGGCTTAAACCTCTCTTACCTAGAATACGTGTGGTGCAGTAGGGCTTAAAGCTCTCTTACCTAGAATACGTGTGGTGCAGCAGGGCTTAAACCTCTCTTACCTAGAATGCGTGTGGTGCAGCAGGGCTTAAACCTCTCTTACCTAGAATACGTGTGGTGCAGTAGGGCTTAAACCTCTCTTACCTAGAATACGTGTGGTGCAGCAGGGCTTAAACCTCTCTTACCTAGAATATGTGTGTTGCAGTAGGGCTTAAACCTCTCTTACCTAGAATACGTGTGGTGCTGTAGGGCTTAAACCTCTCTTACCTAGAATGCGTGTGGTGCAGCAGGGCTTAAACCTCTCTTACCTAGAATACGTGTGGTGCAGTAGGGCTTAAACCTCTCTTACCTAGAATACGTGTGGTGCAGCAGGGCTTAAACCTCTCTTACCTAGAATACGTGTGTTGCAGTAGGGCTTAAACCTCTCATACCTAGAATACGTGTGGTGCAGTAGGGTTTAAACCTCTCTTACCTGGAATGCGTGTGGTGCAGTAGGGTTTAAACCTCTCTTACCTAGAATACGTGTGGTGCAGCAGGGCTTAAACCTCTCTTACCTAGAATACGTGTGGTGCAGTAGGGCTTAAACCTCTCTCACCTAGAATGCGTGTGGTGCAGTAGGGTTTAAACCTCTCTTTAATACTTAGAATATGTATGGTGCAGTAGGGCTTAAACCTCTCTTACCTAGAATGCGTGTGGTGCAGTAGGGTTTAAACCTCTCTTTAATACTTAGAATATGTGTGGTGCATTAGCATTTAAACCTCTCTTACCTAGAATACGTGTGGTGCAGTAGGGTTTAAACCTCTCTTACCTAGAATGCGTGTGGTGCAGTAGGGTTTAAACCTCTCTTACCTAGAATACGTGTGGTGCAGTAGGGTTTAAACCTCTCTTACCTAGAATACGTGTGGTGCAGTAGGGTTTAAACCTCTCTTACCTAGAATGCGTGTGGTGCAGTAGGGTTTAAACCTCTCTTTAATACTTAGAATATGTGTGGTGCAGTAGCGTTTAAACCTCTCTTACCAAGAATACGTGTGGTGCAGTAGGGTTTAAACCTCTCTTACCTAGAATGCGTGTGGTGCAGTAGGGTTTAAACCTCTCTTTAATACTTAGAATATGTGTGGTGCAGTAGGGCTTAAACCTCTCTTACCTAGAATACGTGTGGTGCAGTAGGGTTTGAACCTCTCTTACCTAGAATGCGTGTGCTGCAGTAGGGTTTAAACCTCTCTTACCTGGAATTGGTGTGGTGCAGAAGGGCTTAAACCTCTCTTACCTAGAATGCGTGCGGCGCAGCAGGGTTTAAACCTCTCTTACCTAGAATGCGTGTGGTGCAGTAGGGTTTAAACCTCTCTTTAATACTTAGAATATGTGTGGTGCAGTAGGGCTTAAACCTCTCTTACCTAGAATACGTGTGGTGCAGCAGGGCTTAAACCTCTCTTACCTAGAATACGTGTGGTGCAGCAGGGCTTAAACCTCTCTTACCTAGAATGCGTGTGGTGCAGTAGGGTTTAAACCTCTCTTTAATACTTAGAATATGTGTGGTGCAGTAGGGCTTAAACCTCTCTTACCTAGAATACGTGTGGTGCAGCAGGGCTTAAACCTCTCTTACCTAGAATGCGTGTGGTGCAGTAGGGTTTGAACCTCTCTTACCTAGAATGCGTGTGGTGCAGTAGGGTTTAAACCTCTCTTTAATACTTAGAATATGTGTGGTGCAGCAGGGCTTAACCCTTTCTTACCTGGAATGCGTGGCGCAGCAGGGCTTAAACCCCTCTTACCTAAAATGTGTGTGGTACAGCAGGGCTTAAACCTCTTTTACCTAGAATGCATGTGGTGCAGCAGGGCTTAAACCTCTCTGTACTAGTGTGCAAAGCCATAATCTTGATCATGACATTTTATAGTGCTGCGAATACTGACATGGTTTGTTCTGTTCTATTAAACTCTATTCACATTTTAGATCACAGAAAAGCTCTCAGTTGAGAGCAGTTGATTTTATCCCTGGGAACAGAGATCATGAAGCTATATTGAAACAGATGGGTATCCGAATGGTTACAATGCGAGATGGTAGAGTACAGTTACTACACACAGCATCACAGGTCAGAACATCTCCTCAAATATTGCTGTAGATTCTTAATATATTTGTTGAGTAGTGTTGCTAATGTGTAGATTTTATAATTCTCAGGCTTCAACTCCAGAAGATGCAGAGGAAGGAATGTTATTTATGCAAGACATGATTGAACTCTCTAAGATACAGTCACAAGAAGGTATGCAAATGTTCCTACCGGTATAGGTTTTATGTCAACCTTTTCACCACCAGACTTTCGCCCAAATTTTCCAGAATTTTTTTTTTATATTCTTCAATATTTCTGGAAATGAACCCTAATTTTGGTACCAACAGACAAAATTTGAGTCAATTTTCATTTTTTACTCAAAAAAATTTGGCCATTTATTCCAAATCTTGCGAAAGAAAGTGCAGGACCATTTGTGATGAAAAGAACAAACTTGTCGTGAAAGGGTTAAAAAGATTTTGTGGCTTCTGTCATGTATTTCATCATAATTAGGGAACTTCCAGATGTTTCAAAAAATATGGTTTCTAGTTGTGTTTTCTTCCTGTGAATGACTTCAACTTTTTTTGTTAATTGTTGATTTGCATGTATGTCTTTCAGAATATCAACCGAGAGCCATTCAGTTTATCTCCAATCCATACAATGGTAATATAGTCCTAACTGCGGGTCCTGCTCAGTTTGGTCTCGAGTTACATGGACATTTTGGGGTAAGCCTACAAAGCATAAAAATATGTACACCTGTATACTCAATATTTTGCCATTGTTTTGTTGGCATATATGTAATCTTTATTGTGAACACACAATGGGAGTCTTTGTGGTTACCCTGTCAGTGTGTATGAATATGTCTCGTATTCTGTTACATCAAGAATCAATCATCACATTTCAATGAAACTTGGTACACAGGTGCTCTGTGACAGACCTAGTTTGTTTGGAGTTAAAATCTATGCATATTAATTATAGTATTTGCTTAATATTTAGTCAGTTTTTTCCCACCAATGTCTCTAGACTAAGCATCACATTTCATTAATACTTTATACAAAGATGCTCTAAGACAATGAAAAGACCTTTTTAGTTTGGAATAAATCTGTGCATATTTAATAACCTAATTTGCATAATGATTATAATGCCTAATACTCTCAGCACACAGTGCTTTACATGTAGTTTTGTCAGTAATTTATCAAGTCAACAAGTCTTTACTTTTATAACTTATAAAATGGTTAATGTTCAATGATGTTAATGTTAATGTTCTTCTGCAGGTATGTGGTCAAGTAGTTGTGGCAGACCCTATCCGGGGGTGCGGACAACTAAAGAATGACAACGTAGTTGGGAAAATAGTGATTTTAGAGAGAGGTGATTGCATGTTTATTGATAAGGTAATATTAATGACTAGATTAAATGAATGTGTCTATTGTATAGATAGTATAGATCACGTAATACCGATTAATAGTTGCTATCTTGTGTTTTGTGTACTGTAACCAACCCAGTGTTGTCAAAGTATAAACTTATCAGGGGTATAATTTGTCTTACCCTGGAAGGATGCGGTGCTTTGTTTCTCTCTTACTGTAAAATACTACATTTTTGCTTGGAATTTGATTTCACAGAAGGCCGAGGAGGGGGGAATCAGTGAAAATAAAATCTAGTGAATATACTGTTTTTCTGTATTTTACATTCAACTCACGAAAATCAGTGAAAATAAATTCCATACAAAAAGCCTTTTCAGCAAAAATTAATTCCAGCTAAAATAAAGTATTTTAGAGTATCTAGAATAGGTGTGGTGCAGCCGAGCTTAACCCTCTCTTACCTAGAATTTGTGTGGTTTAGATGAGCTTAACCCTCTCTTACCTAGAATGGGGGTGTGGTTTAGATGAGCTTAAACCTCTCTTACCTAGAATGGGTGTGGTGCAGCCAAGCTTAACCTCCTCTTACCTAGAATGGGTGTGGTTTAGATGAGCTTAACCCTCTCTTACCTAGAATAGGTGTGCTTTAGATGAGCTTAAACCTCTCTTACCTAGAATGGGTGTGGTGCAGTCGAGCTTAACCTCTCTTACCTAGAATGGGTGTGGTTTAGATGAGCTTAACCCTCTCTTACCTAGAATAGGTGTGGTTTAGATGAGCTTAAACCTCTCTTACCTAGAATGGGTGTGGTGCAGCCAAGCTTAACCTCCTCTTACCTAGAATAGGTGTGGTTTAGATGAGCTTAACCCTCTCTTACCTAGAATGGGTGTGGTGCAGCCGAGCTTAACCTCCTCTTACCAAGAATAGGTGTGGTTTAGATGAGCTTAACCCTCACTTAGCTAGAATAGGTGTGGTTTAGATAAGCTTAAACCTCTCTTACCTAGAATGGGTGTGGTGCAGCCGAGCTTAACCTCCTCTTACCTAGAATAGGTGTGGTTTAGATGAGCTTAAACCTCTCTTACCTAGAATGGGTGTGGTGCAGCCGAGCTTAACCTCCTCTTACCAAGAATAAGTGTGGTGCAGCCGAGCTTAACCCTCTCTTACCTAGAATGGGTGTGGTTTAGATGAGCTTAAACCTCTCTTACCTAGAATGGGTGTGGTGCAGCCGAGCTTAACCCTTTCTTACCTAGAATGGGTGTGGTGTAGATGAGCTTAAACCTCTCTTACCTAGAATGGGTGTGGTGCAGCCGAGCTTAACCCTCTCTTACCTAGAATGGGTGTGGTGTAGATGAGCTTAAACCTCTCTTACCTAGAATGGGTGTGGTTTAGATAAGCTTAACCCTCTCTTACCTAGAATGGGGGTGTGGTTTAGATGAGCTTAAACCTCTCTTACCTAGAATGGGTGTGGTGTAGATGAGCTTAAACCTCTCTTACCTAGAATGGGTGTGGTTTAGATGAGCTTAAACCTCTCTTACCTAGAATGGATGTGATTTAGTTGAGCTTAACCCTCTCTTACCTAGAATGGGTGTGGTGCAGCCGAGCTTAACCCCCTTCTTACCTAGAATGGGTGTGATTTTGATGAGCTTAACCCTCTCTTACCTAGAATAGGTGTGGTTTAGATGAGCTTAACCCTCTCTTACCTAGAATGGGTGTGGTTTAGATGAGCTTAACCCTCTCTTACGTAGAATGGGTGTGGTGCAGCCGAACTTAACCCTCTCTTACCTAGAATGGGTGTGGTTTAGATGAGCTTAACCCTCTCTTACCTAGAATAGGTGTGCTTTAGATGAGCTTAAACCTCTCTTACCTAGAATGGGTGTGGTGCAGCCGAGCTTAACCTCTCTTACCTAGAATGGGTGTGGTTTAGATGAGCTTAACCCTCTCTTACCTAGAATAGGTGTGGTTTAGATGAGCTTAAACCTCTCTTACCTAGAATGGGTGTGGTGCAGCCAAGCTTAACCTCCTCTTACCTAGAATAGGTGTGGTTTAGATGAGCTTAACCCTCTCTTACCTAGAATGGGTGTGGTGCAGCCGAGCTTAACCTCCTCTTACCAAGAATAGGTGTGATTTAGATGAGCTTAACCCTTACTTAGCTAGAATAGGTGTGGTTTAGATAAGCTTAAACCTCTCTTACCTAGAATGGGTGTGGTGCAGCCGAGCTTAACCTCCTCTTACCTAGAATAGGTGTGGTTTAGATGAGCTTAAACCTCTCTTACCTAGAATGGGTGTGGTGCAGCCGAGCTTAACCTCCTCTTACCAAGAATAAGTGTGGTGCAGCCGAGCTTAACCCTCTCTTACCTAGAATGGGTGTGGTTTAGATGAGCTTAAACCTCTCTTACCTAGAATGGGTGTGGTGCAGCCGAGCTTAACCCTTTCTTACCTAGAATGGGTGTGGTGTAGATGAGCTTAAACCTCTCTTACCTAGAATGGGTGTGGTGTAGATGAGCTTAAACCTCTCTTACCTAGAATGGGTGTGGTGTAGATGAGCTTAAACCTCTCTTACCTAGAATGGGGGTGTGGTTTAGATGAGCTTAAACCTCTCTTACCTAGAATGGGTGTGGTGTAGATGAGCTTAAACCTCTCTTACCTAGAATGGGTGTGGTTTAGATGAGCTTAAACCTCTCTTACCTAGAATGGATGTGATTTAGTTGAGCTTAACCCTCTCTTACCTAGAATGGGTGTGGTGCAGCCGAGCTTAACCCCCTTCTTACCTAGAATGGGTGTGATTTTGATGAGCTTAACCCTCTCTTACCTAGAATAGGTGTGGTTTAGATGAGCTTAACCCTCTCTTACCTAGAATGGGTGTGGTTTAGATGAGCTTAACCCTCTCTTATGTAGAATGGGTGTGGTGCAGCCGAACTTAACCCTCTCTTACCTAGAATGGGTGTGGTGTAGATGAGCTTAACCCCCTCTTACCTAGAATGGGTGTGGTTGTTTATGGAGTTGTTTATTTATAAACATGTAATGAAATGATGACAGAATGACACTGCTTCTCAATCTCAGTCTATGTTACAGTTCATAACATTGTCATCGATGACTTGATAGATGTCGTTATTCTGTAAACTTTCCTTATAAGATCTCAAATTTTGTAAATATTTTTCTACAAATAATAAACAGTTTAGGTATATACATCCAACCACTGTTGTAATTCTCTGCAGAAAACCTGTCATTCAGCCATCATTGTTGAGTAAAATTATTCATCAAATCCCATGTTGTTAGAAATCATAAAGATTTTGCGAAATTGCTTCTCTGTACTCCTGAGTTGTAATCCACTCTGTTGTTAGAATGTTGTAATAATGCATTTTATTTCCTTAGGCCAAACAAAAAGGTTATGATTATTGTCATTGTGCTGGTGTAAAACTAAGTGTTGCACATTGTTAAAATTATTGCAGGTGAGAAATATTCAGAAATATGGCAGCATTGGGGCTATAATACTTGACAATAATGAAGCCACCAGTAGTGACCTATCTCCAATATTTGCCATGTCTGGGGACGGTACCACAGATGTCAGTATTCCAGCTCTCTTTCTATTCTGGAAAGAAGGAAAAATTCTGCTTAATGCTGTCAAAGAACATGCTGGTGACCTTGAAGTTCTATTGTCAGATAGAGCTAAGTCAGTAGGTGAGTACAACCAGGTCGTCAGTGGCAATGTTTTTAAACAAGTTATTTGATTTTCATCTCCTCAAAAAAGATTCAAATGATTACACAACATAGTGAAACATACAATCACAAGAATGCAATAACAAGAATCACAAAAATAAAATAAAATACAGAACTCAAGAATTAACAACATAAGAAAAAAGACAAAATACAAATTTAAGTGTTGCTGTCTATGAAGGAAACTGTTTTTAATAATTTTGCCAGTAATATATAAATCAGTGTTTTTGCTTTCATTAAATTTTTTTTCATAAGAAATTTATATGCTTATTTGTTTATTCTAATAATATTTAGTCCTAGTCCTAAAATTGTTCTTTCCATTGCAAATTGAATATTTTTTTGTTTTGAATTCATTAGTTATTATTATTGTTTGGATTTTGGAAATGTTTTGCCTATATTTTGCGGTAGGTTTATCTGCTGAAAATGAGATTTTTCTGTGCTCCCTGTATTTAAGTTGTTTATTAACAGTGCAGCCTCTTTTGAAATTTATTTGACAGATTTGTGGCATGTTATTATTCAACTATGTTTGATTGCACATGAATTATTCAGCAGTTCATATGCTGATTTCAACCAAGCTTGCTATGAATATAACACAAGTTAGGTTGCTAGGAATCATTTTATCATAATTATTGTGTACCAAGTTGAATGGATATACAACTCCAGTCTAGTGAGTAGAATCTTATTTGCATAGTGATCACATTTATGGCTTATTTCTCAGAAATGCAAATCAATCAAACTTTATTTGAGTTATGGAGACATGCTTGACTGTTTGTGATCAAACATTACAACTATGGTACATCATGTCATTTTATCACTTTCTGTTTTGTTTACTATTGAACCAACAGAGGCATTTCTTGTTCAGTCTTTTTCAAACTTCAATATATTGTTAATCACTTTTGAATCTCGCCAAAGTTTAATTTTGGCATGCACCACATGTATATTTTTCAAGATATTGGTGAAAATGTCGCTTAAAGTGTCAATAAATGTTTATCTAATCATCTTTAAACATAGAAATCTTATTAATCAATACCAAATGTCAACCAAGTTCAAATTTGTTGTGAATATCATGTATCATTTTCAAAATATGGGTTAAAATTTGGCTATCATAAAACGCTATAAAATATGATATTAAGTGAAGAGATTTATAAGAACCAGATGTTAGTAATGTAATTCAGCCCTCTGCACTTTAAGATAATAATAACGCCTGAGTGCATACTCATTGGTATCCTCATAATAACCTTAATATTATATAGCTTTTCCTTCCAAGGAATGCCAAAATACAAAAAGTTCAGAACAGATTTAGCGAACTTCTTTGTATGGGGTCCGGTCAAATTCTGGGGGCTGCTATGTTTGTTATTATTATTAGAGGACTCATATGCGTGTAATCATTCCATATTTGGAATTTGCATTTTCTATTATGGTTGGATGAAAATACTCAGTGCATTACCGCAAAATTATGACACACTGTAACTTATGGCAGTAAGGTGACAGATGTATAATAATGGTGATTATAATGTATTAATCTTGCAGAAGAAATTCTGAAGCTAAGAGAAGATAAAAAGAGTTTACCAGAAAGCACTTCTGCTGAAAAGAAATCTGGATTTGATGCTCAGAAGACTCCTGGACCTGAGCTTCCAGATGAACTTGTTGATGCAATCCTACAGGAGGTTCAGAAAATGGCAGAGGGAAAAGGAATTGCGGAGTATTTAAAGCAGTTAGAGGAAACACAAAAAGATTTGAAATCAGTCGGAGTAGATGTGCAGCTACAGTTGCAATTTGGGGATCAGATTGACAGTGTAAAATCACCAAATGCAGCAGAATTGACCATTGAATGGACTAATAAAGATGACGCCAACAACCATCAAAAACTAGACCAAAAGATGCATCCGGGTGAAAACTCAAAAGTTTGTGAGAAACTAAACGAGGAGGACAAAACACAAGATGAATGTGTTTCCCTGCAGCAAAAGGGTGAACTAGAAATGTCTGAGGATCGGAAGGAAATTATTTCCCAATATGAAGGTTTGCTCCCAACAAATCCGCAATCACCAGGTCAGAGTAAACAGAATCCACAACCAAAGTCAACGACTGTGATACATGGACAGAAAACACCAGAACATATGAAAGCAACTCCAGAATTACCTTTGAAAGTACAGCATAGTGCTACTAAGGCACAGTGGTTGGAGCAGCAAGAACTCCATCAGCAACATGTGCTTCGTCATCAACAGCACTATGAACAATTACACAAATATGTGGTACATGAACAAGAACAGCAACTCCAGATGCAGCAACATATTGAGCTGCAAAAGCAGCAACATGAACAGCTTAAACAGCAACTGGAAACTAAGCAGAGTGTAGCAGAGCAAAGCATTGCAGAATCTGATGAAGCAAAAGATACACTTTGATGGTACTTGCCACCTTTAATGCAACAATTATGGCTTCAAAAAGAAAAATAATTTTTCTAGTTTTATTGAATATTGACATTATTTGTTTCCATTTAAACTGGAAAAGTGATCTTATAATGACTGTATTTTTTTTCCTAATTCCCATAAAGTAAAACTGAACTCTTGAAAGTCTTTGAATAATGAATCGCATGGCCATCTAGTGGTGGTTGTCTTAGAAGATGGTGCACTGCTCTCTAGGATGGTTGTCATAGGAGATGGTGCACTGCCCTCTATGGTGGTTGTCATAGGTGATGGTGATTCTTGTGTAGATTTAAGTCAATTAGATTGTCTTTGAAATGTTATGGTTGTTCTTACTCTGCTTTTAATCTTGCTAGAAATTGTTTTGACTAGTATGGGCATTGACATTGTTCTTCAAATTTATGTCTTCAGACAAAAAATGATATTCGGAGTAATTTTCTCTGATTGCCGTACATAAACTGATGTGATTTACCAGTGATAAATATACATTTTTGGTATTGAATGTATGCTTTTATGCTACACATGTCATTGTCATAGTGCTTCCATGTGACCCTTTCCAATTCATTGATCAAGCATAGATACTGAAGGCTAATCAAATCAAATTTCAAACATTTTTTAAAAAATGACTTTTTACAGGAACTGGGTCAGAATATGCATTGGACTAATTGTGATAGTAATAAAGGGATACAGATGATCACACCTCTTTTTACTTTGAGCAGAAGTTTTCCAACTAATATGTTTATTTATGATAAACTGATGGTTCACTAAACTAAAGCAATGGGCAGATTAAACCATAAGGTCTATGGATAAACCAAAGAGCCATGAATCTCAGTGTGTGTATGTAAAAAAAAAATACGAGATGTAAGTTTAGCCTTACATAAAACTGGACACACACACAAGCAGTTAGCTCACTGTTAATACACACTGACAAATCTAATGGTTAGTCCTTTTGAGGGGGAGGGGGGTTCCAGTTGGTTTAGTTATGTTTACTACTTGTACTTTTAACCAGTTAAGTTACAATACCCGCTCATGTTGGTTGGATACACTGCCAAGACAACAGAGTGGTAACATTACTTTTTTAGTATGTACTAGTTATTCAAGTTTATTAGAAAGTTGATCCACAAGGGTATGTAAGCTTACTTCAATTCAGAACAGATGCTCGAAGTAAAATGTGTGTCATTAAAATCAACAGATGTGCATGGTCAAACATGCCAAGTCATTAATAGTGTATTATTGCTGTGTGATTAGCTACAGTACTATTTAGTGATTGGTTGAAAAAATAATCAGGTTTTAATTGTTAACTAATGTAAATTTGGTCAAAATATTTATTATTCATTGTTTCAAAAAATGCTTCCCAGGGCTTATAATTATTCATATTTATAATATATATGTATATATTGACAACAACAACAACAAAAACAATTTTAAAGGACTTGTTTTGTCAGTTGGAAAAATCATTTTTTTTTTAAACGGATATTTTCCATTAATGTAATCTTTATGATGTCAAGTGATTCAGTCACTCAACATAACAGTATTATTTGAGGTTATAAACAAGTGATATTTTCTTCATCACTTGTTAAACTAAACTCAACCCCAATAAATAACCTTTTACACTGCAATGGGAAGGGTCTCAATGTAACTACATTGTGTAAGATTACTGGATTGAATATCTGGTTGTGTTGTCATTTTTATGATCTCATCTTTATAAAGAAGGGAATGGCTGCTTTTTCTTTAATTGGCTTCAAGTTACAGTTAGTATTTCAACTATGTGTATTGTTTGTTTTTTTTGTTTTTTTTACATTGCCAACATCCTAAAATTAAATTGATCAAGATGTAATGTTTAAATTATTTAATTTTTGTTGGAAAGAACATGAGATAGTGTGGGCTCATAGATATAAATTTAACAAAACTGCAGGTTTACATTGTGATAAAAGATTCAGCAAGCAGTTGCATTGCTCTGTTCGCAGGGGTGGGCAGAGGTCAATTTAACATGAATACAAGAGGTATAATTGTACCTTGTCATTTACTCATGGATAATTCAATACATGTCACATGACATTGAAATAACACTTCTGATCTCTACCTTTTCTGAAGCTGCACAGGTTCAATATTCAACAGTATTTTATATACAGTTATGTAACTAAGACAAATGCCTGTTTATTTAGCCTATGCAAATCAATCAATTCAAATGTGGCCATAGTATAATTAAAATCATTCCTTCAGCGAAAAATAACGACAATTAATTCCAAGCAAAAATAAAGTATTGTACAGTAGTAGTCATCTTGATCATTATTGTCCAAGGTAAAACCCACTATTTACACCTTTGCAATCATTACAAAGAAGAGTATGTTGTTTTCTATTGTACAACAAGATAATTCTTCTGATGCATCTTTTGTATAGTTTTTTTTTCCCCAAATATACTTTGAAGAATATTCAGTATTGCCATTTGTTGTTTCATTGTGTCCTATTCTCTTCTAAGTCTCGTCTGGTTGTTCTATTTGCCATATATTGTATAGGGCTGATGAAAACAATCTTTATACTGTCACTAATATCTACTGTATATTCAAACTATATTCATCTACCTGTCTGTTTTCCATTTTAAGATTTGTGTTACACTATTTCTAGATCATTTGTCTTCCCAGTAACCATGACAACATCGATGCCTAAAAAAAAAATAGTCAATAAATTAAAGAGATTTTAAATATTTTGTTAGTGTTTTTATTATAATAATTTTATACTACATGTAGTAATATTGTATGTTATGTTGCAATGCTGGAGTTATGAATGGCTGTTTAGTTGAGATGTCCCCCATTGTGTTGTATGAATATATCAATTCATTTTTTATACTACTACATTTTCTTTCTAATTCATAGTGTTTTTTATAAATTTTCACTTAAAGCGAAAGAGTTGCATGCGCGTAAGACTGACAGCCATAGCGTATCATTGTTTACAAAAAAT
This sequence comes from Saccoglossus kowalevskii, assembly GCF_978046115.1. Classification (NCBI taxonomy): domain Eukaryota; kingdom Metazoa; phylum Hemichordata; class Enteropneusta; family Harrimaniidae; genus Saccoglossus; species Saccoglossus kowalevskii. Next base: position 5,256,387 of record NC_140657.1, read on the forward strand.
GTCTACTCATGAGTCTGTGTTTTTAGTGTGCATTGTTATAGTAGCTTGGAACTCCTGCGCTTATGCAGAGGGGTGACAACCCCTCTTTAATTACTGATACAGTATGATTAACAAATGTCTCAATCTGAAGTAAAATTACCCTTTTTTATCACCAGAAGATAGAAATGACTTTCTCAAATGATATCCAAATTCAATGTCATCAAATAGAATTTACAAGTCAAAGACCAAAACAACTGATAAGTAAACCTCGCTACATTGTCAAACTAGAAAACAAGAATATCAAATGAGTGATTTAAGATTTAATAAACTTGTATTGTAATTTTCATATTTTCAAAGCTTTTTGTGAACATATGAAAATTACTTTAATTTTAATAAAATACTTTTGGTTTAATAATTGGGCGAATTTGAAATTGTGAAATCAATGAGTATAAAAACACAAATTGGTGAATGCATAACACTATTTCATTCAGTTTGATACAAAAAAACAGTTATCACAACAATTGTGTAGTCACTAGTTGTGCTATGTTTTGGCATTTCAGAAGGTGACTAGTTGGTGATGTCACAATCTCTGAGCGGGTACAAAGACCAATCAAAGTGTAGTATGGAAAATAGTACTATATGGTTTATGTCACCATGGTCGTACTAACGCGTTAGTTAGTACGTTCATATGACTGATACTGCTTAATACGTGTGATAATTATAATCCCCGGTTTTTCGAACGAATACGACATCGTCGTAGACTGATATATTGAAGATAATATTTGGTAATCGTAGTCCTAAATAACTATTAAAAATAGCTAGACGTTTCGAGCAATGGCTCTTTATCGATAGCATAGAAGCAAGTGTGATACAAAAAAACAGTTATCACAACAATTGTGTAGTCACTAGTTGTGCTATGTTTTGGCATTTCAGAAGGTGACTAGTTGGTGATGTCACAATCTCTGAGCGGGTACAAAGACCAATCAAAGTGTAGTATGGAAAATAGTACTATATGGTTTATGTCACCATGGTCGTACTAACGCGTTAGTTAGTACGTTCATATGACGTACGAATACGTTCGTCGTAGACTGATATATTGAAGATAATATTTGGTAATCGTAATCGTAATATTTGGTTCGTTCGTACGTTCGTCGTAGACTGATGGCTCTCCCCGCATAGCAGGCGTACAGGTTCAGTCTATTATTCTGTTCAAAATCCTCCGTTAAAACACGTTCGGTTATAGGATGAGATGTTCGAGTACTGGCTGAGGGCCACGGTCCGATTTTTTTGACCCACACTAAACCCGGTCAAGACTCGAACGATAATTTTCGTCATTTGAATCAATTACTTGACTAGATATTGGTGACAAGTTTTCAGTTCTGGCCATTATCGCGGCTCTGTTAAAAGCGATCGTATTTTAGTGTTTGACTATTGGCTGAGTGACTGTACCCCTACAAGCCACAGCCAAGGGGAGAGTGTTGGTAGACGACCATTGCTGGTTGTACCTATATTTGTGTACTATGGTTTTAATCACATACGCATTAGAAATAGGCGAGTTTAACCATGACCTGATGGCGTAACCCACACCTAACGCTTGTCAATGTCCGCTCCTATCGAAAACAATCGGTTCACGGCGACTGGGAGTCTGCATACGCTTGTAACATAAAGATTAATACGACTTTTATCAAATATCGGCATAATGTCGGCCTCCTGTACGAATAAAAAAAACATACACGGAGGCGACACAATCCGCGGATGTTTGATAGAAGTCGTATTTATTTACTTTTGTTACAAGCAATTGTGGTTAGAAGGGTTTATAGTTCCATGTTAGAAGTTACGCACCGATAATTTATGCGCTTTCATGTCTTCGCGTTTTTATATAAAATGATTATTTATTTTTTCCTGTTCGGACATTAGAAGTATTACCCAATAACCGCAGATGATTGGATAATACTGTCATGACGTCATGGTGTTACAGCAACATCACAATTATAATAACCATCCACCTTTTTCAAAATCATTGGTTCTAACTTATCTTGACTTGTTGGCGTGGGAGGGCGCTATATACAATTGCCCATGATTTTTTTACCAACATAAGTAAACAACTTGGCAATACAGCGGTTGTCAACCATCTCATACAAATGACCACACAATTCTAGCAACGTAAACAATGTTTGATAATATCAAACATGCAAAATATAAAAATGATGTTTATGAAATAATAATACTATAAAGTAAATACACCACAAAGTAATATAATCGAAATTGGCCAAGCAATCGCTGTGTGAAACAAACATAAAATCACTTTTCTATTCTATCAAGGAAAGACTGCGTTGGGCATTGTATAATATATAGAAGAAAGAAAAATTACATTCCTTTTGGGGTTTAAAAGCATAAGGCTTTTCGAAATACAAAAAAAAAGTGGTTTTAAGTTACAATGTCAGTGTCTTCCGGTTCACCATTGCTTAGTGGTGTAACATTCATTTAAATCAGATCAAAACAAGACTGTTGAATTCTTAACTATTGCCACACTCCATTACAGAGAAGCCATGATTTATACTGTTACAGTATAACAGTCAGATAAATCAATGACGTCACTAAACTAACTTAAAAAGATTATAAATACATGTCTTAGTGCCTCTCACTGCTTGGTACATCATACACATTTGCAGCATGTAAAATATAGCCCTGCTTGGCGCGTGCCACATTAGCTGTATATAAAGTATAGCTGTGCTCGGTACATGACGCATTAGTAGTATGTAAAATATAGCCCTGTTTGGCGCGTGCCACATTAGCTGTATGTAAAATATAGCCCTGTTTGGCACGTGCCAAATTAAGTGTATGTAAAATATAGCTGTGCTTGGTACATGGCGCATTAGTGGTGGGTAAAATATAGCCCTGTTTGGCGCGTGCAACATTATTAGCTGTATGTAAAATATAGCCCTATTTGGCGCGTGCCACATTAGCTGTATGAAAAATATAGCTCTGTTTGGCGCGTGCCACATTAGCTGTATGTAAAATATAGCCATGCTTGGTACATGGCGCATTAGTAGTAGGTAAAATATAGCCCTGTTTGGCGCGTGCCACATTAGCTGTATGTAAAATATAACCATGATTGGTACATGGCGCATTAGTAGTAGGTAAAATATAGCTCTGTTTGGCGCGTGAAAAATTAGGTGTATGTAAAATATAGCCTTGCTTGGTACATGGCGCATTAGTAGTAGGTAAAATATAGCCCTTGTTTGGCGCGTTCCATATTAGCTGTATGTAAAATATAGCCATGCTTGGTACATTAGCTGCATGTAAAATATAGCCCTGTTTGGCGCGTGCCTAATTAGGTGTATGTAAAATATAGCCTTGCTTGGTACATGGCGCATTAGTAGTAGGTAAAATATAGCCCTTTTTGGCGCGTGCCACATTTGCTATATGTAAAATATAGCCGTGCTTGGTACATGGCGCATTAGTAGTAGGTAAAATATAGCCCTGTTTGACGCGTGCCACATTAGCTGTATGTAAAATATAGCCCTGTTTGGCGCGTGCCAAATTAGCTGTATGAAAAATATAGCCATGCTTGGTACATGGCGCATTAGTAGTAGGTAACATATAGCCCTGTTTGGCGCGTGCCACATTAGCTGTATGTAAAATACAGCCCTGTTTGGCGCGTGCCACATTAGCTGTATGTAAAATATAGCCCTGTTTTGCGCGTGCCACATTAGCTGTATGTAAATATATATCCGTGCTTGGTGCATGGCGCATTAGTAGTGGGTAAAATATAGCCCTGTTTGGCGCGTGCAACATTAATAGTTGTATGTAAAATATAGCCCTATTTGGCGCGTGCCACATTAGGTGTATGAAAAATATAGCCCTGTTTGGCGCGTGCCACATTAGCTGTATGTAAAATATAGCCGTGCTTGGTGCATGGCGCATTAGTAGTAGGTAAAATATAGCCCTGTTTGGCGCGTGAAACATTAACTGTATGTAAAATATAGCCGTGCTTAACGCATTTGCTGTATGTACATTTTTTCTGCAATCTTGGTGGAAATTTGTTTTTTGTTTTTAAATGCAATTTCTGCTTTCCTCTGACAAGCAATTTTTATTATATATTATTAGTCTTAAGCTTTCTGCAGTTCTTCGAGGATGTCAAATTTTAAAGCTCTCACATTAGGCCTAAGCACGAAGTGCTCATCGAAGCACCTATCTGTAACTTCTGTAACCCAGATCGATCCGAGGCTTCGTTCATCCGTCAATGGCAGTGTTCGTGTATTGGCCAGGCGCTACGCAGACGCTGACGTGTGCTCCGACAGACGAAGCATAGAACCTATCCTATAACATCCGGGTCTGAAACAACGCAAATGTTCAGCGACTAATATATAATTAAACACTGAACCGGATTTTGTGTAACACGTACCAGCTCTCGGACTGTTTGGGACTAGCATGATCAAAACTTAAATAGTCAAAAAGTGTAATATGTAGTTATTACTAGATTGCTACTTGTGGTTATCTCAAATTATTTGGGAATACTGACAAATACTAATTATATTTCAAGAAATGATGTTTCAATATTTGCTCGTTAAAATTATGTAAGGTGATATTTTACGCTAACTTAATATGTCGAATATCAATAAACGATTTTAACCCTGACTCTGTGACACAGATAAACACGAAATATATGGATCGAACTTCAAGATTCTGGAACACAAGGCTAATGGTACATTTACGTACTCAGCCCATGAAAAGCTTTAACATCTGGTGATTTGAGATGGGGGAAAGGGGTCATGATCAAAGATCACGGGAAATAAAAAAAATAAAGCATGGCACTTCACAAGGAAAAACACAATTTTCAAAGTTTTCTATGCGTTTCATCTTATGCTTATAGCATCCTTCTCGGGGAAAGGGTATTGGGCTGGAAAGCTCACACTGATAAACTTTTCATTTTTATTTTTTTTTTTTGTGCAAATTACAAGTGCTAGGTGCTGACACAGTGCATTATTGCCACATAAGTCATATTCATGTTTGGGAATACATGACATGGCTGTGCGGCCATCTCTCTATCAAATGACAATTTTAATGCGCTACCCTGGCGTCAACCAGGCTCTGTCGAACACAAGCATCTGCGGACCTTCACCAAGGTTCCCCCAGAGTAGAATTCGTTAGTGAATGAGTCTTGGACAGTGGAATTGGCCTTCCCATTGAGTCTGTGTAAACTCACCCAGGGTAGGTGCAACAACCACTATGCTACCAGTGATCGGTTTCTTTTCAAACTTTATTTTTGATAATCGAGAATGTGTACTTATGTCATGGAAACTGGTTTCCTGCTGTTCACTTAGAAACTTCCAGTAGCCGTTTAATTAATCGTAAACATTTAAGCAATGCAGTCAAACGAATTTAGTTATTTGAGTTGGAAAATAATGCTTTCATATCATAAACACAACTTATATACGGTCAATGAATGTATACCGTCGTCTGTTTGACATAACAGACATGCGTTGATTCAGAGAAATAATATACGAACGAACTGTAATACTTCGGTGCGGAGTATGACTTATTGTTTGGTTGCTTAGTACAGTTTAGGGGGTTCAGATCTCGGACGAGGTATCAATGACTGACTGGTCTACGAACGTACTGCTTCTACGGCGTTGACGGACGCGGCTTCCTACATCGAAGTCATCGAATACTCACATCCTGCCCATACCTGAGTACATCAAGTGCTTATCAGCTCTCTTACGTTCTCGCGTCTGAACTTAGACAATATCCGAGGTCTAAATATATATTCAAAGGGCGGTGCGCGGTGGTCGTGGTGCGAGATATGGGTCTCATATAAACAAAGATTGCGACTTTGACTGTTGCGCAGACAAAAAAAAACTAAGAACAAACTGAGACATTTCCAAGCTTTAACTAGGTAATTCCTTTGGTGATTGGAAGGTATGGAAGGAATCATCGGTGATAATAGGTGATTTTCCGTACAACTGCGAGATCTCGCGAGATGCATGAAAGACGCGCGTCGAACGTCTGGTGCAAAAATCGAACGATTTGATTTTGAACTCGAATTTCTTTATTTCGTAGCTCACATCGACCGGCCGATCTTTGACAGAGGAATATTGCATTCGAATATCTTCTTTTAATCGAAATTGTCTATCATCAAATGTGTACAGCACATTATTGACATGGAAATGTCCCCCAAAATACTTTCGCGTTTGTCGAATCTCACACGATGTTTGACGCGACTACGACGCTATGACCTTTGTTTGTCCTGTTTTTACGTTCGATTTCACGCGTGATTCTCGCAGTGAACGGAAAATGGTCTATTAGTGCATGTCAGAACTCTACTCGTGATTTCATTAGAAGAGAGCATTGGATTGTTAGAAAATCAATGTTTAACATAAATATCCAGTCTTCAGTTGCATATTCGTTTGTTGAAATCTGCATAGAGCATAACTTGTCGAACTTGTGTAATCTACCTAACACTGTCAGATTGATCATTCGTGCAAATTGCCTCATAGGACTCATTAAACTTACATGCATGGTTTGGTAATAAGCACTTTAATTTGTACATTTTATTTTCTAATTCACACTTTTCCGACTTGTTGTTTAATAAACAATATTAATATGTGAATGCTGTTAAATATCGAAAGTAACTCACTAATAATTGTGCTGCACAGAGAGGTAGCAAGGGGGTGTCTTGTACAGGCTACAGGAAATAAAACCGACATTTTACGTTGTGACAGGAAATAAAATGAAAGTTTCATTTACAGTAAAAAATATGTTTTTACACTTCACAGAAAAGACAAATTCCTAATTACAATTTTATACTATTTTTGATATCGCTCAATCACATGGATTGCACCAAAGACTCATGGGACACTATTGTTTATGTTATTTATTAACTTTAATCCAGAAAGTAAATTTGTTGTGAGATTAGGCTTAATTGGAAGTGCCCCTTTAAAAATCAAAATTGAAAATTGTGTACGAATTACGACATTTAATTTTGAAAATGCTTTATACGCTTATACAAACAATAATATCTTAGTACAAATTACGGACGAATAAAATAGCTGATTACATTTTACAACTTGCCCTTGTATGTATTTTACACGCGGTTTTCTCGTCGCTATGGGCCCATATCTAACAGGACGCGGCGCGACGACCACACCTTTTTAAATACAAATTACAATTCCCAAAATATAAAGTTGACAATCACGGATCATGGAACCCCCTCCTCCCCCCATTTAACATCGGAATTATAGGACACCCGGAGGGCAATGGTCCGAGTGTTAATGAACAATGAATGCTGGACAAAGCTGGCAATCAATAAAAGACATTAGCGTCTCTCCGCTTTATTCAGACTTAACAATAGTTGGAAACAGATATGTGCATCTCTCACAATTCAAAACAAATTTGGTGTGAAAGGCAAGTGAATAAAAACAATGTTCTTATTTTGGTGTAAGAACAAAGATTTCACCTTGGTCAAGTTCATAGTACCAAAGACAATGTAGAATAGACAGTAAGTGTCATGTAGCTGACATTGGCCGCTACTTGGTGTACCTGTAAACTTCTACTGTAACCTAAAACACAGAGGAACTGTGCCTGAAATTACCAATGACGGTGTTGAGCTGTTTCCTTTAACGAGTACTGTCATATCGAAAACAGTTGAGCTCAGCTTAAAATATTTCGTTAAAAACGTTTGATAAATTACACAGCACACAAGTCAACAGTTGTTTTTAATATAATCATTATGATATACAGCCAACATACACGCATGATATGCCTATGACACATATCCCATAATAGATGCTTGTTACTGATACTATAGCAACCAATGAGTGACGTCACGCGCGCGGCTCATTCACAGCCAGCTAGTGATCAGTACAGTACAGCAGCAAGTAGCTGCGGACAAATCTGTGTGTGTCTCTGTCAGTCTTGGCTGCGAAATCGGACCGTTGCGACCCAGGACGAACATACTCTGCGTTTTCCCAGAAACGACAGATTTCGAGAAAGCTCTAATTATGATCATGGGGTTTTAAGACTACAATTTCATGCGATCGTGGTGATTTTACATCAAGTTTAGTGAGCTCCGTCGCTGTCTGACTCGACCCCACCGACTGCTGAGTGAGATTGACCTCGGTCAGTTTTAATTCTTCACGCAGCCCAACTCTCGTTATTGCTGTGTGTGGAGAGAGTTATTTTTGTGCGGGGACAGTGTTTACCTTCATGGCCAGTTGTTTATTATTAAGATAATCACCTGTCATATCTGAGGTTGAAGAGATTAGCTGAAAGCTCTGGATTGATACGACTCGACAGACTTGGCTGCAGAGCAGCAGTGGGAAGCAGGCCAAGGAACACTGTAGCGAATCGGACCAGTCCCTGCTAAACTTATGTGTGTGTATTGCATATGTTGTTTTGAATTTGTGTATTCTAGCACCCGTTACATCTGTACGGTAAGTAGGAAAGCAAGACATACGAAATAGGGACACGTTGATACACAGTGACGTCCATGAACCGTGTCTGTTCTTATAGTTTACTGTTCAAGTTGTCATCCATGCTTTGTTTACGTAGCGTGGGCATGATCGATGTATAAAGTGAATCGTATAGTCCACTTGAAGTTGTAGTTAGTTACGGTTTCAATATTGGCACGTCCACACCATCACTCACGTCATTCCAGTTAATGTTTATAGCTGTTGTTTAACTTAACGTGAATTCACTCGGAACGATGTGCGTTCGTTATGGTTGATGCCGTCTTGGGGGCAACATAGCCGAAAGCGACGTTATCCTGCTCCATTTTCGTACGAGAGTTTTATACAAGTATACCGATAACACAAAATTATATATAAAGCACATTTACATCATTAATATTTAATACAAGATACAAGATATTTTATTTGGGACGTACACAATACAAAGCTCGAGTAAAGTAAAAACAAAACAAAAAACAAATAAAAAGAAATAACAATACAAAACAACTAACTAAATAACTAACTAAACTAAAATAATTTCATAATCTGAAAAACAAAATTATCTAAGTTGGTATAGATAAATTTATCATTACTAGAGAAAATCTGCACAAACAAATCTTCCTCACATAAATTTTGTAGATTGGGTGCATAAATATACAATGATTTAAGGAACTTATCCCTGTGCCCAGTAATATCATTATGTTTGCAGTGCATTATATAATGTATTTAATTCCCCAAGTCATCGTTGTTACATAAATTACATACTCTATTATCTCTATCAGTACCCTGGTAACGGCCTTTCTCAATAGGTAGAAAGTGTGCGGAAATACGGTATTTAGTTAAAGCTATTCTATGTTTCTTGTTTTTAATTTTATCCAAATAGTTATCTAACTTATAATTACTTTTATAATTACTTTTAATATGACATGAAAAGTGTTGTTTATTTATTTAATTTTAAGATGGCACAGCTTATAATAATTCAGTCAAGGGTTGATTAAAACAAGGCATGCAGTCCAGGGCGTTACTGAGGATTGAACCAAATCAAATGTGATTTCTCTAAAAATATTGCTTCGTTAGCCATTACACAATAACTCAAAATGAGAGCAATTGAACAAATACTCAAGACAGTCAAAATTAAATGGAAATTGCAAATTTTAATTTTTTTGGCAAATTGTGTGATGCAACTTTCATATCCATGAATAGTAATATGCGATAAAGATCGCACAAGACACTAACACACATTTTGAAAACCTTTGAAAGCTGTTCCATTCCCTGCATACCAGTCAAATGTGTTTTTAAACAATATTAGTGTCATAGGAAACAGTGGATTGCATACACACAAAAAAAGCGAGATTTATCACATATTCTCAAATAATCAAAGACACTATTATAAACAATTGGTGAAATCAAATTCTTTCACACTCACTAATTTGCATTAGGATTTCTGTAAATGTACGATGTCTTGCTATATATTGTGATTATCCCGCAATTTATGTGGTCTCTTCAATTTGTGCGAGAGCTTATCACATACTTGTATACCCTCCATCTTATTATTCAACTCTCTTCAATGAGAAAATACAGAAAATGTAGCAGTAGAGGATGAGACAATCAAACTAAATGTTTATTTATATTGCTATACTCTTCTTTATGAGAATACCTTGGATTATTCACACTGGGACTATCACATGTATATTTATTCAATAACAACACTGACGAGGAATAGTACAGTCATATTGTTTCAACAATTACATTTAGAAATGATCTACTGATTTCATAATGAGATGGATAAATTTTGAAAACTATTATAAATTTTCACCTATCACATAACATTTATCGAATGTCAGCTTGCGCTAGCTTAGATCAACGGGTACATGCGTGAAACATAGACCGATAACCGGATTATCAACTGGTGCCTGTGCACATAAAGCAGCACGGGTAGACGATACTGGAAATCAACTGGCGCATGTGTACAAATAATAAAGGTCACCATGACCGGATTATCAACTGGTGCTGATGTCTCGCCTATACTTTTTGAGTGCATACTAGTACTTCAAGGGTTTTTTTTCAATCACTCTTGTATTACAATACATAATTGGTCAACGTTCTGACGATAGGTAAAGAAGTGTTGATAATGCACATTGTGCATGACTGCGTATTTTAAACAAAAATTTTTTTTTTTTTACATGGTTTTAGGATTAGGATAAATAATATGAAGGCTCTTATGAGGGTACTAAGGAAGTACTGATCTTCAGACCTTCACAAAACTGGTTCAACTGACAGTGACAATACTTAAAATTCACCTGCAGATAATTAGCTATATAAATAATAGCATGGTAAAATGTACGTGATTTACCATGCAAAATTATAATTATGAAAATTGAGATGGGGTATTTAATACTTGTATGCATTTTCAAAATTTGCTAATTTAGCTTACCTACTGTAAGAGTAGCAACAATTTGTAATATTTTTCTTTTCAAAATAATTAATGTGAGAAATTAACACCTAATATCACCAAACAACATAAAACATTTGTATTTTTAAAAAAATAATGAAATTAAAGCTTACACAACTGTGGTTGAAAAGTTGTTAGAGAAAGCAAAATAACAGTAATCCTAATTTCTGTAATTTTATTCTGTCTGCTTACAGGAAATCTAATTTGTGACTTTGTCTGATAAATCATATGCAAGCACATTAAATGAGTAGATAGGTAACAAAAAACTTGTGTCAAAGCTGGTTTTGGTTGTTTCTGTCATCATACACAATAAAAAAAACCTCACAAAAAATGTTTATTCACAGATAACTACCGATGAATGCATCATCCTTGTTGATATTGACTTTTGCATGGTAAACAAATTGAATTTTTTAGATAATTCCTAAAAAAAATATCCTTGTAATAGTAATACATCACTGCATCCTCATGTAAAAGCAATAATGTTCTAAAAGGCAAACAAATGGGAAGTATGAAGTTACACCATACACTTTAAAAAAAATAAATGATATGATTACCCGAATATAATGAATGTGTGCCAGTGAAAATATAGAAAGCTAGGGGTACCCAAGTATATAATTGATAACACGTGATGGATGAGAGAATTTATGCAATGCAAATGAATTTCTAGTTTATTGTCTTGACACCGTGATTGTTTTATGAGTAATTGCCTTGCCTGTAATTAAAGACAATATAGTAATGGTTAGTCAGTCTGAAATTTACAGTCAATCATATATATGTGAGTTAGTACAAGTAATCCATACGTTGTTTAGAATTGAATTGAACAACACTTTATTTTTAATTCACAGAGAGGTATGTACGACCTAGAAATAGTGCCGTATGCGAGTACCAAGTTGCGAGTCGCAAGTAGCAAAATATGCCATATGCTAGTGGTAAAAACGGCATATGCGAGTGGTAAAATGTATCGTTTGCTAGTAGCAAAAAAGCCCTATGCGAGGGGTAATACAAAGGCTTGTAACGTTTGCTTATAATATAACAACGTACGTTCAATTGTGTTTTATCACAGTAAAATCAAATATTTAGCATGGTTATGAAATGATGTGTACATGGTTGGTTAAGATTGGCATGATGCTGTATCAAAAAAGTTCGTTCAGTCGTTTGCATAGAATCGATGTTTGCTCTTCACGAAATTGCACAGGAAACATGAAAGCACAATAATTTAATAAACGGCCATGACCAGCCAGCACACTCCGCATAACATGTGAAAATTGTTTTTTCTTTTGGTAAAATTAGTATGAACCCGTGGTCAGCGATTAAAGAATCATAGAATTATAATTGTAGTTAGTAACGGGTGCATGTTCACCGAAGGGTCACAGAATTCTTGTGTCACGCGCCGCCGTTTAAATGAAGACAATGGCAGGTTTCAAAAGTAGTCACACCTCGGAGAGGTGTTAAATTTGCCACAACCCAAGTGTTAACTAGCACACAATTCCATAATACATAGTATATAATAAAGAAATAAAGTGCATGTTGAGTGATAAGTCCGCATGTTTACGAGACGTCCCTCACACATGGAATGTATTTACAGGCAACCCGGATCAAATTTGAATTGAAACAAATTGAAACAAAGAAGCGTCTGCCATTGCTTGGTCAGGATAGAGAGACAATTTTCATGGGTAAATGCTAGTAGAAGACCCTCAATGCCCCAAATACTTCGACCTAACCACTTTATATGTACAAGTAGAAAAAGTGTTATGTTTCGTTAAAATAAGCATGGACATGTTAGCATTGAAATAATCATAGAAGTACAGTTATCATCAGTACAAGTAGACTCGCTGAACAGGAACTCACACGCGAGCCAATGGAAACAATGGCTGATTTCAAAGCAATTTTGTCTCAGACAAGACATGGACAACAAACTCGCTGTTTTGCTGATTAGGAATAACGTGATGTTAATTTCGTGGTATTTCAACAGCTTTGTAATGAAGCACAGGCCCTTAGCTAAATTCTCCTATAAACTGTTGATTCTGTCGACCAATGGGAACGCACGTTTCAACCAGACTACTTGGACCTTGCACATTTGCGAGACGTAACAAAAAACGCAGCCAGTGATACATTTCGAAAATAAAAATACAAAATAAACGCAATCAGAGGCGCCGACCACGCGCGTTGGAAATAAATAGAATGCATTCAACAGCGTTGTGACGCAGTATCACCAGCCTCTTTCACTCACGCAATATAATTATGCTATTTCCCAACGCACTTATATTTAATACATTGACGAAAAACACCACAAGAAAAATGTCAACTAATAATACGCAATTATCCAGGCAGTACTAGAAATTATTGCTGATACTAATCATGTTTTGTATTGGAAAGTTGGATACTTGAACGTGAAGTCCCGGGCATGTAGTAATAATAATAATAACTTTATTGCCTTCGTGTAAAATGTTTTACATAGGATAAGTACAGCAAAAAAGAGTTTTAAAATAATAAGATATATGTAAGAATTGTACAAAAAACAATACAAAAGGACTTAACTAGGATTTAAATGTTAAATAAATATTTGTGTTGTGTAAATATAATTGGCCAGTTCTATAATTATGCCAGGATCTTTGCTTGAGAGTATATACATGTATGTGAACTGTATATTTTTATTGTTATTATCTTTTCTAAGGTCTATGTTTTAACGAAACATAACACTTTTTCTACTTGTACAAATAAAGTTTCCTGTGCAATTTCGTGAAGAGCAAACATCGATTCTATGCAAACGACTGAACGAACTTTTTGATACAGCATCATGCCAATCTTAACCAACCATGTACACATCATTTCATAACCATGCTAAATATTTGATTTTACTGTGATAAAACACAATTGAACGTACGTTGTTATATTATAAGCAAACGTTACAAGCCTTTGTATTACCCCTCGCATAGGGCTTTTTTGCTACTAGCAAACGATACATTTTACCACTCGCATATGCCGTTTTTACCACTAGCATATGGCATATTTTGCTACTTGCGACTCGCAACTTGGTACTCGCATACGGCACTATTTCTAGGTCGTAAATACCTGTCACAGATGTAAAACATAGATCACCTCACAATTTCAGGCAAGGCTTAGATAGTTTTTCTATGTTTTTGTTGTGAATTTAAGATTGAACTGAATTGGTCAATATAATTACAAATAAACACACTATAACTGACCTGCACTCTACCATGTTTTTATATGTATATATATATATGCAGTGGAAACTCATAATATACCTGTCACCTTCTGGCAATGGTTTATTACTTGATTTATAGCTCATTTAGTGAATATTGATTTTCAGCTTGTCTTCTTGTAAAAGCAAACGACACAAACATACATGCATGAGTTTTCTGCCAATTTTATCTGTGAACATTTTTGCCGGGACAAATGCATGGTGTGTGTATAGATGTGACTACATGGTGAACAAATACTATTTAAGACAGGTAGAGTATTGGTACATATCCTGGATTAAAGTATTATGTTATGATTGATGTCCATTAAGTAATTCTCATTTTTCTAATAGCTGAATTACGGGTCTAAAACATATGCTAGTTTTTGAAAAACGTCAATAAATCATCTGATATTTTCAATCTTGTGTCTACATTTCCACACAAATAATAATATATTTGCAGTTGGTGCTTTCTACACTGCATTGGTGTATTCCATGTTTTCTACACACTATACCGTTCATCAATGTCCTATTGATTCTACAATTTATAGCCTTGACCTTCAGAACAGCCTCTAGCTGCACATTTATATTGCCAGTCACTAATCCATGTACTGATTTATTTTTATCTGATGTTGAGTTTCTCCAGTGAGAACTGTAAACCTCTACATCAATGTAAAGGCAGAGCTTAAACCTACTAGTCTGAGGTATTGAAGGCAATGATACCCAGTGAGTTTGCCTTGGTGTTCTTCAAAAAATACAAATTTTGAACATATAATTTCTATTCCAAGGTAATTTTATCAAATTTAAAGTTGAAAATTGGTGCCATCTCAACCCTATTGAAAGAAATTGGAATTTGTAGGACTGACATTTCGTTGAAAACCATTTCATACTTTCGCCTACATTCTTATTGGATGTCTTTGCCATGTCAATCCTATTACCCATTTTACCTTGTAGCTTTTGTTTACATTGTACGTCTTTAACATATCAAGCCATAATGCGAGTATTTATCTTGCATCACCATGTCTGCTGTACCTAGCCTAGTACATGTACCAGATTTACCTTGTATGTTTACAGCTTACATTCTTGCTATTTCAAACCCAATACCCATTTACTGTGTACCTTACATCCTTGCAATTTCAAACCTAATACTCCTTTACCTTGTACCTCACTACCTTACCATTTCAAACCCAATACCCATTTACTGTGTACCTTACTACCTTACCATTTCAAACCCAATACCCATTTACTGTGTACCTTACATATTTGCCATTTCAAACCCAATACCCATTTACTGTGTACCTTACATTCTTGCCATTTCAAACCCAATACCCATTTACTGTGTACCTTACATCCTTGCCATTTCAAACCCAACACCCATTTACTGTGTACCTTACATCCTTGCAATTTCAAACCTAATACTCCTTTACCTTGTACCTCACTACCTTACCATTTCAAACCCAATACCCATTTACTGTGTACCTTACATCCTTGCCATTTCAAACCCAATACCCATTTACTGTGTACCTTACATCCTTGCCATTTCAAACCCAATACCCATTTACTGTGTACCTTACATCATTGCCATTTCAAACCCAATACCCATTTACTGTGTACCTTACATCCTTGCCATTTCAAACCCAATACCCATTTACTGTGTACCTTACATCCTTGCAATTTCAAACCTAATACTCCTTTACCTTGTACCTCACTACCTTACCATTTCAAACCCAATACCCATT
Source organism: Saccoglossus kowalevskii (assembly GCF_978046115.1). Classification (NCBI taxonomy): domain Eukaryota; kingdom Metazoa; phylum Hemichordata; class Enteropneusta; family Harrimaniidae; genus Saccoglossus; species Saccoglossus kowalevskii. Next base: position 5,272,206 of record NC_140657.1, read on the forward strand.
TACTGTGTACCTTACATCCTTGCCATTTCAAACCCAATACCCATTTACTGTGTACCTTACATCCTTGCCATTTCAAACCCAATACCCATTTACTGTGTACCTTACATCATTGCCATTTCAAACCCAATACCCATTTACTGTGTACCTTACATCCTTGCCATTTCAAACCCAATACCCATTTACTGTGTACCTTACATTCTTGCCATTTCAAACCCAATACCCATTTACTGTGTACCTTACATCCTTGCCATTTCAAACCCAACACCCATTTACTGTGTACCTTACATCCTTGCAATTTCAAACCTAATACTCCTTTACCTTGTACCTCACTACCTTACCATTTCAAACCCAATACCCATTTACTGTGTACCTTACATCCTTGCCATTTCAAACCCAATACCCATTTACTGTGTACCTTACATCCTTGCCATTTCAAACCCAATACCCATTTACTGTGTACCTTACATCATTGCCATTTCAAACCCAATACCCATTTACTGTGTATCTTACATTCTTGCTATTTCAAACCCAATACCCATTTACTGTGTACCTCACTACCTTACCATTTCAAACCCAATACCCATTTACTGTGTACCTTACATCCTTGCCATTTCAAACCCAATACCCATTTACTGTGTACCTTACATCCTTGCCATTTCAAACCCAATACCCATTTACTGTGTACCTTACATTCTTGCCATTTCAAACCCAATACCCATTTACTGTGTACCTTACATTCTTGCCATTTCAAACCCAATACCCATTTACTGTGTACCTTACATCCTTGCCATTTCAAACCCAATACCCATTTACTGTGTAACTTACATCCTTGCAATTTCAAACCTAATACTCCTTTACCTTGTACCTCACTACCTTACCATTTCAAACCCAATACCCATTTACTGTGTACCTTACTACCTTACCATTTCAAACCCAATACCCATTTACTGTGTACCTTACATCCTTGCCATTTCAAACCCAATACCCATTTACTGTGTACCTTACATTCTTGCCATTTCAAACCCAATACCCATTTACTGTGTACCTTACATCCTTGCCATTTCAAACCCAACACCCATTTACTGTGTACCTTACATCCTTGCAATTTCAAACCTAATACTCCTTTACCTTGTACCTCACTACCTTACCATTTCAAACCCAATACCCATTTACTGTGTACCTTACATCCTTGCCATTTCAAACCCAATACCCATTTACTGTGTACCTTACATCCTTGCCATTTCAAACCCAATACCCATTTACTGTGTACCTTACATCATTGCCATTTCAAACCCAATACCCATTTACTGTGTACCTTACATCCTTGCCATTTCAAACCCAATACCCATTTACTGTGTACCTTACCTTACATCCTTGCAATTTCAAACCTAATACTCCTTTACCTTGTACCTCACTACCTTACCAGTTCAAACCCAATACCCATTTACTGTGTACCTTACATCCTTGCCATTTCAAACCCAATACCCATTTACTGTGTACCTTACATCCTTGCCATTTCAAACCCAATACCCATTTACTGTGTACCTTACATCATTGCCATTTCAAACCCAATACCCATTTACTGTGTACCTTACATCCTTGCCATTTCAAACCCAATACCCATTTACTGTGTACCTTACATTCTTGCCATTTCAAACCCAATACCCATTTACTGTGTACCTTACATCCTTGCCATTTCAAACCCAACACCCATTTACTGTGTACCTTACATCCTTGCAATTTCAAACCTAATACTCCTTTACCTTGTACCTCACTACCTTACCATTTCAAACCCAATACCCATTTACTGTTTACCTTACATCCTTGCCATTTCAAACCCAATACCCATTTACTGTGTACCTTACATCCTTGCCATTTCAAACCCAATACCCATTTACTGTGTACCTTACATCATTGCCATTTCAAACCCAATACCCATTTACTGTGTATCTTACATTCTTGCTATTTCAAACCCAATACCCATTTACTGTGTACCTCACTACCTTACCATTTCAAACCCAATACCCATTTACTGTGTACCTTACATCCTTGCCATTTCAAACCCAATACCCATTTACTGTGTACCTTACATCCTTGCCATTTCAAACCCAATACCCATTTACTGTGTACCTTACATTCTTGCCATTTCAAACCCAATACCCATTTACTGTGTACCTTACATTCTTGCCATTTCAAACCCAATACCCATTTACTGTGTACCTTACATCCTTGCCATTTCAAACCCAATACCCATTTACTGTGTAACTTACATCCTTGCCATTTCAAACCCAATACCCATTTACTGTGTATCTTACATTCTTGCTATTTTAAACCCAATACCCATTTACCTTGTACCTTACATCCTAGCCATTCCAAACCCAATACCCATTTACCTTGTACCTTACATCCTTACCAATCCAAACCTAATACCCATTTACCTTGTACCTTACATCCTTGCCATTTCAAACCCAATACACATTTACCTTGTTCCTTACTACCTTACCATTCCAAACCCAAACCCAATACCAATTTACCTTGTACCTTACATCCTTGCCATTTTAAACCCAATACCCATTTACCTTGTACCTTACATCCTAGCCATTCCAAACCCAATACCCATTTACCTTGTACCTTACATCCTTACCAATCCAAACCTAATACCCATTTACCTTGTACCTTACATCCTTGCCATTTCAAACCCAATACACATTTACCTTGTTCCTTACTACCTTACCATCCCAAACCCAATACCAATTTACCTTGTACCTTACATCCTTGCCATTTTAAACCCAATACCCATTTACCTTGTACCTTACATCCGAGCCATTCCAAACCCAATACCCATTTACCTTACCTGTGTTGTACTGCAAAGTACTTTATTTTCATTATTTTTGCTGAAGGAATGAATCACTGAAAATTATATCCAATGAAAATACCCTTTTTCCTATATTTTTACATTTGACTCACCAGAAATCAGAGAAAATGAATGCCATACAAAACAGTGAAAGTTAATTTCAGCTTAAATAAATTATTTTACAGTACCAACAAGAAAAATGTTTCATGATGATTTCAAGAAATAAAACTATTTTAATTAAAGCTTGTGATTTTTGTGAGTTTTTAGTTAGGATACTTCTAATCATCAGTGTATATTTGCATAAGAATCATATTTGCATATTAGGAACCTATTTGCATAATAATATTAATCATATTTTGCATTTTGATATAGAGGATTATCTTCAGATGCATTTTCGCCAAATAAATATTTCACAAGTTTACTGAATTATGTATCTGCTTATTGGCAGGTCATGGATGGTTAGTTTTAATGAAGCAAAATGTGTTAATTAAATCAAAAACATTTCACATCAAGATTGTTTTAATATTTCACAGCCCATGTATATGTATCATGAGTGCATGTTTCTCAGTACAGAGCTGCATTCATGTCTCTCAGTACAGAGCTGCATCCATGTTTCTCAGTACATAGCTTCATCAATGTCTCTCATTACAGAGCTGCATCCATGTCTCTCAGTACATAGCTGCATCCATGTCTCTCATTACAGAGCTGCATCCATGTTTCTCAGTACATAGCTGCATCCATGTTTCTCAGTACAGTGCTGCATTCATGTTTCTCAGTACAGAGCTGCATCTATGTCTCTCATTACAGAGCTGCATTCATGTCTCTCAGTGCAGAGCTGCATCCATGTTTCTCAGCACAGAGCTGCATCCATGTTTCTCAGTACAGTGCTGCATTCATGTTTCTCAGTACAGAGCTGCATCTATGTCTCTCATTACAGAGCTGCATCCATGTCTCTCAGTGCAGTGCTGCATCCATGTCTCTCAGTGCAGAGCTGCATCCATGTCTCTCAATACAGAGCTGCATCCATGTCTCTCATTACAGAGCTGCATCCATGTTTCTCAGTACAGAACTGCATCCATGTCTCTCAGCACAGAGCTGCATCCATGTCTCTCAATACAGAGCTGCATCCATGTCTCTCAATACAGAGCTGCATCCATGTCTCTCAATACAGAGCTGCATCCATGTTTCTCAGTACATAGCTGCATCCATGTTTCTCAGTGCAGCGCTGCATCCATGTCTTTCATTACATAGCTGCATCCATGTTCTCTCATTACAGAGCTGCATCCATGTCTCTCAGCACAGAGCTGCATCCATGTCTCTCAGCACATAGCTGCATCTATGTTTCTCAGTACAGAACTGCATCCATGTTTCTCAGTACAGAACTGCATCCATGTTTCTCAGCACAGAGCTGCATCCATGTCTGTCAGTGCAGAGCTGCGTCCATGTTTCTCAGTACAGAGCTGCATCCATGTCTCTCAATACAAAGCAGCATCCATGTCTCTCAGTACAGAGCTGCATCCATGTCTCTCATTACATAGCTGCATCCATGTCTCAGCACAGAGCTGCATCCATGTCTCTCAATACAGAGCTGCATCCATGTCTCTCAATACAGAGCTGCATCCATGTCTCTCAGTACAGAGCTGCATCCATGTTTCTCAGTGCAGAGCTGCATCCATGTTTCTCAGTGCAGAGCTGCATCCATGTCTCTCAGTGCAGAGCTGCATCCATGTCTCTCAGTACAGAGCTGCATCCATGTTTCTCAGTGCAGAGCTGCATCCATGTTTCTCAGTGCAGAGCTGCATCTATGTCTCTCAATACAGAGCTACATTCATGTTTCTCAGTACAGAGCTGCATCCATGTTTCTCAGTACAGAGCTGCATTCATGTTTCTCAATACAGAGCTGCATTGTATGCAGTGTCATGTTTGTATTAACCAGCCTGGTTCTGGGTACAAATGGTTAAATGTAGATGTGTCACGTATTGTATGCAGTTTTCGGGTTGGATTAATCAACCAGCCAGGTTCTTGGTATACATTGTTCTGGTGTAAATTTTATAATTGGTGAAAACTGCTAGGTCTTATATATATAATATATATACACAATTGTAGTAGGTAATCATAGTCATTGGTGATTATTCAATATAACCAGACGTTTCAAACAAAGTAACCTTTCTCAATGATAGATTGTGCAGGTGTAGATGTTACAGATATTGAATGCAGACCTTCACAGATTTGTTCCCCCATTTGTCATCCTTGATGTGTTTCCAAGGAAACATCATTTAGCCAAAATTTCATCCCTGATCAGCTTCATTAAATGCTTTTTATTAATTAGTAAATAGTTTGCTTTGTAACAATTGAGAAAATAATGTTTACTGACATTAAATGCTTATTTGTAAAAGATTATTAAATCAAGGAAAAAATAATTGTGTTCTGGTACCTATATTTTTGTTAAAACTCAAATTGGTATTTTATGCAAATTTCTACAGAAACTTTGGTTCATTTACTTGATGGCTAACTGCAATTGGTGCTCATACTTTCCTAATCCTTAATCTTAAGCCTATATTTATGGAAGATTTTGATAAAAAATAAACTGTTAAAATGAATAAAAACTAAACTAAAATAAAATGAAAACCCTACATGTATACCCAGTATTTTTGAGCGTGTTGCTAGAAACACACACCATGTTTTTCCATTACCTTATTTTTAGAACATCATGTTTTCCTTTCTTCCTTTTGTTCCTCCTGAATTTTAATGAGTTAGGTTCAAACATCCGTGACAGAAAAATGGATTTCTTTAGCTGCGTCTGTATTTATTTATTTATTAAATAAATATCTCCTTTATTTGAACCCATTTTTTTTATCACTACATACTAATTAAATAATTTTTTTTTTATTACTGTACTTCAGGGTACAGTGTCCTTTTAAATATAAATATGTGAACAAATATAGGAATATGTACATGTATCAGTACTGTAAAAACTTGCATTAATTAGAAATGTGCAAACAATTCATTTTAAAAATGTTATTATTAAATGTATCCTATTAATTTGTGGTGGTAACTGGTAGCTTAGTGGTTGTCGCATCAGACTCATGCTCCACATGTAGTACCTATATATGTATTATCAAAGCAATCGGACTAGCGGTTTTTAACAAGAAGTCGAAAATATCACTGGCCGAGATTCATTCACTAACAAATGCGACTTTGGGGGAACCTTGGTTAAGGTCCGCAGGTGCTTGTGTTCGACCTAGCCTGGTTGACGCCAGGATAGCGCATTAAAATTGCCATTTGATAGAGAGATGGCTGCACAGCCCTGTCATGTAGTCCCAAACAGGAAATGGCTTCTGTGGCAAAATGCACTATGTGTCAGCACTAGTACAATTTGCACTTACAAAAAAAAGTCAGGAGAGACAACAGTGACATTCAATGTCCGGAACTGTCGCCTGGCACAAAAACATTTAAAAAAAAAAAAAAACATTTGTGGTGTTAAAAAAAAAAAAGGTTAAAATTTGTATCCTTTAGAATACATTTTAACATTTTTATTATCAAGTAAGTTTATTTAAAAAAAAATCATGTTGCAAAACTGGACATTATTTGATGTATGCATTGCAATAAATTATATCATGAATTTGATTCACTGTGACCTGTGTCAGTACAAGCCCACAAGATCAACAAAGCTCTCAGTTGCATAGTTTTGATTGAAATCTAAATTAATTCAGCAATGAACTAGCACTACATATTTTTGAATGTTATTTTGTTGGTAGATTTGTGTACTTTCTGCAAAACTCCATTGAATGATACTATCATGTGTGCATGAAATTGTTGTTAAATCTGCCCTCGCTAGACCATATCATGGCAAATGTTACAGCTGTCTGTGTCAATATTCATCCAAAAAAACAGATCACTATTCATTGAGTACGTCAACTAAAAATAATTCTATTAATTTGTGCATGAGAAAAAAAATATTTTGTATTTCATGTTCTTGTAAAAATAATTACTCTTACTACTGCAGAAATATTAGGGTACTTAAAATTATTGCAGATGTGTATTGTGTGATCTGTACCTAAATTGAAATGACAGAGACTAGGACTTTAAGTTAATAACGTGTATATTGCTATTAATTACAGGACATTTATCTATATGTATATTCAAGGCTTTATTTTGGGCCAGTGTTCATCATTGCAGATATCATGGTAAACATGTGAGCTTATATAACCTTGAAATAACTGTTTTTATAATTCGTTTTTCAATCTGCACAGATCAGATGTGATTAACTGCAGAATTCAATCTGACTTTGCTGAGAACTGATAGAAAATATAACTTAGGGAAATTATACTTCACACTAGTGAAGTCAGCTCTCATTGATTGTTGCTAGGTTTGGATTCTTCATTTGCAAAACTTCCATTCAAATACTAAATAATTCACCAGTTGAACCATGTGACAATAATTGCAAGATTAACATTCTCTTTGTAAGCAGTTTAATTTCATTTCAAGAAAATCCTTGTTGTGACATGTTTCTTTCTCAACGAAGTTTTCCTGCTATAGTTGCCAAATGTTACCAAATTATTCCATTTCTTTGCTCATATCTTATAGCTATACAAACAAGCCATGTCCAAATCTGCGTTAACTAATTTAATTCAGTTTAAATACCCATTCTGACTACATAATGGGCCTAGAACAAAAGTGATCATAATGTCCCTGTTTAACATACAGTCTGTATGCTTCTACTGACTCAAGATATAGAAAACATGCATATTCTTCATTGTTACATTTGTAGATCAAAACTTACACTTTTTTAGCAATTTACAATTATGAATAAATTAGCAATACTATTTGCACAATTGTCAAGATTTTCTTGAAAACATTTGGAAGAAAATTTGGAATTTGGAAGAAAAAGTCCCTTGTGAATAAACTATCAATTCAGTTACATGTATATAAGAGTGATGGTAAATAAACTAGCTTTTGTTATATGTTTATAAGCAGGCTTTCTGTATTTGCTTTGCAGACAGGCAGACAGGAAGTTAGCACCACTCCTCCGTAGTTCTACCCATAGTGATTCACGCAGACATGGATTGGAACCACGGCATCCTTTCCCAACTGCAATTTTAAGTGGTCTTGAACTTGACCTCACTTTATAGCTGTCCCTCATGCATGAACTATGAGGTGTTATAAAGAGGCTGTTGTTTCTGCTGATGATTCAAGTGGTCGGTCTGTTTGGTGTTACAAAATTGTACTGCTAGTTTTTCATATTAAACTGTGACATGCATATTGTAGTAATAATTCAGAAATCTGAGACTGTGTTGATCTGAATAATATGAGGTTAGTATGCACTCAGACAAAACGCTGCACATCGACCTCCACTGCGTGTCGGTCGATACTCTCGCTGTACTGTCTTCGTGCATACTTCTCGGTATCCTCGTAATAACCTTATTATTATACATCTTTTCCTTCCAAGGATACATTGTACATCATGGGAATGCCAAAATCCAAAAAGTTTAGAACAGAATCAGTGAACTTCTTTGTGTGGAGTCCAGACAAACCCTGGTGGCAGTCATATTTGTTTTTAATATTAGAGGACGCTTACGTGCATAATCACTCCATATTTGGAATTTGCATTTCCTTATATGGTAGAATGAAAATACCCCGTAAAATACCACAAAATTACGGCACACTGTAACTGTGACAGATGTATAATAATAATCATTATGTTAATGTTCATGTTCCCCTGATATACAAACATCTTAGTTTTGTTGCAAATCCACATGCAGATTGCATACAATGAGGCTGTCACATGAGGCAAGGCTTCCATGTTTTAGCTATGTTTTTGAGGTTTTTTGCACATTAATGATGTCCGAGATTTGCTGCATAGATTGGACTTTCATGAACCATGTTAGTTTATTTTTGTCTTCTTGCATGTTCTGACTAGCATTGTGATTTTGAATTTGATCCGTCTGTTGTCCTATTTCTTTGTTGTCCAGATAATATATGCTATTATACTGTCTTCGGCCCATTGAGCAGTGAGAGTGAGGGTTATAGCGTACATTATTGAAGTCAATTCTTCAGATTTCCTGCAGCAAATATGCTGTGTCTTTTTTGTTCTTTCTGTATTATTTTACCACTCCCATATTAAATTGTTCATATAATCACATTATCTGTTGTCCATTTCACATTCATATTATGTGATGTGGTTGTATTGGTGACTACCGGTAGTTAATATGTTATGATATGCACTATTAAATAAGTATTAAATAAATAAATTAATAAATAAATACATTTAAATTTAAATTTAATGTATTTGCTGTCACAGTGAAGGATTTCATATGCTATTAGTACATGGATGGCTAGTCATGTAAAGTCAGTCATACAGGGGTCATCATTCTTTGGATTATTAACTGGCCCTTACAATAGTTGTTGCCATGGTAACATATATAAACATAATGTTCAATAGAATGGTCAGTGGTATCGAGTTTATGGTTAGTCAATCATGACCCATGATAATGCTATGTTGTGTGCTTGCTTGAATGCTAGCAGGATGGACAGTCCCAAATAGAATGAGTTTTGTGCATTGCAGTTTTTACATTAGCACATGCAACTATGATGACAATATTTACTGATAAAAAAAAATGGTGATGGACAATTAGAAATTGCTAGGCGTCTGAAGGTGTAAGGTTATGAGACTGATGACTGATTTTTATAATTCCTACATTCAATCAGAATATATAATTTGTATAGGCGTATATCCTGGCGCTAAAATACTGCATACAATACACATGGTTATGTGTAATGTGTTGAAAGAGAAAGCCTGTATTAATTTTCATGCTGTACGTGTTGGTTATATAATTGTTTGTATGGTGTAATGGTTCTAAACTGACATTCATATCGAATACAGGCATTATTTGGTTAATATGTGCTATAAAAGGGAATGTTCAGTTTCCATTTACTGTCAATTACATCATGGGATGCCATTACTGTGTAATTTGTTTCCAATTGTAAATTGAATCCAGGCAGTTTATAATGTTGCCACTCTATGATATCCAAGGTCTTGCTTTAGGTGGAAACGTTACATGCACAGATGTATTTCAGAAATACTGTAAATGCATTAATTATTCACTGGGTGTTAAATTCGCTATTTTCACTGTTTAGTAAAATTCGCTAAATTAAATCTATGTAAAATAACAATAAAACACATTGTTTCCTTGATAAATTTGTGAAATTAAAACACAGTGAATATGCTCAAAACATCAAAATAGTGAAATTATGTGTCATTGAAAATATTTTTATTTACTATTTTTGTACATGAATGTAGCTAGGAAATGCATTAGTTCATAGTTAATTACGTTATATATTTAAATTTTTATTTAATAAGTTACTTGATTTGCCCTCAAGCCACATACGAGATGAGTTTACTACTACAGGTAAAAACTGACAACAATATTAATGGCGTTGCTCCTACAAATATGTTTTCTAGGTGATTCAACGAAAGATATAAAACATTTAAATGGTATAGCATAAATCTATAAATTATGAATGATACTGTCAGATCAGTTACCGAGTATTCTTATGAATTTATTAAAAATTTGTATTCCTTTCATGAACAGTGAAATGATATACTATTTGTGTCATTAGTTTTTTACTCCTGTGTGCGAAGCACAAAAAGGGAGTCTTTGCAGTTAGTGTGTCTGTATGTGTGTGTGTGTGTGTGTGTGTGTGTGTGTGTGTGTGCGCAGGGATCTCGCCACGCTGGTCGGCGGTGATCGGCCCCGACCGGCACTCAAAATTAGCGACCACCATGGAAATGCTTCCGACCAGGACTATTGTCAGATTGTTATTATGACTATGTACCGACTGACATGCATCCTGTCAGTCGTGGATTATAATTTGTAAACAATAGACATAGTCGCACGATACGTAGTGGATAGTCAATTTTGTGAAATTAGCACCTCTTTGTTTGTAAGTAAATACTTTCTGCGATAGACACATTCTTTGGATTGAAAGCTCAAATTCTTTCAAAATCAATTTCACCCCGATATAATATGGTCAAAGCGCCTGTGGGTCAAAGTGGAGTTCACGATCTGACAGTTTACGCTACTCAAGGAAAAAATCAATGTGTTTATTGCGTGATTTAGTAAAATACATTTGAACTGTTATCATTGCGATTCATGTAAATACTCTTCTTTCAAGACCTATTTTACTTGAAACAATTGCTAATCACCTCTTTCGATAACCATCGTGCAGTTTTCAACTAAAATCGATGTCAACACATCATGCTATGACATTGCTTTACTTCCGCAATGTAATTTTTGTAATCGCTACCATTCGGAAAACTTTGGATTTTATCGGCATTACCATGCGGCATTCTGATTGGTTATGATGGGATGACTGCGTAACTTTCAACATTAATAAGCTGATAAAACTGATGATGAATCACTTAAAATGAAAATATTGATGGTATACTATAAGATCAATTTGGAGTGCAAAGAGAATGTATAAGTACCATAATTCATTGCTACATGTACATGTATGTGTGTGAATACTAACATCCATTTGTGTATCTATATCTTGGAACTGTTTAATAATGGATGATCTTATGCTTTTCTCTATGTCTACACACAAACACCATACACTCAATATATGTGAAAGATATAAAGACACAATAATTTTCTAAATATATTATTGTGCCCTAGCAACAGTTTGAATGTTACTGTTGTTTCTCTTGAGTGATGTGCATATTGTAAACATGTGCTGAGAAAACATAAGAATTATCGGAAATGTTGCATTTTCTATAAATTCGGCCACCTAATAATCATAATTTATTGGTTTCTAAAATTTTCGCAACTCAGATTTTACTTTTTGGTCTAATGGATCAACTCTAATTTAGGCTGTAATTATTTAAAACAGAATTGATGGCACGTTGTGTAAGGAGCACTGAAGAATGTAAACATCACTCAAACGATCACCTACTCCCTTGGCGTGCAAAGCATGGCTTATTTATTCAGTCAGTTTAAAATTTTAATATATTCTGAAATTTTTTGAATTTTTACATATATTTCCTTTATGTTTATAAAATATGTCATAAAGGCAATTATCTAGATGTCTCACCTTAATGTCTTGATGCGATTTTTAGTAATCAAATATTTCCGTCACAATTCTGATTAGTCTAGCATTTTTTTAAGAAATGTTGTCCTTGAATTAGAATATCAGGACGTGTATAATTGTTTAAAATCAAATGACTGTTGAAAATTCAAACTTTAAAATTCACACTAGTTTTTCATTCCCACTATATGGTTTAGACAAAGTGTAATCGTTTTGCTAGTTTATTTTTGAAAATGTAGCTTAATAAAAATCCTTAGGTTCACATAGTCAATAGAAAGACTGATATTCAAATCACAAAACGTCCCTCACTTTCGTATTCAACGCAAAAAGTAATGGTTTTAAGTAGATTTGTCTTGCATGCATAATTACCAGAGATGGCCCAAAACGAGGGTTCAATAACTTATGTAATTTGAAATAGCTAAAAACATCTTACTGTAAAAACTTTAAAAAATAGACCACATTTTCTGTTTTTATTTGATGCTAAAATTACCACTGATAACAGAATTGTGCTGTTTTTGGTTCGCCAAAATTTTATCCGATTCAGATTTTATTTTTGGTCCTATATGTGTATGGCTGTACACTAATTTAGACTTTAATTAATGAAAACACTTTGCCCTTGCAAGGCCTTGCAAAAATGTAAAATATTTTTGTATTAGGTCTTTAAAAAAAATAATTGAAAACTTGTTATGTTCATTCTTTTTCTTTGTATTACTTCACAACATACATCTCAGTTTAACTATGACTTTATGTGGTTTCTACATGTGATGATTCTTTTCTTTGTATTACTTCACAACATACATCTCAGTTTAACTATGACTTTATGTGGTTTCTACATGTGATGATTCTTTTCTTTGTATTACTTCACAACATACATCTCAGTTTAACTATGACTTTATGTGGTTTCTACATGTGATGATTCTTTTTCTTTGTATTACTTCACAACATACATCTCAGTTTAACTATGACTTTATGTGGTTTCTACATGTGATGATTCTTTTCTTTGTATTACTTCACAACATACATCTCAGTTTAACTATGACTTTATGTGGTTTCTACATGTGATGATTCTTTTCTTTGTATTACTTCACAACATACATCTCAGTTTAACTATGACTTTATGTGGTTTCTACATGTGATGATTCTTTTCTTTGTATTACTTCACAACATCTCAGTTTAACTATGACTTTATGTGGTTTCTACATGTGATGATTCTTTTCTTTGTATTACTTCACAACATACATCTCAGTTTAACTATGACTTTATGTGGTTTCTACATGTGATGATTCTTTTCTTTGTATTACTTCACAACATACATCTCAGTTTAACTATGACTTTATGTGGTTTCTACATGTGATGATTCTTTTCTTTGTATTACTTCACAACATACATCTCAGTTTAACTATGACTTTATGTGGTTTCTACATGTGATGATTCTTTTCTTTGTATTACTTCACAACATACATCTCAGTTTAACTATGACTTTATGTGGTTTCTACATGTGATGATTCTTTTCTTTGTATTACTTCACAACATACATCTCAGTTTAACTATGACTTTATGTGGTTTCTACATGTGATGATTCTTTTCTTTTTATAATAGTTTTGTGTTTAATAGAGTTTTTAGAAGCATACCTTAAAAGGCCATAAAAAGGTTAGAAATGTTATAAGCTGGGACCTAATACTTTATTAAAATTCTGCTTAGTTATCATAAATTCAAATTTCATCAATTCCAAATTCCATCACTATATGTCATAAATATTTTTTGCTTATATGTTTTTTTTGTTTGTAAATGTTAGTTGTTAATTGTTATGTATTCTAGTGATTTGTCTCCAGTAGGGCAAGGTAACAATATTTTTACTATGTTTTTACATTGTAACTTGCAAAAACAGTTGGTGTTCTACCCTAACAAAGAAATTCATTTCCTTTGCCCCATACAGATAAGGATATTGGAATGGAAGCTCCTATCGCTGCCTTCATTTACAAACCATTCAGTGATTCCATGTTGCTAATACATTGTTGCCTAGCATAGCACTCTGTCTACAAGCTGTCTGTCAAATTAACCCAATTGTTATATGCCTATTTTATTTATTATTATTACAAGCAAGTCTCATCACTGGCTGATAAAATATTAATAAATTTTATATCTGACTTTTAAAAATAATATATTAATATTATTAAAATGTTGATCATTGACAGTTAACTGGTATATGTAAATATTCTCTGGCAGACATCTGTCACTCCCTATCATGGTAGAAATAAACTATCACTCCCTATCATGGCAGAAATGAACTATCACTCCCTATCATGGTAAAATTAAACTATCACTCCCTATCATGGTAAAAATAAACTATCACTCCCTATCATGACAGAAATAAACTATCACTCCCTATCATGACAGAAATAAACTATCACTCCCTATCATGACAGAAATAAACTATCTCTCCCTATCATGACAGAAATAAACTATCACTCCCTATCATGGTAGAAATAAACTATCACTCCCTATCATGGCAAAAATAAACTATCACTCCCTATCATGGTAAAAATAAACTATCACTCCCTATCATGGTAAAAATAAACTATCACTCCCTATCATGACAGAAATAAACTATCACTCCCTATCATGACAGAAATAAACTATCACTCCCTATCATGGCAGAAATACACTATCACTCCCTATCATGGTAGAAATAAACTATCACTCCCTATCATGGCAAAAATAAACTATCACTCCCTATCATGGTAAAAATAAACTATCACTCCCTATCATGGTAAAAATAAACTATCACTCCCTATCATGACAGAAATAAACTATCACTCCCTATCATGACAGAAATAAACTATCACTCCCTATCATGACAGAAATAAACTATCTCTCCCTATCATGACAGAAATAAACTATCACTCCCTATCATGCCAGAAATAAACTATCACTTCCTTTCATGCCAGAAATAAACTATCACTCCCTATCATGGCAGAAATACACTATCACTCCCTATCATGACAGAAATAAACTATCACTCCCTATCATGACAGAAATAAACTATCACTTCCTATCATGGCAGAAATAAACTATTATTCCCTGTCATTGCAGAAATACACTATCACTCCCTATCATGGTAGAAATAAACTACCACTCCCATCATGACAGAAATAAACTATCACTCTCTGTCAGAGCAGAAAAACTAGCATTTCCTATCATGGCAAAAATAAACTATTACTCCCTATCATGGCAGAAATAAACCATTATTCCCTGATATCATGGAAAAATTAAACTACTCCCTTCCCCCACAGTATATTATGAACATTGGTGATTGTCTGAACCATATATTCTTTAGGCTGTCCATCCAAGTCTAGAATTATAGACCCTAGCGGTTATCAAAGTACATTGTACAATCAGAACGGAAGAATCAGTCTTAAAAATACAGCATCACTCAATGTCTACTTGTTAAAGCAATTGGAAATTATTGGGTAGAAAGATGTTTACTTCAAGAGGCTGGAGGGGAATTAGGTAGCTTACGTGTGAGTCTGCACAACACAGCAGTTGATTTAGTGAATGGCTTAATGAGTGTATTTATAAAAAACTTTTATTTCACTTCAGATAATAAGATAATAAAAACATTATTCCCACTGTGTTTTACATTTCTAATTTGGCATTTAGAATAAAATAAAGATAATTGTGTGAAACTATTTCCTGTATGACCTAAGTGATAATACTCTACTTATTTAGTTACTCATTGGAAACCTTATTAGAAAACTGAAATTGTTTGTGGTCCGTGCCATCAATGTACGTAGTTCCATTGTATACTTGTGTTTCTAGTGAATATAGTAATTATTGTAAACAAATATATTATGCTTACAGCACTTTGCTTTTACATAATGTTTTACCAACAGTTTGATTGGATTTTTTTCAGGTAATATTTATTAATTTGTTTCTGAAGACACTGATTTTTCTACAATAATATAAATATTGGAGCTGTACTTCTCTGGTATATGCTGACCGAAGACTGACTTGATTGTCTGTCATTGTGTGTAATCTTTATTGTTCCTGACTTACTCATATACACTATTACTGTTCATTTGATGAATAGTATATTGTGCAGGCATTGTACTTTATGGAGACCCAAGGCAAAAAATCTTATTACATGAGGTGATTCTTGAGGTGATGCACCAAGCAACTTATGAGGCTATGGCATGACATTAACGGGTACCTAAGGCAACTAACTGTGTGCGATGAGTGACTGGTATTTGAATGAAAAACTGTCAAGTCGGTTTTTCAGGCAATGTTGCCTGACCCATCTTGGTGACACTTTCATATCAATCAAACGTGGCAATTCATCAGATGTTGTTTGGTGCATTGCTTAATGAATTGCCTAATGTAAACACTCATAAAAGCATTTAGACTGTCGACAGTCACTTATTTTTTTTTTCAACTAAATCAAATGCTGTAATACGTGTTTTAAATGCTGAAGACAATTCACACAAGGATTGTAAGGCTGATGACGTAGTAAAATTTGTATATAGGCGGAGCTCTGCATAGAAAGGTAAAATCACTGGTTTTTAAATGCCACAAATGTGTTTGTTTATTCTATATTCAAAATATCCATTTCCAGAACTAGATATTGGTCAAGTTCATTATCTATTTTCACCTCAAATTTCACATGTCAATGTCTACTCTCAGGATGTACTACAAAGATCTGGTCAAAGGTTTCCTGAACATTGTGCTCAGCAAAACTTCAACCACAGTCTTAAGTAAATATTGCATTTTCCTGATCAAATGGGTGGATTTGTGTTCTATGCTGTTTATATCTGTTGACCGGACACTGCATGACTTGCGATTGATCAGTCATGTTGATAAGCTACAGGAGAATTTCTCTACAGTTGCTCAAAGACTTGTACTTAAATTTGAAAGACAATTTCATCCTTTTATTTGGCAGTTTTTGTTGTTTCTGGAAATTATTGGGACACATGTTTTGTGTTTTATTTGTGTATGTCCTTGTTTATCCATTCTTTTTTGACTTGCCTTGATCAAATGTCAATTCAGCAAAATGTTTTCATTGACAATATTAATATACCCTTAGTTGTCATGTTTGTGTTTCTAGATTCAAGTTTTAGTGATGGAAGCTGGATGTCAATAATGAGAGTTTTTAGATGGATGACTTAGTTTTCTATGTTTTCTCTGTGTGAGCATCTTGTTCATGACTTGTAGATATATTGTTAAATACAGGATACATGTATATGCCTGTGTGCTTTAATATTTCCAAAAATGTATGTGTAATTTGCTAACACATTGACTGCTAAAACCCTCCACAAATTAATGGGAATAAAGAGCGTCAGCAGGCAATGACATGCTCTGACTGTTCATGTTCAAACTTCATATGTTTTGTAAACTTGAGAACTCGTGGTGATTACTTGTTTCCTATTTCTATTTGAATGTTACCAAAGTGAGTCAAATTGAAGGGAACGTTATTATACTAAAAAAAAAATAAAACTGAAACCAACTGAGATTCACACATCTAATCAACTCTTGGTTGTGATTGTTATGGTTGGTTGCTAGGCAACAAGATGATGGCCAGGAAATCACTCAGATATAAGTTATTAATGAGAATCATGTTTCCTTTGATGAAAAGATGTGATACAAAATGTATGCCATGACTGACACTAGTTGAAATGAATACCTACATGGATTGATAATCAGAAGCAGTTAATTTGCAAAAATGGATGTTTCATTTTTTTCTCAAAATATGGTTTAGATACATGTAGGTATGGTTACCAGAAATGCAGAATTTATTTGAATTTTTTCTTAGTAGTCTACATTTTCAAAAACAGAGGTTTATGTTTTGGGTTCCATCCATCTGTGCATGTATCTGTCCATTTGAATTCTTTTTTCAAACATGTTTGGTCAAATTTTGTTCAAAGTTGGTACAATAACTAGTCCTCATTTTTTTTCCCAAAACACAAAAAAAAACAACATTTCAACATGTCATCAAATGTTTCTTAGATTTGACCACAGTAATAGCATCCACTACTAATAGCAAATACTAATTCTCACAGTGGATAATTTCAGCTACCTTGTCATGCTGCAGGACACACAGTGTAGTCTTCTCGTCCAAACAATTTACTTTCATCACACTTCTCCTCGCATTAAGATCAACATTTTTGGTAATAATAATTAGTTTTTATAATTTGTATCAGGTTTCCCTCTTTTGATCCTACATCCACATTCATTACCGGGGGTATATACAGTGATTACAGTTGTGTGATCTTGATTCAGATGTTCAAGCCAGTTCATTCAGTTTTGGAGCCAGATCACAAGGTTT
This sequence comes from Saccoglossus kowalevskii, assembly GCF_978046115.1. Taxonomy (NCBI): domain Eukaryota; kingdom Metazoa; phylum Hemichordata; class Enteropneusta; family Harrimaniidae; genus Saccoglossus; species Saccoglossus kowalevskii. The sequence continues at coordinate 5,290,466 of NC_140657.1, forward strand.
CTAGATCCAGATATTAGACCTTGCCTTAGCCAATCAGATTGCTAGATTCAGACTAACCATGATAGTTGATATCAGTGTGTGTAATTCATGCTAACCTATTGTCCCAAGACCTGTTATCTTTGTGCTGAGATTGTCATATTGTTCATGTGTGTCCTGGTGTTATTGTAAAAGGATTATTCATGGTGAATGATGATAAATTGGAAATTTACCTTAAAAAATGAAAAGCCTGATTTTACTCATTCAAAAGGGTTTGCACAGCTTCTGAAAACTTTATTGTTTGTTTGAAGACCGTGTTTGGGGTCAGAGGTAAATACAAGACGTATTTTCTAGTTAAATAATGTACATGTACCACAGATATGTTATGGTATACATGTATGTTGGATACAGGTTTCAAATCTTGAAGTGTTTCAAACACCGCTGTAAACGCCCAAATTGTAATTCTCTTGATTCGGCATTCGTGAACCGCTATATCCCTGTGTAGTTGGTTGATAGTCATACCAAATCCGAGTTGTCGATGTTTGGTTTCTGTTTTGATTTGTCACATGTTTATAGTTTTGCATGGTATTTTGCTCAAATTTGGATATTCATTTCATTTCATGGCAATCTAGAACCATGGAACTACATGTACCGATGTGTTTAGTTCCATGCTATGACCAAACATCAAGATAGTGTGTTTCTGTCATGAGGCATGTACCACAGTTCAAGCCATACACAAAAACAAGAGCCTTTTCACCACAAGGTTCCGTTCCCTCTTTTCATCACAAATCACAAAATAGTCCCATTTAAAGTCTGCACTTTCCTTCAGAAGATTGGGACAAAATAGCCAAATTTTTTGAGTAAAAACTGAAAATTGACACAAATTTTTTCTGTTGACTTCTAAATTGGGGCTCATTTCCAAAAATATTGAAGAATATAAGAAAAAAGTGACGACAAATTTAGGCAAAAAAGTTTGGTGGTGAAAGGGTTAAACTGGTTGTATTTAACAATTTTGCCCTAATTTGACATTTTCACAGTTAAAATATTTAGAAGATGATAATTTATTTCTCAGACTTATATTTAATCATCAAATATTCAGATCCAAAATTCAGCAACTGTGGGTGTGAATTATAGTGTTTCCAGCAATATGGGGCTTTTTAAGGAAGCTTGTGTATATCTTGATTTTGGAATGGATTGATGCCGATTGCTTCGTTGAACTTGAATTAAATTTTCTGTTAAATATGTACCAGTGTACGGTACATGTAGTTGTTAAACTTGAGTAAATTTGCATAGCATTGCGTGATAATGATAAAATGTTAAATCAAATAATTTATAATCTATATGTGCATAATGTAAGTAAAGCAAGCGTAAAACAGTGTAAATTTGAATTTACTTAGCAACAAATTTGAGTACCGTACATTGTATTGGGATCACCTAGGTCAGTGAATTATATTCAGGGTGAGTGATTTTTCCAACTTACATGTCTGCTTGAGCAGTACAGATTCTACACAAGTTTTGCACACTGTTTATTATGCAAACATATAGTATGGGTTAATTTCAATCCTGACCTGTACTTAAAACTGTGTTACTGTGGTACTCCATTTCCCAGTCTTTAAGTTATCATAAAACTACTTACATTATCTTATGTGTTGTTTTCACAGATTAACCTACTTGAAATAATGCATTTTACTTATAGTGATTATGTAAATTTTCATAGCAGTAACTGTCATCTAAACTGTGCAATCTGTGTGTAGGACTGGATATCAGAAATATCGAAAATCCAAGACCATAATGTGGAATGGACAAATTAAGCCATATTTGGAAATGAATTATCAGAGCCAGACATTTTGAATTATGATAACTATACTAATTATAAATTATGTAAATTATACCTAGTAAACTCATCACCTAATATCATAATATCTCCCTCCATAGCAAGGGTCATACTATGGTGCTGCTAGGGGTTTTATAGTCTCGTATATTGACAGTGTTCAATATCAATGCTAATTTGGAATAAAAAATAAATAATATTTTACATGTATAAATTTGATGTATTACCATGAATATTTGTATATATAAGTGTTGATCTTTGATCCAGTATTGTTAGAATTCTGGCAATTCTACGTTTAGATTTTGTTTATTTGTATGCAATGTAATCTTCAACTCTTATCAAATGATCACTGTTTTTATAATCGTCCAATATAATCTGAAAACTTATCACAACATCATGTGTAGGTGTGTGTTTGTTGGGAGTGTGCTTGTGGAAAATAGTCTCTTGTGGTAACTATAATTGCCATTATTCATGGCTTCTCTGAAATCTACTCATGATGCTATTCATGATGATTGCTATAGCAACCATATGCCGGAGATGAAGAGTCAACTTGACCTTTAGCAAATTGTCTTTTGACACATTCAGTTGATGAGACAAAGTGTTTTACAAGTATCAGTCAGGTATTTAATCATTGAATGCAGTTTGTCACGTACTAGTTTAGTTTGAATTCCCTCCAAATTGTAAGAATTTATGATAATATGAAGTTATTATGAGGATACTGCCTTTGTGCATACTTTGCAGTATCCTCGTAATAATATTACAATATTATTATACATCTTTTCCTCCCAGGAATATATCATGGAAATGCCGAAATTTTTAGATTTTGTGAACTTTTTTGTGTGTGTCTGTGCAAACCCTGGGGGCAGCCATGTTTGTTTTTTTATCATTAGCGGAAGCTTATGCGAGTAATCGTTCCATATTTGGAATTCGCATTTCCTAATGTTGTAGGATGAAAATATCCAGTGCAATTCGGTACCGCAAAATTACGGCACGCTGTAACTCATGGCGTTACGGTGACAGATGTATAATAATGTATATTACAAACAGATTGAAAAGATTAGTATACTTTTTTGTTTATCACATTCCAAAAAAATAGTCTCGCTGTTCATTGCTGATATGACAATGAATAGTTCATTTCATACATGTCGCTTTATAAATTTGTGATATGAATCTGTTTCCATTTTCTTCATTGGATAAACAGCATGCTTCGTTAAAAAAACGTGTGTAGTTGAATGAATCATGTAAAGAACAAACATGACAAAGTTGTGATAAGAAAATCCCGTTTTTCTTTTTTTTTTAGACTGAGTAGTATGTCAGATTGTTACTATGGCGACCATCATCTTTAGCTATTTATCACAGCACTCATCCAATTCTATATAGAATAAACTACTGTGACAGTAAAAGCATTTTTATTGTTAAAAATATTCTATTACTGCCATAATCCCTTATTATTGGGTTTAAAACTAAATTACTAGCTTTATTTTTTTGATGAAATTATTATAAAATTGCATATAAAATGATATAGTTTGCATATACTATATAGGGTTTAGTTATTTCCTGCGTTTTATTTTCACTTGTTTCGCTGTCAGCGGAATTTACTGAATTAAAATTCAGTAAATATTCAAATTCAGCTAGAATGAATGATGAATTGTTTCTTTTATCAACAAAGTGAATTTAAAATCTTGTGAATAATCGGGCAACATAAAATCTACTAAAATTAAACCGGGTGAATATTTCACCTTCTACAGTAGTATAGAAAGAGCGCCCTCGTATTTATGCAAATTAAATTATCTCATTAATGCCTGCTTGACATTACAATCAATTACATATGATAAAATGGTTTCAGTCTCACATGGCGCAATCAATGCTACTTATACAGAGTTCTTTTGTTATTTGACCTTGTTTCCCTCTTAATGGCTTTAAGGGTATGAAAGACATGAACTACATGGCAAATACTCCTCATCATATGTTTGTATTAAAAAATTGTTTGTAAGGTAGGAAATGTCAGGTGATACAAATGTATAAACATAGGTCTGTCTTATAATTTCCACTCATCAGTTTTTATGTTTGTAATTCTTTGATCAATCAGATTCATCAACATCACTTTAATAAATCACGCTTACTTAAACTATTAAGTATATTTTAAGATAATTCAGGAAAGTGAGTTGGACATGTCAGATAATATATCTTTGTTGAACATTGTAGTATAGTCACCACTTACATCATAATTACTGATTATATTACTTCAATTGGTTACCTCTCATGGCAAGGTTATCAAAGTTCCACTAAAATTAATTCTGGAAAATATTTTGACATCTTTCCTGGCTTTGATTTGATCATTTACGGATTTGAAATTCTTATGACTATGAACAAGTTACATACACATATCACTTGTTTTGTCAAAAAACATCACAGACTCTGTGTTTCCTATGACAGAATTGAATATACTATATACACTGACATTTAATTTTACTATTTTGATATTTTTTGTTTTAAGGTTTGCAAATTTGTTCACATAGATTTAATTCAGCGAATTATATTTATCATTGACATTAGAACACAGTGAACAATTAATGCATTTACAGTATTCTCAAAATGGAATCCAAAAAATCAAGTTAGGTCATCTTAGCGACTGCTGGGATCGAGAGGGATTAAAAAAAAATTGTATGCAGCGATAGGGATGACACACACTAAGATGTGGCACCTTATTTTCTTTGTTTTTAAAATGTGAATTTAATTTTACTAAATTACTAATCCCAGACCTATATTTTCAAGATCCTGATATCTATGTTTGATTTTAGTTGCGTCATTGACATGCCAGGGAATAGTAAGATATAACTAGCTATATTACAAAAAAAACACGAACGTCAGTAATGCGTCATATCAACTTAAAGAACACATTGCACAGAATGCCATGGCAACCATGGAAAAGTTTGATTATGGAAATAGAAATGAACGATATTAATGTCCTAGAGGCAAAAACATATATCGTATTTGCTAGAGTAGCGCTTATGTGAATGACAGAACTGTGTTTGGTAAAAATGATCTTATATACATAAAATGCAATCTGGTTTATGGATACTACTATTAGAGATGCGCTTCTAATAGAGCAAATACAGTAATAAACGATCTGTGAATATATATTATGACTATTTTCATTTCTTTTTTCTGTCAGTTAAGTTCCGTATTTGTTTTATCAAAAGCACATCTTTAATAGAAACATACAATAGAAAAAAAACAAAATTTGCTTTTACTGCATACTGGATCATTCAGCTCTGTCTGTCATTTATATAAGTACATATGCTACAAATAAAGCAAATGAAAAATAAATAAATAAAATAATTATGACTGTTCTCATAAGATAAAAATGGTTTTTTTCATCTTCATTGACCATAATAATAATTTTATAATAATTATCTTTGAATTAAGTATAATCTCATAAGATACTTAAAGTTATAATTTTGCGAAATTATTTTCTAGAAGTTGAAGCCCAGATTTGCATATGGAATTGCAAGATTTCATTTTAATTAGTGTTTAATTTACATACAAATTTACATGTTATTGAACGAGATCTTCATCACATATCACATCAGTTACGCGCCCTTACTTTAATCACCCTTTGCTTTGACAATTACTAAATTAAATTTGCTTTGTAAAGCTTTGCTGTTATCAAAGTGAAGTACATGTACTTTATGACGTTTAGAATCCGTGACAAAATGATGCAAATTATTTATCAAAAAAATCAGACTGGAAAGAGTGGAACCCAGGGAAACTAATTTATCATAATTGTCATAGTTGCCATGACGAAATTGGATGGATACAAAGACGAAATATTGATGAATGGTTTTAAATAATTTGCCAATTTTCTCCTTAGGTGTTTAGATGTGCTATTGAATATAATTTCATCACTTCCCTGTAGTGTAATTGTAAGGTTTTCTGGAAAATATTCATGCTTGTCACAATTTGACAGATGATAATATATAAACGTAGGTGTAATTGCAACATGATGGTTAAATATCAAAGTGCTGACAACTGATTCAATAGTTGAACATACAAAACTACATTGCAATAGGTATCCCAATCTGGTCTTGTGATGTAATTGTTTATTAAAGTATATGTATTCTGAAACCATTCCATATGACTGCCTACAAATAGTACATGTATGTTGATTTCTTGTCTGCCCTATATTCTGACATGAATGAATATAAAAAAGTATGTAGGCCAAGTGTTTCACACTAAGACATTAATGAAGATTACCTCATACATGTACATGTATAAAATAACTATTACTGCAATAGGATTTCAGTGTTTATTTGATTTGCTGAATAGAAGCACAATGTACAATGAAATGTGCCTACTTGAATAATCAGTGATAAAGTTAGCATCATAAAATTCATGATTTTCTATTAATTCGCATACCAGTTCATCTTATAAAAAATACTCTCATCTAACAGTATGGGCCACGCAGCACTGCAGAATGATAAATTAAGAATAAATAATTAATTTTCATGAAATAAAAGGTTATTTCTACCTACCTTCAGGTGTACTTTTGTTTTCAATGTTACAAGAAACATTAGTCTAAGATTAATTACATTTGGCCTAATCAAAATTAGAAACTGGCATATACATGTATGTGTTTATTAGAACCCGTCATTACTAATTTATTTGCATATCAGAATATGAATTTAGAACTACTAAAAACTACTAAGACAACATTAATTCCAGCATGTAGGTTATGTTCATCACTATGGTACAAACATACCAAATTGATTTTTAGGAGAATAAGTTGATTTTACCAAAATTACTTAAGGTTAGTGTCAATGAATGTAAATTAGAGCTCAACTATTCTTCAAGCCACTCACTGACCACTGACAGTATATAGCAGAAAATTGGAGCATCTTAACATCCACACAGTTTGGGGAAACAAATTACCTCATCGCCACTCTCAATTTTGTCACCACTCATCAATATACCTAGTAACTTCTTTATCATTACAATTAGCATTAAATTTGATTTTTTTTGTATCCCAAACCAGCTGAATTGAGAATTTGTTATTCAGCAGATGATATATTTTAAATGAATCCTTATTTGCCAGGAAAAATGTATGTTTTCGCTCAGAATGACTGTCTGCACCACGTGTACTTGAGTGTCCCCTGCTACTCTTGTCAAATCCGATCTACTGAATAATATATGGCTTTCTCATGAAACATTGAGACCAATACTACTCTGCTGCGATTGCCTGGGCGGTCCAGGTTGTCTGCACTACCAGTCTCATGGTCACGACTTTTACAGAGATCACGCAAATGAATTTGATTGCTTATTGTGGATACACCTAGCCAACTCAGATCTCCATCAGTCATGGAGAGTACAGTAGAAGGGTACACTCATTCATCAAAAAAACCTAGTAACATAACAATACAGACTTTCACAGGCAATGACGTCTGTAAGATGAAATGCTAGAAGTGCGCCCTCTGGCAGAAATCAAGTGGTTACATGTATGTGGTAGTTGTAAAAAGTTTGCATCTTATAAAGACATTTACTCATAATGATAAATTCATATCATATAAAATTGTTTTTCACATGGTATAAAGGTGTGTTCACAACGTATAAAGATGTAAGATTGGATATGTATTGATTTACTGCAACTTACACTGTAGATGTAGTAATTCAGGTAAATGGACACATTGTGAGGTTGGATATGTATTGATTTACTGTAACTTACACTGTAGATGTAGTAATTCAGGTAAATGGACACATTGTGAGGTTGGATATGTATTAATTTACTGTAACTTACACTGTAGATGTAGTAATTCAGGTAAATGGACACATTGTGAGGTTGGATATGTATTGATTTACTGTAACTTACACTGTAGATGTAGTAATTCAGGTAAATGGACATATTGTGAGGTTGGATATGTATTGATTTACTGTAACTTACACTGTAGATGTAGTAATTCAGGTAAATGGGCACATTGTGAGGTTGGATATGTATTGATTTACTGTAACTTACACTAGGTGTAGTAATTCAGGTAAATGGACACATTGTGAGGTTGGATATGTATTGATTTACTGTAACTTACACTGTAGATGTAGTAATTCAGGTAAATGGACACATTGTGAGGTTGGATATGTATTGATTTACTGTAACTTACACTGTAGATGTAGTAATTTAGGTAAATGGACACATTGTGAGGTTGGATATGTATTGATTTACTGTAACTTACACTGTAGATGTAGTAATTCAGGTAAATGGACACATTGTGAAGTTGGATATGTATTGATTTACCTTAACTTACACTGTAGATGTAGTAATTCAGGTAAATGGACACATAGTGAGGTTGGATATGTATTGATTTACTGTAACTTACACTGTAGATGTAGTAATTCGGGTAAATGGACACATTGTGAGGTTGGATATGTATTGATTTACTGTAACTTACACTGTAGATGTAGTAATTCAGGTAAATGGACACATTGTGAGGTTGGATATGTATTGATTTACTGTAACTTATACTGTAGATGTAGTAATTCAGGTAAATGGACACATTGTGAAGTTGGATATGTATTGATTTACTGTAACTTACACTGTAGATGTAGTAATTCAGGTAAATGGACACATTGTGAGGTTGGATATGTATTGATTTACTGTAACTTACACTGTAGATGTAGTAATTCAGGTAAATGGGCACATTGTGAGGTTGGATATGTATTGATTTACTGTAACTTACACTAGCTGTAGTAATTCAGGTAAATGGACACATTGTGAGGTTGGATATGTATTGATTTACTGTAACTTACACTGTAGATGTAGTAATTCAGGTAAATGGACACATTGTGAGGTTGGATATGTATTGATTTACTGTAACTTACACTGTAGATGTAGTAATTTAGGTAAATGGACACATTGTGAGGTTGGATATGTATTGATTTACTGTAACTTACACTGTAGATGTAGTAATTTAGGTAAATGGGCACATTGTGAGGTTGGATATGTATTGATTTACTGTAACTTACACTGTAGATGTAGTAATTTAGGTAAATGGATACATTGTGAGGTTGGATATGTATTGATTTACTGTAACTTACACTGTAGATGTAGTAATTTAGGTAAATGGGCACATTGTGAGGGTGGATATGTATTGATTTACTGTAACATATACTGTAGATGTAGTAATTCAGGTAAATGGACACATTGTGAAGTTGGATATGTATTGATTTACTGTAACTTACACTAGATGTAGTAATGATTTGATATGATGAGACCTTTTCACTATAAAAACTATTTAGGGTATTGGCTTGAAAATCACCGATGTTTGACCTGTGTTGTGCAAAATAGAGTTTGGCAACCATGTATTTTAATACGAGTTTTGTGAATAACAGTATAAATTGAAACCATATTATAAAATTAAAGGTAATCTGATAATCTGTTTTAATGGTAGCTAGCCTTAAGCATGTTTTATCCTAATGATCCCCAAACCACATGATCTTAACCTTTTCCGTTGTTTGACTCTACCTTGGGAATCATTTCACAGTTGGGTGCATTGGTATATACAGCTCATTATTCATCACATTAGTCACTTGGTTGGCAAGACGATACAAAAGTCCTCACCCAAATGATGGCAATTACTCTGTGTTACTGTAGATATATGATCTATTTTGTGGTGCTACCTACTGAGTCTGAATCAGTTGTTTATTTCCTGCTTGGCTATCATGATGACTACTGAATGAAAGGTTATGTTGTTTGAATACATACATCATGTACGTGAGTTTAATATTTTTTATCGTATAATTGTCTAAATCATTGTTTAAATATGTTTTTTTTCAATCAAAATATGCATATTTTTAGGTTAATGCTTTGTAAATTGCAAATTGGTTTCTGTTGGTCAGTGATGTAAGTCTGTTTGCCAATGATGTAAGTCTATTGACCAATGTTCATGTTAGTCTGCTGGCCAATAATGTTAGTCTGTTGGCCAGTGATGTTAACCTGTTGGCCAATGATGTTAGTCTGTTGGCAAGTGATGTTAGTCTGTTGGCCAATGATGTTAGTCTGTTGGCAAGTGATGTTAGTCTGTTGGCCAGTGATGTTAGTCTATTGACCAATGTTCATGTTAGTCTGCTGGCCAATAATGTTAGTCTGCCGGCCAATGATGTTAGTCTGTTGGCCAGTGATGTTAGTCTGTTGGCAAGTGATGTTAGTCTGCTGGCAAGTGATGTTAGTCTGCTGGCCAATGATGTTAGTCTGTTGGCCAGTGATGTTAGTCTGTTGGCCAGTGATGTTAGTCTGTTGGCAAGTGATGTTAGTCTGTTGGCAAGTGATGTTAGTCTGTTGGCAAGTGATGTTAGTCTGTTGACCAATAATGTTAGTCTGCTGATCAGTGATGTAATTCTATTGGTCAATGATGTTAGTCTGTTGACCTATAATGTTAGTCTGCTTACAGTGATGTTAGTCTGTTGGCCAGTGATGTTAGTCTGTTGGCAAGTGATGTTAGTCTGTTGGCCAGTGATGTTAGTCTGCTTACAGTGATGTTAGTCTGTTGGCCATTGATGTTAGTCTGTTGGTCAATGATGTTAGTCTGTTGACCTATAATGTTAGTCTGCTGGCCAATAATGTTAGTCTGTTTGACAGTGACATTAGTCTGTTGGCAAGTGATGTTAGTCTGTTGGCCAGTGATGTTAGTCTGCTTACAGTGATGTTAGTCTGTTGGCCATTGATGTTAGTCTGTTGGTCAATGATGTTAGTCTGTTGACCTATAATGTTAATCTGCTGGCCAATAATGTTAGTCTGTTTGACAGTGACGTTATTCTGTTGGCCAGTGATGTTAGTTTGTTGGCCAGTGATGTTAGTCTGTTGGCCAGTGATGTTAGTCTGTTGGCCAATGATGTTAGTCTGTTTGACAGTGATGTTAGTTTGTTGGCCAGTGATGTTAGTCTGTTGGCCAGTGATGTTAGTCTGCTGGCCATTGATGTTAGTCTGTTGGCCAATAATGTTAGTCTGCTGGCCAATAATGTTAGTCTGCTTGCTAGTGATGTAATTCTAGTGGTCAATGGTGTTAGTCTGTTTGTCAACGATGTTAGTCTGTTGGCCAGTGATGTTAGTCTGCTTACAGTGATGTTAGTCTGTTGGCAAGTGATGTTAGTCTGCTGGCCAGTGATGTAAGTATGTTGGCCAGTGATGTTAGTCTGTTTGACAGTGATGTTAGTCTGCTGGCCAGTGATGTAAGTATGTTGGCCAGTGATGTTAGTCTGTTTGACAGTGATGTTAGTCTGCTGGCCAGTGATGTAAGTATGTTGGCCAGTGATGTTAGTCTGTTTGACAGTGATGTTAGTCTGCTGGCCAATGATGTTAGTCTGCTGGCCAATAATGTTAGTCTGCTTGCTAGTGATGTAATTCCATTGGTCAATGGTGTTAGTCTGTTTGTCAACGATGTTAGTCTGTTGGCCAGTGATGTTAGTCTGCTTACAGTGATGTTAGTCTGTTTGACAGTGATGTTAGTCTGCTGGCCAGTGATGTAAGTATGTTGGCCAGTGATGTTAGTCTGTTTGACAGTGATGTTAGTCTGCTGGCCAATGATGTTAGTCTGCTGGCCAATAATGTTAGTCTGCTTGCTAGTGATGTAATTCCATTGGTCAATGGTGTTAGTCTGTTTGTCAACGATGTTAGTCTGTTGGCCAGTGATGTTAGTCTGCTTACAGTGATGTTAGTCTGTTGGCAAGTGATGTTAGTCTGCTGGCCAGTGATGTAAGTATGTTGGCCAGTGATGTTAGTCTGTTTGACAGTGATGTTAGTCTGCTGGCCAGTGATGTAAGTATGTTAGCCAGTGATGTTAGTCTGTTTGACAGTGATGTTAGTCTGCTGGCCAGTGATGTAAGTATGTTGGCCAGTGATGTTAGTCTGTTTGACAGTGATGTTAGTCTGCTGGCCAATGATGTTAGTCTGCTGGCCAATAATGTTAGTCTGCTGGCCAATAATGTTAGTCTGCTTGCTAGTGATGTAATTCCATTGGTCAATGGTGTTAGTCTGTTTGTCAACGATGTTAGTCTGTTGGCCAGTGATGTTAGTCTGCTTACAGTGATGTTAGTCTGTTGGCAAGTGATGTTAGTCTGCTTACAGTGATGTTAGTCTGTTGGCAAGTGATGTTAGTCTGTTGGCCAGTGATGTTAGTCTGTTTGACAGTGATGTTAGTCTGCTGGCCAGTGATGTAAGTATGTTGGCCAGTGATGTTAGTCTGTTTGACAGTGATGTTAGTCTGCTGGCCAGTGATGTAAGTATGTTGGCCAGTGATGTTAGTCTGTTTGACAGTGATGTTAGTCTGCTGGCCAGTGATGTAAGTATGTTGGCCAGTGATGTTAGTCTGTTTGACAGTGATGTTAGTCTGCTGGCCAGTGATGTAAGTATGTTGGCCAGTGATGTTAGTCTGTTTGACAGTGATGTTAGTCTGCTGGCCAGTGATGTAAGTATGCTGGCCAGTGATGTAAGTATGTTGGCCAGTGATGTTAGTCTGTTTGACAGTGATGTTAGTCTGCTGGCCAGTGATGTAAGTATGTTGGCCAGTGATGTTAGTCTGTTTGACAGTGATGTTAGTCTGTTGGCCAGTGATGTTAGTCTGTTGGCCTGTTTAAGTCAACTTGGTTCACTGACAATTGTTCTAGCAAATCAACAACAGTTGACTTGTGTCACAAAACAATCCAAGATGGTTGACTGTCGGCCAAGCACCATATAATAATTGCAAATCATAATGTATTGTGGGATAGATGACCAAATCAAACACTACTCTGCCAATCCTAAAATGTGTCTGTTCTCTAACATAATTATACTGCTATACGCAATAATTTGGAATCGTAATGTGTGTTTTACATATTTCCAACATAGACATTAGAGACTCACACATGTTAAATTATCTGGCAGTCTAAGTCATTAGTTCAGTGTAGTACTGGTACATGCAGATATTTCATCATTTATTAATCAATGTACAAGAACAGAGGAAGCTGTGACATTTCCAATAGTTTTGGGTCCTTTGTTTAGTCATGTGTATGTCATGCTTTTTATGAAACCCTACAGACATAAATGCTTATAACAATCATAGACAGATGATGCTACAAATTTATCTCACTGTGATGACAAGAATCAATAACACAACCTGAATAACTAATAAACAAAATTGTTAAATATCCTTCAAATTATGACTCTGTTGATTATCACTAATAAGAACATAGTGGGAATTATTATTATATAATTTAGACAGAACATAATGTTTTAATATATAGCTACAAAATAATTATATTAGAACACACACATGGTGAAATAGTGTTGATTGTATAGCATTGTCTTACTGGACCACTTTTATATTAAATGTCTAAATTTGAAATCCATTAAAAAAACTTAAATACACTTACTATTAAAAATTGTCGTATTTGTTGTTTATAGGCGATCACAAATAACAAAAGTGGGAAAAATATGTGATTTTTGGCTTTCTATAGATGTCAACACATTGTGGGGATCATCACACATGTCTGTATTGATTACTGACATAGGTTTTAACTTCAAACGATGTCATTAAATATCAATTAGGGAACTAATTAGCATATTCTTATAGAACACAGTAATATTTGCATAACATTTATGACCGTATTGATTATTGTGATTATAGGGTCTTCACTTTTCAATACTTACTAATTAATCTATATGATCACATAGCAATCACTCATGGCTACATTTACATGTACATGTACATTGTAGCACCAATCATTGGCCTATTTCATGCGTTAAATAGTATTGTAAATAGTATTTCAACATGTGGTTGAAAGTACCAAAATATGTGAAAACACACTTTTTTCAACTTTTTACGAGGTCATCATATACCCATTGTCAAAATAATTCACAAAATCATAAAGAGATTACTGACACCTACATGTGACTACAAAAATGCTCTATTTCCTGATTTGATGATAATTTTGACTCAAAATATAGTAAAATTCATGTACATTGTCCTTTTTCAACTGTTTTTGTATATGTTAGTACAATTACAAACCAAACATGCTAATAATAAATTGACTAAAAATATTGAAAACACAAAAAGGTGTGTGTATTATAACATTGTCTAATGTATCAATATATGTATATTAGGTTATATAGTCAGATACTCAGCATAGACATAGACAACAGTTTGGAGGTGAGAGGTATGGGATATCATATGATATAAAAAACACTCTGAATTCCTATTCCAGTTTTTTAATCAAACACTTAAAATTTTTGAATATATATAATCATCACTCACCACTTTTAACAAATTAAAAAAATATCACCACTCGGGGAAAAACAGTCTTGAAAATCAGTGGTGTATGTGTTGTCAATAGCAACAAAATCAACTTGGGGAGTGTCAAGGAAGAAACTATACTCTGCCTTGCAACTAAAGAACCACAGGGAATTAACAAACTGATCAACTCATTCCTGTGCTTACCGGTACTACCTAGTGCACGTATACATGTTCTATTGTGGAAGTTATTTAGTGATTTTATTTTATAGTTATTGTGCTTGTTTTTAATTGATTTTATTTTATATTTATTGTGCTTGTTTTTATGTTTTTCCTGTTCTACTTATATGCTTAAACATTTTACTCTATGTTATCGATAAAAAGCGATTGCTCGAAAAGTCTAGTTAATTTCAATAGTTACTTAAAACAACGTGTGATGTCATTTATGTATTCATTTGAATATTAATTTCACCATGTGTATTTGCATATTACCTTGTACATTTAGTAGTATTGTGCTATGATTAATTTCACATATCAGAATAATTAAGTCTTGAAAAGTAATGTCAGTATAGTAGATATAACCTGAAATCATCCTATAATTGCTATGGTTACAATGCCACCATATTTTAATAGAATATTTTCACTGATATAAACAAACATAGATTCCACCCATGAATAGATGAAATACTATGTATAAATAGTTTCATAGAAAACATAGTTCAGATAATGCATTAACCTCTTGCAGACATTTCCTGTCGGAGAAAGTTGTATTTTCAAATTTCCTGATGTATTTTCCGCAAACTTCATACTTTGACATTTCAAATATTTTAATGCTAATGTTAAGTGGTTTGGATGACACCAAATAAACTGTGCAAGTGAAATTAATGATTTATTGTATTTACAATCATTTAGAAAAATTTGGTTTAAAATAAATTATTACTCGATAAACTATCAAAAACAGAAACCATTCATTATATACCTTATATATAAAATATGTTTTTGAAATGCAGTCCCTCACCCCCTTGGCCATTTTCGCTGATTTTTAGTCGCCGGAGTGATTCACATCCCAAATTTTGGTTCTCCGGGCGTCTCTAATAAATACCCTATCTAACCGCTGGACTGAATTAGCTAAATTATGAAAAATTCATAGAAGATTGGGCGAAAATCGGTCGTTTTCGGCCTCAACGTTTTTTTGCTCGGAAACGTAAGGGCGATAAGACTCGATTTTCAAGAACGCAGGTCGCTCGGATCGAATGGTTTCTATTGTTTCGAGTCTGTTGTGTGTCTAGAAACATAACAACTTTGTTTTTTGGTGAATATAGAACATGCTCTGTTCCAATAAAGGAATTTTATATGCAAATCGAACAATATTAATAGTTCCTTATTGTAACGTCTCCCATATAAATAGTCCTCTACTCCCCAGAATTTGACAATGGTACTAGCCCAGAATTGACTTTCTGTTCGGCGCGTCTTTGATTGTAGCAATGTTTACGCCACTGTACGAAAATACGCACACTCGCGAATTTGACAACATTCACTTCAGCGTTTTAGGATAGTGGGAATAGAAGCAAATAGATGGAAATGCCAGTTACGTCACTCATGAATATTGATGATTCGATTGCTGGCCGGGATAGATGTATTAAGTGTTAATTTCTATGCAATATGTTTACACCTGCGATTCTCAATTTGGATGTGTAAAATCATATCGCTGCTGTGGAGGGCGACGGCTGACAGATTGTTTTGGTTTTGCGGGTCTCTTGGCATGGGCAACTGAGTTTTAGGTCTCTATTTTTTTAATAATCTGACTATTTACTTGGTCGTATTTTGTAAATACCACTCAGACACTGACAACAAGTAAGTAAACGGACCGGAACATAGTCAACATGGGACTCTGAAGGCCCCGGAGAAAGCATCATCTTACAACAATAATGAATAAAATTTACATTACAATCTCATGCTTCCGAACAATCTGATATTTATGCTGGATAACAAAGTATACAAGTACTGTCTACGATATACTGCAAAATGGAAATAACATACCTATTTAACCGTTTTTTGTACAAAATTCCAAGAACACAAAACAAACAACTGGCAACAATCGACAAAACAAAAATACTACACGGTCACTGTAGCCACACCAGTAAGAAAAAGATACTGTTGAAATGCAAATGTAAATACAAAAAATAAATGTCAATATTTGTTAATTTGCAGCCTCCATGGACAAGTTCACAGCCTCTAATATTGCAAAACCGTTAGTTGTGAACTGAACTTTAAATCTCATCAGGATTTCCACATGAAGTTACACAGATAGAAAAAAATGTCATATTAAGTCAAGGAAAAATAATGCTTTTTTGTCAAGGCTATATCCTAATTTCTCTTATTTTGGTGTATTTTTTGTGAGTGTATATGTACGCATTAAAATTATCGTAACTTCAAATGTAATCATAGTGCAAATGTAAAGTAAACAAATTATTGAGTGATTTTGGATTTGTTGGAAAAGTAGCCGAAATGCTGTGACATGGTCTAATTGGTGATGGGAATTGCCAAGCCAGTTTATAAAACAAGCCAGTAGGCTGGTTGGCGATCATGTTTTCGGCTGTTGCCATGGTAGGACATGAACGTGAAGCTAACGTCGGTTTATAACTAAAACCGGGCCCCGTATACGAAGTTCGCAAAAAACGCTCAGTCCTTACAAGTCACTTTATTTTGTTGCTAGGACGTAATCTGCTGTTAAATTTATTATTTCCAACCGTTTTGCGATAGTATTTTCTAGATTGAAGGCGGCATTTACAGTTTATTTATAGTTCAAAGTTGTGTTGGGATTACGTTGGCATAGTGTAACAATGTTGGCGCCGGTGATCTCTTACCAGTGTGCAACGTAGCCAAAATAAAAAAAACAAAAACATGATCGTATTAACACTGCTGTTACAAGACTGGTGGAAGGTAATAATTTTGGTTTTGGGACGAAAGTATTAAAAAATCAGCTGTTGGCTGTTGCCATGGCAGTGGTGAGCGAGAATTTTTTTTTCAATTAGTGACAGTACGACCTGCCTGTCAAGTATGAACAAAATCAGCCAAGCCAAAAAACAACAGAGCAGTTAAAAGCCGCTGGTGAACAGTTACCCCAACTTTGAGGTCAAGTTTCTCGGTAATGAAAATAGACATAAAACAACTAGTAAATGTATGCCCGCACTCAGACTGAGTAATCCTAGAATTGTAGGATGAGATACATTTGGCGCGAAGGTATTCAAAAAAAATCATTTTTTTTGCTGTTGCCATGGAAACGGTGGACCAGAGTTTGTTTTCAGATTTTACAACCTATTTAATAACTAGAGTGAAGGTGTGACTTGCCTGCCAAGTTTGAACCAAATCGGCCTAGCCAAAAAAATCACAGAAGAGTCAAATTTCTCAGTAATGAACAAGCCATGCATGGCACAGTCCCCATTAGTTATCAAATTTAAGATATATAGTTTTGTTTATAGTAATATAGCTGGAATATAACCATGTCAGGAATATGATTTTTTAACAATAAAATGATTGACATTTGTATCTGATCGTCAAACAAGTACTTGTCCATATTGAGAGATATTGCTCTGGAACAGCATTCAAAATCAGCCATTTTGAATACATGTATATATATAACATGATGTGTAACAAATATATAAAATTTAAATATAATAAGTCATAGCATTTAAGAGATATGGCTCTAGAAGCCCAATCATTAAAACAAAATGGCCGCCAGTCAGCCATTTCGAATCTAATCTGAAAAATACAATGACGAGCATCATGAACCCGTAATGGATAATGTATGTACCAAGTTTGAACGAATAAATGCTTGATATTTGATGATTTTTTTAGCACAAAAATGGCCACCATTCGGCCATTTTGAATAGGATATGGGTCTAGAAGCCCATTCATTAAAACCAAATGGCCGCCAGACAGCCATTTTGAATCCGATCTGAAAAATAAATGATGTTCATCAGGAACCTGTAATGTCTAATATATGAACCAAGTTTGAACGGAATTCATCCAGAAATGCCATAAATGCTTGATATTTGATGATTGTTTAGCACAAAAAGGCCACCATTTGGCCATTTTGAATAGGATCGTCAAACCAATATATCTGTCTATCTATGACATGATGTATAATGAATATTTAAAATTTGAACATATTCAGTGAAAGCAAGTCAGACATATGGAATGAGAACCACATTCATTAATACAACATTTTGAATCTTATCTGAAAAACAAAATTATTTGCATCAAGGTTCCATAATGTCTAATGTATATACCAAGTTTGAACAAAATCCATCTGTAAACAGCCGAGAAATGGTTGATTTTTAGGATTTTTCAGCACAAAAATGGTCGCCATTCGGCCATATTGAATCAGATCGTAAAACAAATTGATGTGCATCAAGGTCCTATAATGTTTAATGTATATATCAAGTTTGAACAAAATCCATCTGTAAACAGCCGAGAAATGCTTGATTTTGATGATTTTTAGCACAAAAATGGCCGCCATTCGGCCATCTTGAATCAAATCGTGAAACAAATTGACGTGCATATGTATAATATCATGTATGTGTGAAGTTTGATTGTGATTGGTCCAGGCATTTCTAAGATACAGGTCCGGACGCATGCACAGACGCATGCACGCACAGACGCACACACGCACGGACACACGGAGGTCAAAACATAAGTCCCTGTTTTTGGACTGCGTCTGAACGGGGACTAAAAAAGATATCATAAATTCAAATAGTAACTTTGTGCCCACACTCAAGCTGAGTAGAATGAGCTATGTATGAGAAGTGTTATCCTAAATTTGTAGGAGAAGATACATTTGGCACTAAGCTATCAAAAAAAAAAAAAAAAACAGTTTTTTTTCAGATTTCACCTAATAACTAGTGTCGCCTGCCAAGTTTAAGGGAAATGGGCCAAGCCAAAAGATGACAGAAGAATTAATACGTGAAAACACTGGAAATCAGACACACAAAATTAATTGATTTTAAGGACAAACCTAGCGGAGCGGATAGTGAACAAAAATGTTCGTAAATATTACTGACCGCAAAAGACGCTCATCGCGAAGTGGCTTGTACTCTATATAAAATATCTTTTTGAAATTTAGTTTCTCAACCTCTTGGCTGTTACCGCAGATGTTTCATCACCAAAATGATTTGCATCATGAATATTTGCTTCCAGGCATCTCTGATAGATAAATAAATATATCTGACTACTGGACTGAATTCATGTTCTTATAAAAAAAAACATGTAAGTTTGTGCGAAAATCAGTCGTTTTTGGCTGCTGCATTGTAATTTTCGTTTGCTTGGAAATGCAATAAGACAAGGACATGAGATGTACGAATCGATCGGCTTCTTTTGTTATAAGTTTATTGTATGCATAGAAACACGAAACATTGGTTTCTGCTGAATATTGAAAATGTTTATTTGAATGACATCTGAAAAAGGAATTCTTCATAATGAACAATCCAAGGTTTAGTATTTCTTTGATTGTAGCAGTTTTACGCCCTGTGACAATCAAAATTTAAAATTAACCATCATTAAATGTGTATAGCACATTATTAGGCGTGGACATGAGCAAAAAATAGTTTTGCGTTTGTCGAAATTCATACAAAATTTTGATGTCGCTATGATGCTATGACCTTCGTCTGTTTTTACGTTCGATTCCACGCATAATGTTGGATTATGCAGTAAACGAAAAATGGTCTATTTGTGTGATGTAGTACAGGTTATAAAATATGAATATGAGGTTATTACGAGGATACTGTAAAGTATGCACGAAGACAGTACAGCGATGCGCAGCATCATTCAACCCTATTTCCACCCAGGGATACATCATGGGAATGTCAAAATCCAAAACGTTTAGAATTGATTTAGCGAACTTCTTTGTGTGGAGTCTAGTCAACCCTGGGAGCAGCCATGTTTGTTTTTAATATTATCCATATTTGGAATTTGCGTTTCCTAATATGGTAGAATAAAAATACCCAGTGCAGATTAGTATATGTATACTCAAGGGGTGGTGGGGGAATTCCAAAGTCAATCACTCAAAAAAAAAAAAAAAAAAAAATTCCCTTGATAGTTTCTGATCGCGGAAATCGCTTTTCGGGAAAAATCTGATCTGTGAATAATAAATTATTTATGTCCACAATACATGTACATGCATACAGTTATTCAATTATTCATTACCTTCTACCATGCCTGTAATCAAGATGATGTCAACATGTTTTCACTACACTGATTAGTATAGTTTTAATCATGTTAAACAGAATTACCCGGTACCAGTTAGAGTTCTCTTCCATGTAACCTCAAAAAAAACTCACTAGACTAGTGTTTTTCCTGGACTTAATTGAGCAGTGTTATCGCTTTATGGTATACTAGTACATGTATGTCTCAGATTGCCGCCATTACTTGAGTTTTACACCTGGCTGGCTGTGGCTGTATAGTTGTATACTCATTCTGAAACCTGAATCCAAACAGATCAGATACTAAAACATATACAGCGCCCAGCATAATGCACTGCAAAGAGCCAGGTATAATGATCAACAAAGTTGGTTTAATTTAATTGCACGTAAGGTACAAAGCACTTTCCTGAAACCAGTGAACACTTTTCAAAGCTTTGTACATTTCACTACCTTGATAGCAGTGTAGATTTACACGTATTTTATGCAGTAAGAAATTGAGTTATTTCTTGCACTGATTGTATTGCTAATGGTCTGTTCAAACTGTTGTTGTGGATGAGAGTCATTGTCAGGTGGTATTACTGTGTGGGGTGAAGCTGCCTACTTCAGTGTTTGTAGTGAATTTCAAGATGTCTGCAAAAAACGGTGCAGACATTATGTATCTGACAAATCAATTATTTATTTCTTAATTTCTTTCTCATTTCTGTTTTCAGCAGAACGTGACAAAACAGAGTGAAGTAGAAGGTTACCTCATTCCACAGGCATTGTGGTGAGATGCATGATGGGATGTTCACCCAGCAAGTCAGTCTCAGATCCACAGTTATCAGACAAAGAAAGGAACACAGACACAGGTACGTGTCTTCAGCCACATCGTGAGTATTTACAGTTTTATGATTAAATGTTATCATATCACATCCTTTTTATCACATAACATATAATTATGTAGAAATCAGTAGAATGGAAAAAACATAATCTGTTTGCCCAAAAATATAGCATATTTTCACAAAATTAGCACAGGGTTGTTGAAAGCCCCTCCCAAAAAAATTAAATAGAAATAGAAAAAACAGAAATTCTACAGACCATTTCTGTTAGCGATCTAAACCAACATTAAAATTAAATTCAGAAACAATCACTACTTTGAAACATATTGAAATATTCATCGCAAGATATGCATGAAGGCAGTACAGCAATCATACCAGTCAATTGATGCATTCCTGTACTGCCTGAGTGCATACTTTGCGGTATTCTCATGATAACCTTATTATTATACATCTTTTTTTTGCTTGTATTAATAATTTAATGAGAGATAAAAACCACGAAAATGTTTTGTGCTATGCAAATTGTCATATTCAGTAATGTGGTTTCTATTTCCATCATGCGATATAAAGTTCCTCGACCACTGTAAACAAAGGAAAGTGTTCTAATGTGGCATTCAATTCTTGAACACGTAAAAGTATATAATTTATTTACCTTGAATAAAGACAAATTGAATGTTCAAATGAGTGCAAATATGTTTTGATATAGTTACATTGTATCTGTTTCTATTTTGCTAGCGTTATTTATGACCAAATAAATTATCTGAACTTTGCATATGTCTTTGAGTTTATGGTCTTTGTGTAGAATAGGTGTGCTCAAGAGTGTGGTTCTAGTGATAAAAATAACACGTAACAAATATTTCCTTCATGAATTAACCCCTGATTAAGTTTAATGATGTCAAAAAAACAAAACTCAGATTGTCTAAACATAAACAAAATTTTCCAAAAACAAGTTCAATTGAGCAACTTTAACATAGAACACAGAAATTTTAATGGTCCCTTATGACAAACTCACCATCATGTGCATGCATTTCGAATAACTTTTTAATAAACTGTAAATTATTTGTCTTATCAGGTCAGTTGTTGTGTACAGTATAGAAATAAAATAAAGAATATTGTTGTCAATACACAGTGCATTATTCCTCCCAAAACCCTAACCCTAATTTGTGAATAAGAAATTAACAAAACACAGTAATTACATAACCTTATTACATGCATAATGTTCGTATCTCCATTGTGCGACAGAATACAGGACAGTTTGAAAATGCAAATAGTAGCTGATGTGACAACTTCCAAACGTGTTTTCATTGTTTATATTAGCAAGGTAGTCTCCTAAAAAAAATCTGTTGCTATTTAAAGAATTCTAGTGAATTTGAATAAATATCAGAATATTAGAGCAGAATGATCACACCGCATATATGCAAAGAGCATGTTAAAATACACCATTCATGGTGTCAACGAAATTACTACCGGTAGGTGCTATTATATATTGACGTAAACAGACACTTACACAGTAGGATTCATCCTATGGCTAGGATTGAGACAAAACTAAACTGGTAATCTCTTGTGTCTACTGACGTCAACCATTGAGAAAATATGGTGGGATTATGTTACTTGTTCTATTAGTAGCATATGAACTTAAGGAAGTTGTAAAGGGTTGTGTATATAGTAAAAATAAACATTAATCTTGTATGCAATAAAATCAACATTAATATAAGTATATAAATAATTCTATATCTATTGTATATCATAACATAATTATGTCCTACCTATATCATAACATAATTATGTCCTACCTATATCATAACATAATTATGTCCTACCTATATCATAACATAATTGTGTCCTACCTATATCATAACATAATTGTGTCCTACCTATATCATAACATAATTATGTCCTACCTAAATCATAACATAATTATGTCCTACCTATATCATAACATAATTATGTCCTACCTATATCATAACATAATTGTGTCCTATCTATATCATAACATAATTGTGTCCTACCTATATCATACATAATTGTGTCCTACCTATATCATAACATAAATATGTCCTACCTATATCATGACATAATTATGTCCTACCTATATCATAACATAATTGTGTCCTACCTATATCATAACATAATTATGTCCTACCTATATCATAACATAATTATGTCCTACCTATATCATAACATAATTGTGTCCTATCTATATCATAACATAATTGTGTCCTACCTATATCATAACATAATTGTGTCCTACCTATATCATAACATAATTATGTCCTACCTATATCATAACATAATTGTGTCCTACCTATATCATAACATAATTGTGTCCTACCTATATCATAACATAATTATGTCCTACCTATATCATAACATAATTGTGTCCTACCTATATCATAACATAATTGTGTCCTACCTATATCATAACATAATTATGTCCTACCTATATCATAACATAATTATGTCCTACCTATATCATAACATAATTGTGTCCTACCTATATCATAACATAATTGTGTCCTACCTATATCATAACATAATTATGTCCTACCTATATCATAACATAATTGTGTCCTATCTATATCATAACATAATTGTGTCCTACCTATATCATAACATAATTATGTCCTACCTATATCATAACATAATTATGTCCTACCTATATCATAACATAATTGTGTCCTACCTATATCATAACATAATTATGTCCTACCTATATCATAACATAATTATGTCCTACCTATATCATAACATAATTATGTCCTACCTATATCATAACATAGTGTGTCCTATCTATATCATAATATAATTATGTCCTACCTATATCATGACATAATTGTGTCCTACCTATATCATAACATAGTGTGTCCTATCTATATCATAATATAATTGTGTCCTATCGACATCATAACATAATTATGTCCTACCTATATCATAACATAATTATGTCCTACCTATATCATAACATAATTGTGTTCTACCTATATCATAACATAATTATGTCCTACCTATATCATAACATAATTATGTCCTACCTATATCATAACATAATTATGTCCTACCTATATCATAACATAATTATGTCCTACCTATATCATAACATAATTGTGTCCTACCTATATCATAATATAATTATGTCCTACTTATATCATAACATAATTATGTCCTACCTATATCATAACATAATTATGTCCTACCTATATCATAACATAAATATGTCCTACCTATATCATAACATAATTATGTCCTACCTATATCATAACATAATTATGTCCTACCTATATCATAACATAATTATGTCCTACCTATATCATAACATAAATATGTCCTACCTATATCATAACATAATTATGTCCTACCTATATCATAACATAAATATGTCCTACCTATATCATAACATAATTATGTCCTACCTATATCATAACATAAATATGTCCTACCTATATCATAACATAATTATGTCCTACCTATATCATAACATAAATATGTCCTACCTATATCATAACATAATTGTGTCCTACCTATATCATAACATAAATATGTCCTACCTATATCATAACATAATTGTGTCCTACCTATATCATAACATAATTATGTCCTACCTATATCATAACATAATTGTGTCCTACCTATATCATAACATAATTATGTCCTATCTGTATCATAACATAATTATGTCCTACCTATATCATAACATAATTGTGCCCTACCTATATCATAACATAATTGTGTCAGTTTTATAGATGTCAAAAAATTGATATCATAATTGCACATAAGCAGAATAAGTGGAACCACATATCAGTTTTAATTCAGCTCTAGAAAATAATTTATTATGTACCAGGATGATTCATGATCCGTGGTGTCAATATCAATTCAATTTAATTTATGGTTCATATGAGGATATACACATGTATGTACCATAGAGGAAATGGGAAGTGTATAAGTTTATCCACAGTATACATACATATTGCTCATTTTATAGCTAGAGTGACATCTTTAATTTTGTAGTGTGAGAATTCTATAATTCCCATGAATAGGCAATAATGTTAAAATTTGGTTCAATATCAATTTTAAAGCTTTTAATGAGTCAAGTAATATCCCCATTTATTCAAAAGTTACCATAAAATATCCATAAGGTCATTTGCAGTGAACTTTCACATTGCAAATGAATTGACCATATAGTAATGTTTTTGGGTGAATTACCCATAATCCAGGATGGCATGTATCAAATTACTAAGGCATATTACATGCGTGACTATCATATACACCAGTGACTACAAACAATTTGGTATTGTATTGACCTAAACTCATCTATAATTCTGACCCAGATTCCTCTCATTAAAAGAAAAATATCCCCAGCACACAGGAGTTCTTTCTATATAAAGCTTTCTTTGATTAAATTTGCTTTACAAAGCATGCTAATTATATTAATGACAAAATGCAGCAGGATAACATCCCTTTGCTTGTTTCCATGGAAACAATAATCCCTAGCAACAACTTTCCTCCCAGTGAGTCATTATCAAAACCTTTATTAGTAGTTGTAACTGTAGACATAAAGTATGAATCAGAGTATTGACAATCAGAAAGTGAAAACTCAGCAACTGTTCTATTGAAAGGAAATATGTGACTAAAAGTGCCTGCAATATCAATTTGCGTTCATTTGCTAATATATTAAATTGAAATTCAAGCGCTTTTAGTCAAGGAATTTCAGTTAGGGTTGTAATCAATTGCTGAGTGCTAGTGTGGTTTGACCTATCGTAGTGTGAGTACAGTAACTATTGATTTACATTACCATATGAATATAGAAAATGTGAATTATGTAGCACAGGAATGTTGTCATGTTTCAGACATTCCAAAATCACTGAAAAGGAACTCAGAATAGATTAGGTACAGGTATACAATGTTGTGTACTGATTTAGTGTCAGATGTCTTCTTTTGCTGACATCACATTTATTCACCTGTGATAAATGTGTCATTTTGCAAGGCTTTAAGTAACATACTGTATTCTAATGTAGCACCACCACCCTCCTCATATTGTCAGCACTGGCACTAGCCCTCTAGAACTGTCACCATAAGCACTACCCCCTAAGATTATTGCTATAAGTACTACCCCCTAAGATTATTGCTATAAGTACTACCCCCTAAGATTATTGCTATAAGCACTAGCCCCCTAGGAGTATTGCCATAAGCACTACCCCCTAAGATTATTGCTATAAGCACTAGCCCCCTAGAAGTATTGCCATAAGTACTAGCCCCCTAGGAGTATTGCCATAAGCACTAGCCCCCTAGGATAATTGCTGTAAGCACTAGCCCCCAAGGAGTATTTCCATAAGCACCAGCCCCCTAGGAGTATTGCTGTAAGCACTAGCCCCCTAGGATAATTGCTGTAAGCACTAGCCCCCAAGGAGTATTTCCATAAGCACCAACCCCCTAGGAGTATTGCCATAAGCACTAGCCCCCTAGGATAATTGCTGTAAGCACTAGCCCCCTAGGAGTATTTCCATAAGCACCAGCCCCCTAGGAGTATTTCCATAAGCACTAGCCCCCTAGGAGTATTGCCATAAGCACTTGCCCCCTAGGAGTATTGCCATAAGCACTTGCCCCCTAGGAGTATTGCCATAAGCACCAGCCCCCTAGGATTGTTGCTATGAACACTAGCCCCCTAGAAGTATTGCCATAAGTACTAGCCCCCTAGGAGTATTGCCATAAGCACTTGCCCCCTAGGAGTATTGCCATAAGCACCAGCCCCCTAGGATTGTTGCTATGAACACTAGCCCCCTAGAAGTATTGCCATAAGTACTAGCCCCCTAGGAGTATTGCCATAAGCACTACCCCCTAGGAGTATTGCCATAAGCACTTGCCCCCTAGGAGTATTGCCATAAGCACTTGCCCCCTAGGAGTATTGCCATAAGTACTAGCCCCCTAGGAGTATTGCCATAAGCACTTGCCCCCTAGGAGTATTGCCATAAGCACTTGCCCCCTAGGAGTATTGCCATAGCACCATCCCCTAGAATTATTGCTATAAACACTAACCCCCTATGTCTGTTTTATTTGTTTGTTGTCCTGGTTTCAAAATCCATCTCTTCAAAGATTTGATTATTCTATTATTAAACTTCTGTACAATTGTATCTGCCTGCTTCAATTATGCAGAGTGTGGCCATTATTTCTATCATTAAACTTCTGTACAATTGTATCTGCCTGCTTCAGTTATGCAGTGTGACCATTATTCTATAATTAAACTTCTGTACAATTGTATCTGCCTGCTTCAGTTATGCAGAGTGTGACCATTATTCCTATCATTAAACTTCTGTACAATTGTATCTGCCTGCTTCAGTTACTGTATGCAGAGTGTGACCATTATTCTATCATTAAACTTGTGTACAATTGTATCTGCCTGCTTCAGTTATGCAGAGTGTGACCATTATTCTATCATTAAACTTCTGTACAATTGTATCTGCCTGCTTCAGTTATGCAGAGTGTGACCATTATTTGTATCATTAAACTTCTGTACAATTATATCTGCCTGCTTCAGTTATGCAGAGTGTGACCATTATTCTATCATTAAACTTCTGTACAATTGTATCTGCCTGCTTCAGTTATGCAGAGTGTGACCATTATTTGTATCATTAAACGTCTGTACAATTGTATCTGCCTGCTTCAGTTATGCAGAGTGTGACCATTATTTCTATCATTAAACTTGTGTACAATTGTATCTGCCTGCTTCAGTTATGCAGAGTGTGACCATTATTTGTATCATTAAACTTCTGTACAATTGTATCTGCCTGCTTCAGTTATGCAGAGTGTGACCATTATTTGTATCATTAAACTTCTGTACAATTGTATCTGCCTGCTTCAGTTATGCAGAGTGTGACCATTATTTGTATCATTAAACTTGTGTACAATTGTATCTGCCTGCTTCAGTTATGCAGAGTGTGACCATTATTCTATCATTAAACTTGTGTACAATTGTATCTGCCTGCTTCAGTTATGCAGAGTGTGACCATTATTCTATCATTAAACTTCTGTACAATTGTATCTGCCTGCTTCAGTTATGCAGTGTGACCATTATTTGTATCATTAAACTTCTGTACAATTGTATCTGCCTGCTTCAGTTATGCAGTGTGACCATTATTTGTATCATTAAACTTCTGTACAATTGTATCTGCCTGCTTCAGTTATGCAGAGTGTGACCATTATTTGTATCATTAAACTTCTGTACAATTGTATCTGCCTGCTTCAGTTATGCAGAGTGTGACCATTATTCTATCATTAAACTTCTGTACAATTGTATCTGCCTGCTTCAGTTATGCAGAGTGTGACCATTATTTCTCAATATGTTTAGTGCAGCTCTATATAAGGAATTTTTACTAACTGGCTTTTAACTACATTATGATCACATACTTCAATTCAAGTCTCTTGTTTTTCTCTGCAATTAAGGCACTACTTCAACTGTGAGGGCAGTGCACTTTAATGCACTTCTAATAAAAGAGCAAACAATTATTTTTTTTGAGATATGGAACTAACATCCTTCCTGCAGATGTCCAAGTAATAAAGTGTTACCAGCCACAGATATATATTGAGAATATTGTTTTTAGTCTCCGTTCAGGCAAAGCCTGAAAGGGGAGTACTAGTTTTACTTTCTTTCTCATTTTCAAGTTATCTCTCACATTTTCTCAGAGACTCTGCAGCAGATGTCAATGAAACTTAGCAGGTTGATGAACAAGTATGTGTTCAATATGCACGTCTTTTTCAAGATTTTCATCCAAAATTACTTCTCTCTACTACACTGACAGAGCAACTGAGCATGCTCAGAATAATTGATTCTCTTAAATTCAGATTCAGATTCATGAATTCCTGATTTCTGATTCACAAGTTTTACCAAATGTATTCGATCGGTAGTGTAAACTTTTCAGAACTCAGAACCAACTTTGCAGAACCTCAGAACCCAATTTCAAAATAGCTCCCTTATCATTGGAAGTCATCTTTTAGGTTATTATTAATATGACCACACCCTACCCAAAAAATATGCAAATTAGATCAATGCAGTTATTTGCTGCTATCTCTACCACCACCGTGTCGATTTTATTCATATTTGGTATGATGACACCTTGACACGAGTAGATGCGCTTTTGGCAATAATGACCACACCCTCCTAAAAATATGCAAATTAGATCAATGCAGTTATTTGCTCTTACCCCAGCAACCATTGGGCCAA
Source organism: Saccoglossus kowalevskii (assembly GCF_978046115.1). Lineage (NCBI taxonomy): Eukaryota > Metazoa > Hemichordata > Enteropneusta > Harrimaniidae > Saccoglossus > Saccoglossus kowalevskii. Next base: position 5,319,751 of record NC_140657.1, read on the forward strand.
TTTAGTTCATATGTGGTAGGATCACACCTTGAAATGAGTATATGTGCTTTTGGCAGTAATAACCACGCCCTCCCAAAAATATGCAAATTAGATCAATGCAGTTATTTGCTCTTATCCCAGGACCCGTTGGGCCAATTTTGTTCATACTTGGTAGGATTACACCTTGACACGAGTAGATGGGCTTCTGACAGTAATGACCACACCCTCCAAAAAATATGCAAATTAGATCAATGCAGTTATTTGCTGCTACAAATGTATCTCTACCACCACCATGTCGATTTTATTCATATTTTATGATTACACATTGACACAAGTAGATGTGCTTTTGACAATAATGACCACACCCTCCCAAAAATATGCAAATTAGATCAATGCAGTTATTTGCTGCTACAAATGTATCTCTACCACCACCATGTCGATTTTATTCATATTTTATGATTACACATTGACACAAGTAGATGTGCTTTTGACAATAATGACCACACCCTCCCAAAAATATGCAAATTAGATCAATGCAGTTATTTGCTGCTACAAATGTATCTCTACCACCACCATGTCGATTTTATTCATATTTGGTATGATTACACCTTGGCACGAGTAGATATGCTTTTGGCAATAATGACCACACCCTCCCAAAAAAATTGCAAATTACAACAATGCTGTTATTTGAACTTTGATTTGACCCAGGTCCTGGTAATATACTAAGACCTTAATTAACAAAGAAGTCATGTATATCAAGGTTCACTCAGATTAATGAATGCAGTTTCTTGAGCAAGTATACATGTATGACAAATAGTTTTGTTGCACTTGTGTACTCCGAGATTCTGAACATGGGTCAGTGGAAGTTTTTAGTTGTCAGTACAAAACTAGATTATGGGAAATCACTTCATGATGAGTTGTACCCACATAGAGTACATATTCATTCACCTTTTTGCAGATGTTCCTTGTACTACTTTATAATCAAATAACGGGGACTGTGACATTCATGTCTTGTTTATAGTACATTTTCTTTATTGGACAATATCACAGTGTCCATGTTTGCATAGATTCAACATTCATTGCAGCGAGTTTGATAGCGATTTTTCAATAACGTCAAGTCATGACTTCATACACTCATCGACACCTCAAGTCACGCCACCGTCAATCTTTGTATCTCAGTAATTGACGGCCAGTTGGTGTTAAGTTGTCTCCTCCAGCCCTTTAACGGCAAATTAAATACATGATGCGAAATATTAGTTCTTTTACTTCAAAACTGCCAGCAAAACACAATTTTTGGAAGCCATCTAACTACTCGCGACTTAGCCAAAACCGCGACTTCAAGGCGCGACTTAGCGAGGAGTCACTGTACTTCACATCTTATTTTTACCCCAGGGTCTTTATCTCATGTGTAAATCCGTCCTGGATATTTCCACATTGCAAGTATTAATTAGATCAGCTCAATATAATATAATAACATATACTAGCATATTGAGCTCTGTAGCCATGGTTACATTGTTTCCATTGCCATTTACCATCTTTTCCAAGCAATTATGTTATTTTGATTTTTTTTTACATTTTCTCTGAATGAGTTGTGCTTTAAAATGGTTTATGCTACCATTTGTATCATTTTGATTTGTTTAAACTTTAGAGTAATGCACAGTAGCCTGACGATTGGCTAAGCCACAACTCTCACAGTTGTTTTTATATGTTATAACAACACTGTGCCTTGTGTATAATAATTTTCTATAGTGTTTTGTCACGTGACCGATTTCAACAAAATGGTTACTCGACCTGTAGTCTTTATGTGGTTATATTAAAACAAAAAAATTTTTTAATCATAGTTATAGCCACTTTAATTTTTGTAATTTAACCTTTTCACCACCAGAGTTTCTCGCCCAATTTTGTCGGCACTTTTTTTCCTATTTTCTCCAATATTTCTGAAAATGAACCCTGATTGTGTAGTCAACAGACAAAATTTGAGTCAACTTTCAGTTTTTACTCAAAAATTGTCTCTATTTTTGTCTCAAACTTCTGTAGGAAAGTGTAGACTGCATGTATAAGCAGGACTATTTTGTGAATGTGATGAAAAGAGGGAGCAGGTGGCAAAAAGATTATTTTAAATTATTTTGAATAGTTTAATTATAACCAATCCTAAACTAGTATGTGTATGTCATTACTACTAATTACAACCACTATTGTTTAGATTAGAAATTTATAGACAAAGTGAGTTTGATTTGCTGCCAGCTATAAAATGTAGTCTACCCCTGGAAGTAAAATAATGGTATTGTCCACCAGGTGCACAGCACCTAAAGGGTTTCTGGGTAATATGCTAAAATATTTAGTTCCACTTCATGTTTACATGCTTCTCGATAGAATAGCAGCGTGTAGATGCCTGGGGATGTGTGTTGGTAGTGTCAGTTATCGACATTGACTGATTAACAGTTGGACTATCTAGACACAGTTCCTTCTATTTTAAGGCAAACCAAAAAACAACATTGGTGAAATAAATTTCATTCATTCATTCATTTACATGTATGTGGGGAAGAATTTATGATAATTTATAAGAAAATTATATCATATTTAATTCATGTAAGGAAACTATAAGGATTTGTTAATGTTTTATCTTACAATTCACAATTCGCAAATTACGATCAGATGCGATGTAATTTTATTTGCACATGCAATGGGCAACGGGCTAGGTTAGGACAAAAATATAAAAAGTCAAAAGACACCATTAGACCTGCAACTCGGAAGAAGTCAACACTACGTGTGTGTATGACCATGACTTAGTTTTTCAACTCCTGAAATACACACAAAAAATACTAAATATTACGCTATAGCCCAAGAATATTTTGCATGCTTGTTATTCTTGCTTAGGCAGAATAGTGTGTAAATTGTCAGAGGCTGGTACGAGTTAGTTGAAAGATGATGGCAGTTTTATTTCAGGAAATTTTTACATTGCGAGTTGGGAACATTGATGTTTGGTGCACTGCGACTCTGCGCGTTCGGTACGTTCAAAATCTCTTCTATCTTCCAATTTGTTGACCCCAGGTTACGCAATATGCTCAATCACACAAACGATAAACGCGCAAACGCTATCAAGTCAGGAACACCCCCCTCCCTAATTGGTGATTGATTATTGCATATTTTGTATTGAAATCTTCTGCAAATATAAGCTACATTTATAAATTTGGCACCATCTACTTGTATGTTTGTTTATTTCACCGATTTGCTGATACATGTATGAATTTGGATATTACATTACCATTGTCTATATTCTCTATTGTTAAATGGTTTATCATTTTATAGTAAATTATACCTCATTATACATCGTTTTACTTTTTCGAATTCTACTTGAAAACTACAATTCTTATTGTTTTGGTCTTTGGTGTATATGTACCTTGGGTAGACCTCTTTTAAATTTGTTAATTTCATGATGATATAGATTCTCTAATATTGATGAATATTTTTGACATTTTTGGTAAAAAGAAATCTTATATATTTTTTCACTCAGTTATGTTGTATCTCATCTTATAATATTTTACAAGAAGGAATACACTTCTTTGTTTACTCTGGACTTTGCTTGAAATACATGATACAGCTTGTAAAACACAATACATTGAATATAATTATTTTGATACAACAGAGTAAAAAATAATATTCTCCCTAATGCTTTGTTGCCCAACACCGCATTTGTATAGCTAGTTCAGCCTTTTAAAAAACACTGACACAGGAAGTGATGTCATTGAACAAACTCTCCATTTCATTAGATTATTGCTACAGATTATCTAATTTTATCGTCAACCCATCTTCTTTAATTCAATTGTGTTGCAAGCTTACAAGTAGATGTACTGACAGTCAGGGAGAGACTGCAACCACACTGTGCATAATTGCCACAGTACAAAACATGTTAATCAATCCATCAAATATCTGGTTACAATCTATTCACCAATTTTCTCTCCCTACATCCCTCCCTTCCCTGATGATAAACAAATGATTAACTGCCAACTCTTTAAGAGCTGCTGTTTTGGCCTCATAGAATGAGATGGCCTGGTGTGGCTTGCAAAATTGAATTAGAATAAAATATCAAAAAACCCTGGGCTTTTCACCACCAGACTTTTTTGTCCAAATTATTCTGTAATTTTTGCCTCTGCTGTTGATTTTGTTAAGCAGAGCTTATCAAATAAGTGATTGTCCATCGACACCTGTTGTCTATGTCAACTTTTTACTTTTTTGACTTCTTGAAAACTACAAGCCTGATTGCTTTGATACATGGTGTACATGTATTCATATCTCGGGTAGACTTCTTTTAGATTGTTCGTTTTGTGATGATATCTTCAATTCTCTAATTTTGGTGAATATTGTTGTCATTTTTGGTAAAAAGTGATATTTTTGACTTCTTGTTAAGTCGGATTTCTTTGATATTATCAGGGATTTTTTTTAAACACGGGAACAGGGTGCAGCGCCCTCATGCCATTGCCATGCGCCCCCTTACCCTGGAAAGCAGATCCTCTGGCAACCATAAAATTCAGATTGTCCAAGGATCACATGTGGCCACAGTCTTTAACTGTGACCTGTTTGATAGTAATTTTGGCCCCAAGGAAGCCATAGAATCCCCATTTCAACTTAGAATTATCAAAAACTCTGGTAGGGAAAACCCTATCTTCCCACTTGGTGGCGCTGCTGAATTGCAGTGCTCCCTCTTGCAGTTTTTTACTAGAAAAACCCCTGACTATACATATAGGTACCTCAGGTAGACCTCTCTCAGATTTGTTCATGTCGTGATGATATCTTCAATTATCTAATTTTGATGAATATTTTTGTCATTTTTTGGTAAAAAGTGGTATCTTCGAATTCTTATTGAAAACGGTACAATTGCTTTGTCACTATACATATTGTTCATTTTCTAATGATATCTTCTGTTCTTTAATTGTAATGTGCATTGCTAACAGCGGAACTATCTCAGCCGACAGGCTGTTTGTTTTTAAAATATGTAATTTGAATTCAGCACTGTACATTGCGCAAAGCATTGCTTGTCCACTTTTTCAAGTTTATTGATTTTGTCATGGTACACGGGTTGACAATTGGAACTCGTTGTTGTGTGTTTATCATAATTGCCATAGTTGTTTTCAGTAAGGGGTCAATTATCAAGTAAATAATTTGTGTCCTAAAAAGAACAATGAAGACTCAGACTCCATTTTGTCTCTCAAACACTTTTTGTAATTAAATTTATGTTTCTGGAACACTTGGTTGTTGCAAACATAGCAAAGTTAATTGCACTTACAAAAAGTAGCAGTCACTGAAAAATGTACTGAGATTGTCGTTAAAATTGTCGGGGTTATAAGTTGCTAAGTTGTTGCTATGATCAACATGAATGGTACTTGATTTGATTCACAGCTTATTGCCATTTTTAATGATTTTCCTTGATAATCATACTTCGTAGTAATTATTCAAAATAATCAGACATTTTGGTCATTGGTCCTTTTAATTAGTAGTATCTGAATACGTATAATATTTTACCTTGGCAACAAGCAGTTTAAATTTAAATAACAAAATTACCTCGCTATTGATGAGATAAGGTGTAGATTTTATCTGCCCATGATCAGTTAACAAATTGATTATTATATTCCAAGAAAGACCAGTATCTTCCCCAGACACATTTATTCTTGGAATCTTTTGTTGCTGAAGTGAAACAGATGTTGGCTAGTATCGATTCATCAAAAATAAAACTGGTTTTAATACATGTCAAACAACTTCCCTGCAAATTCAATAGAGACATCTAGAGTATGTGTCCAATCACCAAAAATGTTGAGCTTAGTCACCATCCATAGATATCATCTGAGACATAATTCTTTCCATTATGAGATAATATTTGTAAAAACCGTCTAATACCATATTTGCTCTATTAGTAGTGCATTCACTTTTAATAATATATAATATGTTAATGACAGAGGTGTGTTCCTGGTCAAAATAATTCATATTTAAATGATCAGTTTACATACATGTACAACTGTTGGTTGATATGCATTGATATTGGAGATATACTTCTAAAGGAGCAAATACAGTTACTGTAGTGGGTATATCACTCATTGCATGGTAATAACTGCTACTATTTCAATACATGGAACCCTTTAATATTGTGCATGAATGGAGATATGCAATCATGTGTCTACTATATATATACCGGATTCGGCTGATATCCCGCCCTGGGCTATCTTATGGAGGATTCGATTTTTTTTTAGAAAAATGTGGACCAAAAGATCGCCCGGCGATGTTTTGGCAGATATTACGAAGCCCATATTGTCTGGAAAAATAACACTGCGTTGATAAAAAATAGTCTCAGAAAATGTTTAGAAAAAATAATGTTTCGCGTTGACCAAATATAATCATGCAAAGTATAAATTCAAAGTGTTTTAATACATTGATGAGAGGTCGCATTTTACGTGAACAAGAACATGCACTAAGAAGGAAAAGCAAGCCAAAGTCGAAACAGGGTGCATCATAGACATGACACAACACACGCTGCGACAACTGAGTGATCAGCGGCATCATTTTGGGACGCAATTGAACTTAAAGTACTTCTTTGCGAAACTTGCTGCGCAGCTATGCTGACATAAAGTGTGTGTTGACCAATGTTTGACCCCAAGTCACGCACTGAACTGGCACATTACCTTAGCAACCTTTTCCTTTCGTGGTCCACGCTTCGATCTAGTAAAATTGTTATTATATCCGACGGTACTGTAATTACGCAACTTGTATGCAACTCTGTACTGGCTTTGAATATATCAACGTCGTTTACTTAGTGCACTGCTTTTCTAATTATGCAAATTTGTTTACAATATTGTACTGGCTCTGAATATTTCAACTTTGTAATGTATTGCTTTCATGGTAATTATGCAAATCCAAGTTATTTTTTACTATTGTTAGGGCACTGACCCGGGGTATTGGGTCTGTGAATATTACAATATTACCGACTTGATAATGCGTTGCATTCGTAATAATTACGCAAACATGAACATGGGCGCATTTAAATCATTAAAAGGGATAGTGGCAGTCAAGTATCTACAGAAAGTCGACGGAGAAAATATTTTAAATACTTGTGATTCATCGATGTTCCAATGGTGAATTATTTTATTCGAAATGAAGTGGACATGTAATATAAACCATACTATGTGTCAAGTTAAATTTTACTATAATATAATAAACTCTGGACAGCGCACTTCGATCGCAATATTCACGTACATTTCGACTGAACTCTATTAACCACGTGTTTGAATTACGTGCAGCATTGGGCAATGACCTCCAGAGTTCACGCACTGATATTTAATTTCGGGCCATCCAGCTTGACGCAAATCAATATAGTTACTTGTCATTTGTTAACAAAATTTTTCAACTCTCACAAACGCATGAATGCAAAGAGTTACCGGTAACTGGGGGTTAACTGACACTAAACGTCTTTTTTGGAAAAAAACACGTCAATACAAAATTATGTGTGCACATTAGATTTATAGAACGTACATGACCCCTTAACTCTGTGTTCTTTTTTAATAATCATGTCGCATGTGAAACACAGGAGACATTTTAGTTCGCCCATTTCTTGTTTACCGATCTTGAACTTTTTGTCTGGAATGCGATACAGACAAAGATTAAATATTACTGATAACAACCAAGAGGCTCGAATCAGGAAGGCTTGGCTATTTTAAACTTCGTAAATAACATTCTTTTCAAGCATAGACTTTATTCAAGTGTAATAATACGCAACAACAATTTGTATACTGCATTGGTTTTATTGGAGTTTCAGGCTTTTCGGCCTCACAGTGAATTATTGTTAATGTCATATTTGAAATAGCGCGCTCGATACAAGATGTCGGACAGGAAAATTGGGTCTGTAAAAATGTTTGTAGGTTCAGTCAGGCAATGTGTGGACCAAAACATCGCCCACTATTTGAAACATCGCCCATGGGCGGGGTTTAGGATGGGCGGGGTATCAGCCGAATCCGGTATATATATATAGAGAGAGAGAGAGAGGATGTCCAATGAGACATGTACATTGGATAATTCTATATACTCTCTTGGTATTCTGAATGAGTTGGGAAATCATCAAAGACAAGTGACCTGTATAGTCTGCCGTATTTCTTATACATGGAGTCACAAGTCCATGATGGTGTCATGCGGAGCTTATCATATAAAGAATTGTCCGTCATCGCCGCCCACATCAACTTTTTACCTTTTCGACTTCTTCTTCTTGCATGAAAACTTCAAGTCCAATTGCTTTGATAAATTGTATTCTACAATATATACATGTAGGTACCTCAGGTGGACCTCTCTCAGATTTGTTCAATTCATGATGATATTCTCTCATTTTGATGAATATTTTTGTCATTTTTGGTAAAAAGTGATATTTTTGAATTGTTAAAAACTACAAGTCTGATTGGTTTAATATTATAACTAAAGGTACTACAAGTAGACCTCTCTCAGATTTGTTCACTTTGTGATGATGTCTTCAATTCTCTAATTTGGTCACAGCTAAATTCAGTGTCGTCAAGGGTTGGCCGACTGGTCACACGGAACTTTAATTTGGGTGATGGTTCATGTCGAGATCAGATTTATAATTAATGACACAGATGAAATCATTACTAGAGAGATGATATATAGTACCGTTAAATCTGTAATTAAAGTTGCATCCCTAATAGAAGCCGCACCCATTCTTTTTGAACAATTGAGACCCACAAATTCACCATTTCTCATATGCTCTAATAGAAACCGCATCCTCTCTTTTGTGTTGTTCCATTTCATTAGAAGCCGCAGCTTTTAATACAGATTTTACAGTACTCTTGATGAACGACACAGTTTTAGTCACCAAGGGTCCTCACAAAAGGAATACATAACCAAATGAAATTCAAGTCACTGAGTTCATCATTGCCTTGTCACTTGTCAGCATTTTTGTAAATTATCAGTGTGAAATGTGATACAAAGACATGAATAAAGTTAAATATTTGAAATAGAAAGTATTCTCATAACACTGATTCATTTCATTCTGACTATGGTTTCACTACTTGGAGCCATATTTTACATGGTGTTTGTGATAGCGTTCAGCCCATATACTACTCGTGGTGCTCACAAATTCTGGAGTACAATACATCTGGAGTCTGCACTCAGGGAGTAGTATCTCAGTGCAGTTAGGTTGTTCGATCAGAATGTGTTGATATATTTGAATATATTTTGTTGTTGTGTTTTCATGAAATTATCAACTGAGGATATCGTTTGATTTTATGACAGAGATGGTCATAATGTCACCAGTTCACATGATACACATACAGAATATTTTTTTATTAAATTCAAAATATTCTTTTATTAAAATATAAGGCAACTTTTATATTTACCTGTGGTTCAAAACACATCAACTTTTGTAATTACCTCAAAAATGTGGTACATGTAAATACACTATTTGAGAAAAGTGTGACATCATACTAAACTTAAAATAAACTTATTAATAAGCATGCTATCTATAGCAAAGAGGTCTAACTAATGGTACATGTATGTTGAAAATTTCATAACTTGTTTTTATTAATATTTTTCAGTTCAAGAGTTTGACAAAACTGGTAAATACAGAGAAAGTGATAATTTATCTACAGACGATGATACAAGTCAGAAATTATCACAAAATGATCTCAACTCTGATAGCAATAACAAAGACTCGTCCTATAACCGCTATAAGCATGACAATGATACTGTAAGTCAATAAATATGTGCTGATGTCACATTACCTTTAATCAAATTCTCCAGATACAAATATATCATTATATTGAATACTTAATTATTATTCTTTTTTATATAGGAAAAGCTCAACTCTATTAATAGAATGAAAGCACAGCCACAAATGACGGGTGTTTTGGCAACCAATGCGTAAGTATTCTCAGTTTGTATGGACTGTGGTATTTGTAGTAGTATACACATTGTACTGTCCATCGCTGTTGGTTAGATATTCTCGGGAGCGGGGCTATCTCACAGAACGTTCTACGTTGCTAAGACGCGCACCACTGTACCACGTATTTGTATGGGCTCTGCGCGAACTGCTGTGGAACACTGGATGTTCGCTCCCGAGAATACAAGTATATAGATACATGTATACGTGTATCAACTATAAATATTGTCAGCTGGCATCTTTGTGTGCCTAATAAAGTGTGTAGTACTAATAGTGATAAAAACTGATCAGACCAATAATATATAGTAGGCAATATTTGTTAATCATTATTAGAAGTAACTTCTCAAAATACCTGGACATTTTGGACAAGGGCCATTGCCTGAAACATCTAGATATTTTGAATAATTGCTTTAAAGCGCGGTAATCGTCGTTGTGTTGATAAACATTGATTTTCCCACAATCCAATGCGCTCTTCAAATGGAAATCGCAAGTATGATGTTTGACCTGGGCGCAACTTGCACTGATTACCGTCAGTGACTCCTTCAATGGCTTCCAATAACATGAAATTTACTTAATTAAAGCTTGGAAACGTCTCAGTTCGTACTCATTGATCTGCGCAACAGTCAAAATCGCCATCTTTTTTATATGAGACCCATACCACCGCGCTTTAAACAATGATTATGAAATGTTGTCATAATAAAGTTATTACTACTTCTGTAAAAATATATATTATATTTTTTGTTACCTTGCCCGTACCATCAAAGATGGAAGGGAAAGGTATATTAAGGGAAAGATTTTGTCCGGTGTTGTCGTTGTTGTTGTTGTTGTTGTTGTTGTCGTTGTCGTCGTCGTCGTCGTTAATAATTGTTATTGTGTGCATAATAACTTTTCTAATTCTATTCCAAACTTCATCAAACTTGGTCACCTTATTCATTAGTATAATGTCTTCCTTGAGTTTGAACAACAGATGTCCTGTATGAAAATATCATGCAAAAATAGAGAAAATCTGATAAAATATTTTGACTGTTTCTACTTGACTGATCACTGGTGATACACATCAAAGGTCACTGATCTCAGTGGAATTATGCATTGTTGTATGTGTTCAATGAAGCAAATGATTTATCTTGTAATAATATCCTTGGTAATGTATCCCAGAATCCCATACTGGGTTTCAAAACCAAGTCATGAAGAGATTGCACAGTCTGATATACATTTGCAAACCTACCAATAAAATCTTTACAGAAAACAAGATGTCAGAAAATCAATATAAGCACTCCTATGAACTGGGTGCCAAACTTTGATCAAGATCTGAAGCTAATAGAAAATCTGTTTAGTTTAAAGTTATCAAATCAAAAACAATACATAAAAAATACATAAAAAGCAAAACATTTCATCCACATTTTAAAAAGAAAATTGTTCTAAAATATATGTATTCTGTATTTGACAAACAGTTCATTCGACAAATGAAAACTTGCAGGAATATGTTTCAGCTATTAGAACAGAATGATAGAGTTTTCATAATACTAGTTTAAAAACGCACTTCGAAGATTGCAGTGTTTGAAGATGTAGATTCTCAGGAGGCAACAGTACTGTTGACTTCTCCCTCCACTGGACACCAACTATTTAAGATGATTTGCATACAAAGCAGAGCTTGCAACAGCTATTCATAAAGGGTGTTTTATTTTACTTTTCATATAATACAGTAGTCACACAATGAGGCAGTTCATATTTGTCTCAGTGAATCATTAATTTTTGACAGACACCTGTACAAAATACTTGGACAAAAGCCAGCTAAGATCTTCTGTTATTTTGCATGTTTTATGAATCTATTCACGTCTAAATGCAGAACTTTTTTTTTGCGATGAGGCATTTATTTTCATACTAAAATAACTGAATTACTTTGAATAAAACTGGAAATTATGTCCCTTAAAATAATTAAACAAATGAGGCACCAATGTTTTTGTAAGATATTTACATCTTTTAAGGACATTCGGTAGACTGATTCCCCACTGTTGGTTCAACCCCAAAACTTGTTTGTAATCAAAATTAATTATGACAATGCATATTTATATTGAAACAAACTGTGATAAAGGAAATTATATTATATAACAAAGGGCAAGGTCACCAGAGTTCAACTATGTTTTTTTAAATATGAACATAGAAATATAAATCTGGTACCATATTAGTTGCTATTGTAAAGCTGATAGCAATTGGCCTGGCTGAATGATTGTATGCATATATAGAATTACTTGCAGAATTGTAACTGCTGTGGTCACAGTGTTAGATGTTTTCAATATCATGATTACATCTCTCTGTCAAAATACTGTAGTATTCAGAGGGCTGGTATCATGTCCTAATCTCCTCAATTTCTCCTTTCCATGCACCTCCATTGCAGTAACAATAAAACTGGGAACAACAGGTACAGAGTTCTGTTTATTCTCAATATTTCAGTTACAAAGTGTAACCCTACTTAGTTAGACATTCAACTGTACCTTAATGTTCAAGTCATGATATGATGGTTCCATCCTCTTTATTGTCTTCAATGTAGTGTTGTTAGTTTGTAATATTGGTATGATCTGGCATTATTTCTGATTAAACCAAACTAAAGACTATTTTATTTCTTAAGAAAATCATGATAGTTTGGGTGCACTCTCTGTTGGAACTTTTGACTGTTGCATCATGGTTCTACATTTCTCGATTTTCTTTCATTTTCACCATTATATGACACTAAAGTATGTTTATATGTCTTCATTTGGATGTAGTGTGAAAACAAAGAATTATGAAATGATCTCAGTGCATGCGTATCATACATATACATATTTATTCATTTGATGGTCAGATTCAAAATGGCCAAATGACGACCATTTTTATGCTAAATATTCATCAAAATCAAGCATTTCATGTTGTGTATGGATTTATTTTGTTCAAACTTGACACATTCATTGGACATGACAAGAATTTGATGCACTTGGTTTTGTTTTTTCTGACCAATTTAAAAATGGCTAATTGGTGGCCATTTTCTTTTATTGATTATTGTTCCAGAGCCATATCTCTGGTGTACCTTGACTGTTCAAACATTATATATACATCATGTATTCGTTTAATGTTCGATTCAGATCATCGAATAGCAGCCAATTCAATGATTCATCAAAATTAATCATTTCTACCATAACAGATCTAGATCTCGGTCATGCATCAATAAATTTTGTTCAAACTTGGTAAATACATTGAGACCTTGATGCATGTCATTTTGGATGAATGCTGTTTCGGAGCCATATGATTGTTCAAGTTCAAACTTTTAAACTTGTGGGGAGGGCATTGGTGTCAGCTAGCTGGGGAGGTAGAGTGGCATATGGTGTCACCTAGCTGAGGAGGTGGAGGTCATGGTGTCAGCTGGCTAGGGAGGATGCGGGAAAGAAGGGGGCATGGTGTCATTTGACTGATTTTGTTACAGCTTAAACCTTGTTTTGAATGGTTTATGTGACGTAGGTGTAATGAATATTGGTTCTATATGATTTTGATCCTAATCAAAGTACAAAGTAGGACTTGGCATTTGCTCTGTGAAGACAAGACTCAAATCACATGCTGTTTGTTTCAACGGAGGATAATCGTTGATTGTAATAATTTTTATGAGTGTATTCATAAATAGCAAATTTTCTCAGCTTCTGTCTGTTTTCTCAATCTTAGTAAGATTATTAATTCATATACTTACTGATAATTACTGAAAACCAAATTAATTAGTTGGTATTTAATTACAATTATTATTTACAGGATTTGCTTTCTGCTAGTTTCTAATGGTAACCTATAATGCATGTAAATAGAAGAAACAAAAATAAACCACCTTTTCCAGCTGTTGAGGGCGCCCTTGCTTAAATTCTCTATTTTCTGTATTTTCAATAGTACCTGACTAAAATGTGACTACCTAGGGACCACGTTTATAAAACCTGACTGCCTGGGGACCACATATATAAAACCTGACTACCTAGAGACCAAATTTATAAAACCTGACTACCTAGGGACCATGTTTATAAAACCTGGCTACCTAGGGTCCACGTTTATTAAACCTGACTACCTAGGGACCACATATATAAAACCTGACTACCTAGAGACCAAATTTATAAAACCTGACTACCTAGGGACTATGTTTATAAAACCTGGCTACCTAGGGTCCACGTTTATAAAACCTGACTACCTAGAGACCATGTTTATAAAACCTGACTACCTAGAGACCACATTTATTAAACCTGACTACCTAGAGACCACATTTATAAAACCTGACTACCTAGAGACCACATTTATTAAACCTGACTACCTAGAGACCACATTTATAAAACCTGACTACCTAGAGACCACATTTATAAAACCTGACTACCTAGAGACCACATTTATAAAACCTGACTACCTAGAGACCACATTTATAAAACCTGACTACCTAGAGACCACATTTATAAAACCTGACTACCTAGAGACCACATTTATAAAACCTGACTACCTAGAGACCACATTTATTAAACCTGACTACCTAGAGACCACATTTATAAAACCTGACTACCTAGAGACCACATTTATAAAACCTGACTACCTAGAGACCACATTTATTAAACCTGACTACCTAGAGACCAAATTCATAAAACCTGGCTACCTAGGCACCACGTTTATAAAACCTGACTACCTAGGAACCACATTTATAAAACCTGACTACCTAGAGACCACATTTATGAAACCTGTTCACCTAGAGACCACATGTATAAAACCTGTTTACCAAGAGACCACATTTATGATACCTGTGTACCTAGAGACCACATGTATAAAACCAGACTATCTAGGAACCACATTTATAAAAACCTAACTACCTAGGAACCACATATATAAAAACCTGACTACCTAGAGACCACATTTATGAAAACCTGACTACCTAGGAACCACATATATAAAAACCTGACTACCTAGGAGCCACGCTTATAAAACCTGACTACCTAGAGACCACATTTATGAAACCTGTTTACCAAGAGACCACATGTATGAAACCTGTGTACCTAGAGACCACATGTATGAAACCTGTTTACCTAGAGACCACATTTATAAAACCTGACTACCTAGAGACCACATTTATAAAACCCGGCTACCTAGAGACCACATTTATAAAACCTGACTACCTAGAGACCAAATTCATAAAATCTGACTACCTAGGGACCACGTTTATAAAACCTGACTGCCTGGGGACCACATATATAAAACCTGACTACCTAGAGACCAAATTTATAAAACCTGACTACCTAGGGACCACATTTATAAAACCTGACTACCTAAAGACCACATTTATGAAACCTGTTCACCTAGAGACCACATGTATGAAACCTGTTCACCTAGAGACCCCATGTATGAAACCTGTGTACCTAGAGACCACATGTATGAAACCTGTGTACCTAGAGACCACATGTATGAAACCTGTGTACCTAGGGACCATATTTATGATACCTGTGTACCTAGAGACCACATTTATGAAACCTGTTCACCTAGAGACCACATGTATGAAATCTGTGTACCTAGAGACCACAATTATAAAACCTGTTTACCAAGAGACCACATGTATGAAACCTGTGTACCTAGAGACCATATTTATGATACCTGTGTACCTAGGAACCACATTTATAAAAACCTGACTACCTAGAAAGCACATTTATAAAAACCTGACTACTTAGAGACCACATTTATGAAAACCTGACTACCTAGAGACCACATTTATAAAAACCTGACTACCTAGGAACCACATTTATAAAACCTGACTACCTAGGAACCACATTTATAAAAACCTGACTACCTAGAAAGCACATTTATGAAACCTGACTACTTAGAGACCACATGTATAAAACCAGACCACCTAGGAACCACAGTTATAAAAACCTGGCTACCTAGGAACCACATTTATAAAACCTGACTACCTAGGAACCACATTTATAAAACCTGACTACCTAGAGACCACATTTATAAAACCTGACTACCTAGAGACCACATTTATAAAACCTGACTACCTAGGAACCACATTCATAAAAACCTGACTACCTAGAGACCACATTTATGAAACCTGTTCACCTAGAGACCACATGTATGAAACCTGTGTACCTAGAGACCACATTTATGATACCTGTGTACCTAGAGACCACATGTATAAAACCAGACTATCGAGGAACCACATTTATAAAAACCTGACTACCTAGGAATTTAACCACATGTATAAAACCAGACTATCTAGGAACCACATTTATAAAAACCTGACTACCTAAGAACCACATATATAAAAACCTGACTACCTAGAGACCACATTTATGAAAACCTGACTACCTAGGAACCACATATATAAAAACCTGACTACCGGTACCTAGAGACCAAATTTATAAAACCTGGCTACCTAGGGACCACGTTTATAAAACCTGACTACCTAGGAGCCACGCTTATAAAACCTGACTACCTAGAGACCACATTTATGAAACCTGTTTACCAAGAGACCACATGTATGAAACCTGTGTACCTAGAGACCACATTTATAAAACCTGACTACCTAGAGACCACATTTATAAAACCTGACTACCTAGAGACCAAATTCATAAAACCTGGCTACCTAGGCACCACGTTTATAAAACCTGACTACCTAGGAACCACATTTATAAAACCTGACTACCTAGAGGCCACATTTATGAAACCTGTTCACCTAGAGACCACATGTATGAAACCTGTGTACCTAGAGACCACAATTATAAAACCTGTTTACCTAGAGACCACATGTATGAAACCTGTGTACCTAGAGACCATATTTATACCTGTGTACCTAGAGACCACATGTATGAAACCTGTTCACCTAGAGACCACATGTATGAAACCTGTGTACCTAGAGACCACATGTATGAAACCTGTGTACCTAGAGACCACATGTATGAAACCTGTGTACCTAGGGACCATATTTATGATACCTGTGTACCTAGAGACCACATTTATGAAACCTGTTCACCTAGAGACCACATGTATGAAACCTGTGTACCTAGAGACCACAATTATAAAACCTGTTTACCTAGAGACCACATTTATGATACCTGTGTACCTAGGAACCACATTTATAAAAACCTGACTACCTAGAAAGCACATTTATAAAAAACCTGACTACTTAGAGACCACATTTATGAAAACCTGACTACCTAGAGACCACATTTATAAAAACCTGACTACCTAGGAACCACATTTATAAAACCTGACTACCTAGGAACCACATTTATAAAAACCTGACTACCTAGAAAGCACATTTATGAAACCTGACTACTTAGAGACCACATGTATAAAATCAGACCACCTAGGAATCACATTTATAAAAACCTGGCTACCTAGGAACCACATTTATATAACCTGACTACCTGGGAATCACATTTATAAAACCTGACTACCTAGAGACCACATTTATAAAACCTGACTACCTAGAGACCACATTCATAAAAACCTGACTACCTAGAGACCACATTTATGAAAACCTGACTACCTAGGAACCACATATATAAAAACCTGACTACCGGTACCTAGAGACCAAATTTATAAAACCTGGCTACCTAGGGACCACGTTTATAAAACCTGACTACCTAGGAGCCACGCTTATAAAACCTGACTACCTAGAGACCACATTTATGAAACCTGTTTACCAAGGGACCACATGTATGAAACCTGTGTACCTAGAGACCACATTTATAAAACCTGACTACCTAGAGACCACATTTATAAAACCTGACTACCTAGAGACCAAATTCATAAAACCTGGCTACCTAGGCACCACGTTTATAAAACCTGACTACCTAGGAACCACATTTATAAAACCTGACTACCTAGAGACCACATTTATGAAACCTGTTCACCTAGAGACCACATGTATGAAACCTGTGTACCTAGAGACCACAATTATAAAACCTGTTTACCTAGAGACCACATGTATGAAACCTGTGTACCTAGAGACCATATTTATGATACCTGTGTACCTAGAGACCACATGTATGAAACCTGTTCACCTAGTGACCACATGTATGAAACCTGTGTACCTAGAGACCACATGTATGAAACCTGTGTACCTAGAGACCACATGTATGAAACCTGTGTACCTAGGGACCATATTTATGATACCTGTGTACCTAGAGACCACATTTATGAAACCTGTTCACCTAGAGACCACATGTATGAAACCTGTGTACCTAGAGACCACAATTATAAAACCTGTTTACCTAGAGACCACATTTATGATACCTGTGTACCTAGGAACCACATTTATAAAAACCTGACTACCTAGAAAGCACATTTATAAAAAACCTGACTACTTTATAGAGACCACATTTATGAAAACCTGACTACCTAGAGACCACATTTATAAAAACCTGACTACCTAGGAACCACATTTATAAAACCTGACTACCTAGGAACCACATTTATAAAAACCTGACTACCTAGAAAGCACATTTATGAAACCTGACTACTTAGAGACCACATGTATAAAACCAGACCACCTAGGAATCACATTTATAAAAACCTGGCTACCTAGGAACCACATTTATATAACCTGACTACCTAGGAATCACATTTATAAAACCTGACTACCTAGAGACCACATTTATAAAACCTGACTACCTAGAGACCACATTCATAAAAACCTGACTACCTAGAGACCACATTTATTAAACCTGACTACCTAGGAACCATAATTTTAAAAACCTGACTATCAGTAAGTACCCTAATATGCCTAATCTACTAATCAGAGTGAATACCTTGTAGATTACCATATTTTGTAACCTTCACTTCTCAACATCAGCTTCCCTCTGTCTTATCTGCATAATTTTTCTTTTTTATCTTCAGCAGGCAAGTTTCACAAAGTCAAACAGAATTTTTTCAAATGTTGGATGAAAAAATTGAAAAGGTAGGTGAAGGTTGAGTTTTTAGTTTTGCTGTCATCAAAGATGACAGAGTGAAGTTATTCATATAGGTTATTGTCCTATGTCATCTGTTCATCAACAACTACTGTTCAATTGCTTTGATACTTGGGATGTAGGTACCTTAGGTGGGCCTCTTTATGATTTGTTCATTTCTTGACAATATCTTCAATTCTCTATTTTTGCCAAATGTTTTTGTCATTTTCGACTACTTCTTGAAAACTCTGATTCTTTTACACTTGCTACATGTGTACATGTACCTCTATTAGATTAGTCCTTTCTGTGCATTAGAGGAACACTCAAGACTCAGCTGAAACAATGAAGCTTTTTTGACCATCATGTCACTTGTTTAATTCATACCCGAAAAATATGTAAATTTCCCTGTTACCTAGTTATCGGCTGTTACAACGTTACTTGTATCTTTCATAAAAATTCATTTAATATTTTGATGTGATATCTTTTAACATTTTCAACATCATAATTCACTTTCTATTGTCTTTTTCAGGGTAGAGACACCTTGTCGGAACAAGATATTACGTAGCAAATGCAAAACTGTTTTGTTTTTTTTAAGAAAAATAAACAAGTAGTTTGACTCAATTTGTGAAACATTACGTTTAATTAAAAAAAATAACATTCCTTTTGATATGAACAATATGGAGTTGAAGAAAAGAACCAGTTGTGGTTATGAATCTCTTCTCTGCAATCAGTATTCAAACATTGCATTTCCCGTACTCCACTAGTGTCAGCACCATTATTATCTACAACATGTAGAATAGAAAGATGATTAATTTAGAAAATGTACATTTTTTCAATGATCTGACTAAACAGTATTTGTATATATCCAAGAAGAAGATGGAAAAACAGGTTCTTATTTTTATATACCCGTGAAAAAGACATGTTTTGTAGTTAAAATCTTAGCGATGTTTTGTTTCTGTGATATGTAAGAGTGCAGATACAGACCCTCACACATTCTGGTGCTAACAGTCAGTAGTGGTGCCACAACTATCTTGTGACTTGTATTGTTATGTTTCCACATTTGC
This sequence comes from Saccoglossus kowalevskii, assembly GCF_978046115.1. NCBI lineage: Eukaryota > Metazoa > Hemichordata > Enteropneusta > Harrimaniidae > Saccoglossus > Saccoglossus kowalevskii. The sequence goes on from NC_140657.1 coordinate 5,339,646, forward strand.
ACATTACTCTGAAACAGTATTTTTACCATTTTTGTATGTCTTTCACATTGTAACTTCATCTTGCCAAGTTTTGTTTTGTTTTGTTTTGTTTTGTTTAGTGAAGCCTGCAGTAGATGTTCTACTGAGATATAACTGCACAGTGACTTGAACGGACACTGCATAAAACTGAACAGTGACTTAAAGGGACACTGCATAGAACTGCACAATGACTTAAAGGGACACTGCATAGAACTGCACAATGACTTAAAGGGACACTGGGTAGAACTGCACAGTGACTTAAAGGGACACTATGTAGAACTGCACAGTGACTTAAAGGGTCACTGGGTAGAACTGCAAAGTGACTTAAAGGGACACTGCGTAGAACTGCACAATGACTTAAAGGGACACTGGGTAGAACTGCAAAGTGACTTAAAGGGACACTGCATAGAACTGCACAATGACTTAAAGGGACACTGGGTAGAACTGCACACTGACTTAAAGGGACACTAGGTAGAACTGCAAAGTGACTTAAAGGGACACTGCGTAGAACTGCACAGTGACTTAAAGGGACACTGGGTAGAACTGCACACTGACTTAAAGGGACACTAGGTAGAACTGCACAGTGACTTAAAGGGACACTGGGTGGAACTGCAAAGTGACTTAAAGGGACACTGCATAGAACTGCACAGTGATTTAAAGGGACACTGCATAGAACTGCACAGTGACTTAAAGGGACACTGCATAGAACTGCACAGTGATTTAAAGGGACGCTGCATAGAACTGCACAGTGACTTAAAGGGACACTGCATAGAACTGCACATAGCTGGTTTTACTCTACAGTGTGTTTGTTCAGTCACAATAGTACAGCCATGGCTCATATACAGTACCAGATTGATTTGTTTTAAATGTTTTTCTGTAAAATACTTTATTTTAAAATACTTTAAATAGACTTTTTGGGTATTTTGTATGGAATTTATTTTCACTGAATTTTGATGAGGTGAATGTAAAATTCAGAAACAACGGTATATTTGCTGGATTTTATTTCTAATGAAAATTCATTCCAAGCGTAAATAAAGTATTCTACAGTACTAAGTTTGTTTATAAACTGGTATTTTAACAGACTATTAAAAGAGTATGAAATGGAGGAGATTGATACTTTCACATTACTTCCATACTAGCAGGGTTGGATAAATGTTTTCTTGCCATGGTTCTGGTGGTTATAACTCATCAAATGCACAAGTGCACTTATAAAAGTGTCCCTGTCAAAGATTTTCTTTTGAGTACATACACCATAGCCTGGTTTGTAAAAAGCAGATTATAAATGATTTATGTAGGCGTACACCACATGTTTTCCCATATATGCCTTGTGGGTAACTTTTCAATACAACTGAATGGCAAAATACATCCAATTGGAAATATACATCATAAATACATGATTCAATAATAACTTAAAACATTTAATCAGTCTCAAAACTACAGTTCAAATTGCCTGGACATTTGGTGTGGTGAAAATAAAGTAATTGATGTTGGTTTCACATTTACCAACAAAGTTAATATCTGATGTGGTCTATAATATGTCTGATTGTGTAGAATATATAGCAGATCTATTTTGACTAATAGTTTGATTTTTATAATTTTTAACATAATTTCTCTTAAAAAACTGTGTGAAATGACTCGTTTCAGGTTTCCACGTCTATATCTACAATATCCATATTTTGAAATTTTGCTCAAGACTGCTATTTTTAGCATTCAGCTCGTTGGCTGCTTGTGTTTCCCTTGATGGTCAAGGAGGATATTTATCAAACAAAAAAACATCACAAGGTCACCTGTTAAGGTTAGGCAAATATTTAACTGAACCAGTATGTGTGATATTCATGTTAGTGCAACAATCTTAGATTGGCTGAAAAAATAAATATGGGTACCCAAATTAGTTTTTGAATTATTTGACACTTTAATTTCAAAATGGCCACCAGAGTGGGGCATTATGGGAAAATACAAAGTCATTGTTTCCTTGGAAACCAAATGACCACCAGAGTAGGGCATTATGGGAAAATACAAAGCCATTATTTCCTTGGAAACCAGTTCGGGTGGCCCCTCTTTTTCTATAAGTTCTCCACATTTTGGTTAGTTATTTACGTCTATCCTTAATGGCTCCAGATATTGATTTGTAAGAATGAAAAATGGTTTGACTCAACAAACAATCACATGCAAACAGTGCCATCAATTGATGGTTTTGTGCTATATATATATATATATATATATATATATAGTCACATAACATGACAGGCACTAATATAATTTTGGTGTATCACCTTCATTTTCTCTGCTCAGTCTGGAAATGGTGTTATGGTTTGCTGTGTGTAAATGTGTTGATGTGTATGTATGTGTCACATAGTGTGTACAATGTACAGAGCTTTCTCTTGGATCTTTCTTCACTGTATATAACTTCTTTTCTTTTTTTAAATAACCAAAAACTCTTATTTACATTATAAATGCATTGTAAATTAAAAAAAAAAACATGTGCTTTTTTCTTCCTAATATATGACTATTTATTTTTGAATTTTTTTTTAAATGTATCATTTATAGATGGTCTCCTGGTTTTTCCATAAACATTTGAGCACCATTATGTACTCACAGCTCAGTTGATGCTTTTGATCAACTTAGATCAACTTTGCTCACGAGTTTGGGTTAGATATTATGTATTTTGATACAAAAGTTACAAACCATTTTTTATATATGTTGTATATATGAGTGATCATCCATATCCAATCACTTTTCATTTATTTTTCCAATCATCATCCACTCAAAAAAATTGATTTATCTGCCCACATTTATTGTGCATTCACAGAAAGAAATCCATTGTTCTCTGCTCACAATCATCATCCTCTCACAGGATTAAATCCACTGTTGTGTGTTCACATTTGCTACTCATAGGATGATATCCATTGTTCTCTGCTCACATTCGTCATCCACTCAAAAAATTAAATCCATTGTTCTCTGCTCGCATTGATCATCTTTTGTTCTCATATGTCTTCGAATTTTTTTTAATTTTTCTGGGTGGATTAATTAAGTTATTAGATCAGTAGCACATTGGCTGAATATTTTTTTTGTACTTTATGTTAGACAATTTATCTAACCAATACAGGGTGTAACATAGCTGTATCTGTGCCAACAGACTTGCATTTCAATGGAATAGGTGGTCTACACTCTGCCACCAATGATGTCTTACTTTCTGAGAACAAACATATTCTTGCCTATTGTTATGACATTCTATTGATACATAAAACATACTTTGAAAATATACACTTTGTCTATTGTGTCTATTTATCAGATCTATACTTTGAGTATAGAGAACAGTATTTTGTGTGACAATTTCTTCACAAAGAGTTACATCTATATAGATGCCCCCAAATTTGACTGGTTATATGTTTGTACAAGTGTATTGAATTCTCCAATTACCACAAGGTTTAGAATGGGTAACTAATAATTAGTTCCTTCTATTCCATGCTTTTAGTGATATTGTACCGGCCTTGCATGATGTTGATTTCTCGCGTGGCAGGCGAAAATTCTACCACTGAACCACCAATTCGAATATGTTAATAAATTATGCCAACGTTGAACTTTCAGGAAATATGGAATTTGAATTGACTAATGCCGATACAGTGATAATGAGAACGTGAAATTGCACTTGTTTTTTCGTGGAGAGACCATATCTATACAAATAATTCATTTAGTTGTTTCCACCTGAAATTTACATATGTCTCGCACGGGCAATGTGCGAGATTTCCACGCTTTTAGTGACATTGTACAGTCTTCATCATACATGTCAGTTTGTTTCATAATCAGATCAAAGATGGCCAAATAACGGCTGTTTTTATTTTTGGCCATATTACTGTATATCTGTCACCCATGTATCAATTTCATTGATATTTAGCATGTCATAAATTGATACATGTACTTGTCAATTCAATTTGCAATTTGATAAAATATGCCTGACTGGCGGCCATCTTGTTTGTTTAAAATGTGATAACTTGGACATGCTTAGACAATTTGAAGTAACATAATGCCGATTTAGTGACTATCAGAACACGAAAATGCACCTGATGTTTCGTATATACAAATAATCCAGTCCGTTGTTACAACCTGAATCTTACACATGTCTCGCACGGCATTGTGGGTATTCTAGTCTTTTAGAGACATCGCACAGTAATTACATCATGTTGATTGATTTATTGACTTCTCCAAATCATATTGATCGCAACTTAGCAGGCTTTTCACGTAACTTCATCAACTTTGCATACTATCCACATAACTTTATCATCTTCGCAGACTCTCAACGTAATTTTATTAAATTTGCTGAACAACTTCCTAACTTAATCAACTTTGCATACTATCCACCTAATTTCAACTTTCCTCGCAACTTTGTGGGCCAAATCCCGAACTTGATCATTTTTCTTCAGAAGTTTAACAACATTGCACACACATAACTTTATTAATTTTGCAGATTCTTCACGTAATATCATTAACTGTGCTGACTATCCACATATCTGTATCAACATTGCAGACTATTCACGTGACATTATCAACTTTTAATATTATCAACGTAACTTCATCAACTTTGCAAAATATCCATGTGATTTTATTAACTTTTCCAACTAACCACCTAAATTATCAACTTTGAGACTATGCCTGTAACATTATCTACTTTGCAGGCTAGCCATGTAACTCTGTCAAATTTGCCATTTTTTATCTCAAGTACGTCAAATTTGCGGACTCTCCACATAATTTTATTAACTTTACTGACTATCCATCTAACTTTAACAACTTTGCAAAATATCCATCTTACTTGCACAAATTTGCACACTTTTTTGCGGTCTATCTACATATCTGTTTTAATTTTGTTCAAGTAACTTTGCAATTTTATTAACTTTGCAGACTATCCACGTAAATTGATATACGTATCACGGGGGAAATTCTTCTCCGGGCTCGGGGGTTCTCCAACACGTGACAGGGGGAAAATTCTCGTCTGTCTCTATATCTCGTCTGCTTGAGGTACCAGACCGGGAAAGTTACTTAAACTTTAAAGTCAAATCGACGCACACAACGAAATACGTTACAATAGCTAGTTCTTAACCACATCACACATTCAACTTGCACATAGCCAATCAAACTAAGTACTGGACACGTCATATCTTTTGATTAATCATTCACTATATTACTAACTGCGAAGACCCAACTGTCAGAAATAGCGGTCCGGATGGCAACGGTTATATCGTAATTAGTTCCAAATCACTGAGTCAAGTTCCGTCCAGGACCTCGCATAAGTCTAAATGATGACAGATATAACACAGCTATACACTAGTAACTCGCTAAATAAGTCGGTCAACAGATACGCGAAAACTAATTCATGATATACGTTTCCGGAACTTTGCAGACTGTCCACGTAATATTATTAACTTTGCTGACTAACCACCTAACTTCATCAAACTTTGCACGCAATTTTACAAACAACCCATGTCACCTTATCAAGTTTGCTCGCAATTTTTAATACTATCCATGTAATTTTATCGATTTTGCAGACTATTTGCATACCTTGGTCAACTTTACAGGCTACCCACATGAATTGATATACTTTGCTCGCAACTTTACAGGCTATCCACGTAAGAAAATAAATGTTGCTTGTATCCACTATCCACGTAATTACATAGACAGTGTTTGTATGGCTTTTCATGTCACTTTTCCAGATATGCACGCAACTTTGCAGGCATTCCTTTCCATATTATCCACGTAACTTTATCAACTTTGCTCGCAAATTCGCAGACTATCCACGTCATTTTATCTTCTTGGTTCGCACTTTCACGGACTATACACATACCATTATCTACTTTGCCTGTTACTTTGCAGACTATCCACGTAATTTTATTAACTTTTAACACTCCTTTCCGGACTATCTACATATCTGTTACAACTTTGCTCGCACCTTTGTTGTCTAACCACGTAACTATATAAACTTTTCACACAACTTTTTCATTTCAATAACAAGTTCATCAACTTTGCAGACTATCCACGTCACTTTTTCAACTGTGCTCGCAATTTATTCACATAACTTTATAATCTTTGCAGACTATCCAAGTAAATTGATCAAATTTGCCCTTTGATAATTATCTACATATCTGTATTACCTTTGCTTTCAACATTGCAGACTATTCAAGTAACTTTACTAACTTGCACACAACTTTGCCATTTTTTTTTCACAAATTCACCACTTTTGCAGACTATCCACATAACTTTACAAATTGCTCCACATAATTTTATTTGCTTTACTGATTAACCACCTAACTTTATCAACTTTGCAGACTTTTCACATATCTTTATCAACTTTGCAAACTATCTCTTGACTTCATCAACTTTGCAGACTATGCACGTAACTTTATCAACTTTGCCTCCAACTTGCAGACTATCTACGTAAATTGATCGATTTTTTTCACAACTTTGCAGACTATTCACATTACTATACCAATTTTGCAGACTCTCCGCGTATTTTTATTAACTTTGATAACACCTTTGTTGACTATCAATGTAACTTAATCAACTATGCAGACTATTCACGTAACTTTATCAAATTTGCTCGCAACTTTGCAGACTATCCATGTAACGTAATCAACTATGCAGAATATCCAAGTAAATTGATCAAATTTGCTCGCACCTTTGAGAATTATCTACATATCTGTATTAATTTTGCCCTCAACATTGCAGACTATCTATGTAACTTGATCAAATGTGTTAACAAACTTGCAAACTATTCCTGTGACTTTACTAACTTGCACACAACTTTGCCATTTTTCTTCACAAATTCACCACTTTTGCAAACTTTCCACCTAGCTTTACCAACTGTGCAGACTCTCCAAGTAATTGTATTAGGTTTGCAGGCTACCCACATTATATTATCAACTTTGCAGACTATCCACTATTTGTATTAACTTCGATAACACCTTTGCGGACTATCAACATATCTGTTTGAACGTTATCTGCAACTCTGTTGACTATCATAACTATATAAACTTCATTGCACACAACTTTTGCCATTTTCTTCACAAGTTCATAAACTGTGCAGACTATCCACGTCATTTTATCAACCTTTCAAACTATGCATGTGACTTCATCATGTTTTCAGACTATCCAAGTCACTTTATCAAGATTGTTCGAAACTTTTAGGAATATTCATGCAACTTAAACAACTTTGCAGACTTTCCGCGTAACTTCATCAGCATTGCAGACTATCTACATAAATTCATCAGCATTGCGGACTATCTACATAACTTCATCAGCATTGCAGACTATCTACATAACTTCATCAGCATTGCAGACTATCTACATAACTTCATCAGCATTGCAGACTATCTACATAACTTCATCAGCATTGCAGACTATCTACATAACTTCATCAGCATTGCAGACTATCCGCGTAACTTCATCAGCATTGCAGACTATCTACATAACTTCATCAGCATTGCAGACTATCTACATAACTTCATCAGCATTGCAGACTATCTACATAACTTCATCAGCATTGCAGACTATCCGCGTAACTTCATCAGCATTGCAGACTATCTACATAACTTCATCAGCATTGCAGACTATCTACATAACTTCATCAGCATTGCAGACTATCTACATAACTTCATCAGCATTGCAGACTATCTACATAACTTCATCAGCATTGCAGACTATCTACATAACTTCATCAGCATTGCAGACTATCTACATAACTTCATCAGCATTGCAGACTATCCGCATAACTTCATCAGCATTGCAGACTATCTACATAACTTCATCAGCATTGCAGACTATCTACATAACTTCATCAGCATTGCAGACTATCTACATAACTTCATCAGCATTGCAGACTATCCGCGTAACTTCATCAGCATTGCAGACTATCTACATAACTTCATCAGCATTGCAGACTATCTACGTAACTTCATCAGCATTGCAGACTATCTACATAACTTCATCAGCATTGCAGACTATCTACATAACTTGATCAAATTTGTTCACAATTTTGTAGACTATATAAACTTAATGTATTAACTTTACAGACTATACACGCCACGTACTTTGAGAACTTGAATGATCCGCATATCTGTATCAACTTTGCCCGCATCTTTGCAGACTATCTATGTAACTTGATAAAATGTGTTCACAAATTTACAGACAATCCACATAACGTTATTGGTTTTGCAGATTCTACACGTAATTGTATTAACTTTGTTGACCAACCACCTAAATTTATCAAATTACAGGTTATCCTAATAACTCTGTCAACTTTGCTCGCAACTTTAAAAACTATCCATGTAACTTGATCAATTTTGCAGACTATGTACGTAACTTAATACTGTATGCACAAAACTTCAAATTGCCATTCCTCTTCGCAAATTCATCAACTTTGCAGACTATCCGCATAACTTTATCAACTTTGCAGACTATCTACATAACTTCATCAGCATTGCAGACTATCTACATAACTTCATCAGCATTGCAGACTATCTACATAACTTCATCAGCATTGCAGACTATCTACATAACTTCATCAGCATTGCAGACTATCCGCATAACTTCATCAGCATTGCAGACTATCTACATAACTTCATCAGCATTGCAGACTATCTACATAACTTCATCAGCATTGCAGACTATCTACATAACTTCATCAGCATTGCAGACTATCCGCATAACTTCATCAGCATTGCAGACGATCTACATAACTTCATCAGCATTGCAGACTATCTACGTAACTTCATCAGCATTGCAGACTATCTACATAACTTCATCAGCATTGCAGACTATCTACATAACTTGATCAAATTTGTTCACAATTTTGTAGACTATATAAACCTAATGTATTAACTTTGCAGACTATACACGCCACGTACTTTGCGAACTTGAATGATCCGCATATCTGTATCAACTTTGCCCGCATCTTTGCAGACTATCTATGTAACTTGATAAAATGTGTTCACAAATTTACAGACAATCCACATAACGTTATTGGTTTTGCAGATTCTACACGTAATTGTATTAACTTTGTTGAGCAACCACCTAAATTTATCAAATTACAGGTTATCCTAATAACTCTGTCAACTTTGCTCGCAACTTTAAAAACTATCCATGTAACTTGATCAATTTTGCAGACTATGTACGTAACTTAATACTGTATGCACAAAACTTCAAATTGCCATTCCTCTTCGCAAATTCATCAACTTTGCAGACTATCCGCATAACTTTATCAACTTTGCAGACTATCCGCATAACTTTATCAACTTTGCAGACTATCCGCATAACTTTATCAACTTTGCAGACTATCCGCATAACTTTATCAACTTTGCAGACTATCTACATAACTTCATCAGCATTGCAGACTATCTACATAACTTCATCAGCATTGCAGACTATCTACATAACTTCATCAGCATTGCAGACTATCCGCGTAACTTCATCAGCATTGCAGACTATCTACATAACTTCATCAGCATTGCAGACTATCTACATAACTTCATCAGCATTGCAGACTATCTACATAACTTCATCAGCATTGCAGACTATCTACATAACTTCATCAGCATTGCAGACTATCTACATAACTTCATCAGCATTGCAGACTATCTACATAACTTCATCAGCATTGCAGACTATCCGCATAACTTCATCAGCATTGCAGACTATCTACATAACTTCATCAGCATTGCAGACTATCTACATAACTTCATCAGCATTGCAGACTATCTACATAACTTCATCAGCATTACAGACTATCCGCGTAACTTCATCAGCATTGCAGACTATCTACATAACTTCATCAGCATTGCAGACTATCTACGTAACTTCATCAGCATTGCAGACTATCTACATAACTTCATCAGCATTGCAGACTATCTACATAACTTGATCAAATTTGTTCACAATTTTGTAGACTATATAAACCTAATGTATTAACTTTGCAGACTATACACGCCACGTACTTTGAGAACTTGAATGATCCGCATATCTGTATCAACTTTGCCCGCATCTTTGCAGACTATCTATGTAACTTGATAAAATGTGTTCACAAATTTACAGACAATCCACATAACGTTACTGGTTTTGCAGATTCTACACGTAATTGTATTAACTTTGTTGACCAACCACCTAAATTTATCAAATTACAGGTTATCCTAATAACTCTGTCAACTTTGCTCGCAACTTTAAAAACTATCCTTGTAACTTGATCAATTTTGCAGACTATGTACGTAACTTAATACTGTATGCACAAAACTTCAAGTTGCCATTCCTCTTCGCAAATTCATCAATTTTGCAGACTATCCGCATAACTTTATCAACTTTGCAGACTATCCGCATAACTTTATCAACTTTGCAGACTATCCGCATAACTTTATCAACTTTGCAGACTATCCGCATAACTTTATCAACTTTGCAGACTATTCGCATAACTTTATCAACTTTGCAGACTATCTGCATACCTTTATCAACTTTGCAGACTTTCGAAATGGTATTAACTTTGTTTGTCCATCTAACTTCATCAACTTTTAAGACTATCAACGTAGCTTCATTATCTTTATTATCTCCATTATCTGGGTAACTTTATCAACTTTGCAGACTATGCACGTAACTGTATCAACTTTGCACGCAACTTTGCAGAATATCCACGTAATGTTATCAACTTTGCAGACTATCCACCTAGCTTTATCAACTTTCCTCACAACTTTTCAAACTATCCAGGTAGCCTCATCAATTTTGCATGCAACTTTGCAGACTATCCACGTGACTTTATTTTCTTGCATGCATTTTGCAGACATCCTTGCAACTTTGTCAACTTTGCTGACTATCAACATAATTTCATCATTTTTGCACGCAGCTTTTCAGATTATCCACCTAATTTCATCAACTTTGAGGTTTATTCACGCAACGTTATTTACTTTGCTCGCAACTTTACTGAATTCAACAGTAACTTCATTAAGGTAGAGATGCAGTTTACTTGACAGGTACTTTAATTAGTTACTTAGAAAACCATGACCTCCCTTGTCCACAAAACTATATATTTTCGGAAAGCTTATTGTATGAATTTTAAAGTTTTGTTAGTATTTTATTTCTATGGACACTGTAGTTTGAAATATGCAGAAAAATGTGCTTTTTTGGTAAAAAGTGATTTTAAAAAAATTAGCTTCTAAACCATGCTTCTGTTTTCTGTCAAAATTGGTTTATGGGTACATCTATTTACTATGAAGAAAGTGCCATCTTGAAAACTGACTACCAGTTGTCTTGTTAAAATCTTGTTAAGCATTCAATAGAGAGAATGTTTGCACCTGTTATCTATATTTTAAAATCGTTTTTTGAGTATGTTCCACTATTCACAATTCTACAAAATTTCAACAGTCTATAGCCAAGACTTTTTGGATAATAAAAAGCAAAAAAAAATTTCACTCCCAAGTGCCCACGAACCTGCATCTCTACCTTAAATTAACGTAGTTCCTCAATTTCACACCAATCGTACAACACATTCCAAAGTTTTTCTTGGTTGCTTGAATTCCTCATTGAGTCTGCTTTACCCAATAATCATTAAACATATCTATCAACACTCTGAACATGAGGAATCTACATTTGATAGGAGCGCATTGTACAGAAATGTTCGAATCATTACGCTTTGAAAACTAATATGTTTTTACCATTATCGGTAAGAAATATTAAACTTCCATAATTTCTGACTATTCTTGATTAAATGTACAGGTGCTGTCTTGGTCAGAGCCCAATTCGGGAATTAGGGTGTTAATTGTTTTAATTTTCTTTTCTTTCGGTGTTAACTGGGGCATTTATAGCACACGGTGTGTTGTAATATCGGATGATTATTGACACTGAGTCTGATTACACAAGTTAAAATGTTTTCTTACCATAGTTTTAAATTCGTGCATTCGTGTGCAAGATAACTTCTTTCAATTACACCGCAAGGCGACGTCTTCTGTGAACCAATCAATGACATATCAAACAAGTGTCGAGTGATGAGGTTAGGTACACATTGGCAGTGTCGGGAGATTCAAGATGATGTACCACCCACATCACGTTCGCTCATCATCTTCAGTAATTGACACACACGTCAAGTGGTTTGAAATTTAAAAAATATGACTTTAATGCGATGTAATATTCTCTATTGAATACATTGTAACTATTAACACTGTACGACGGTAGAAGAATCGATTGAATAATAATAATACATATTACATTCCGTTGTAATCCTCAGTCCAGGGCTTTACTGTTGGAAGGAAGTCATAACGAGCCCAGCACTTGTACGTAGACGGGTCTACAGCAGACATGACAGCGGTATACACAGTGGCCCTGCAATGTGAATAAAGTAATGTTATTTCCGATATGACTATATTTCTTGTATGTTGCATTTACATGATCATTGTAAAATGACATCAATAGCCAATCGAATCAAGAACATCCAATAGGCTGTATCACATGGGCATGACTCATGGGATAAATACGTGAATCATTTGATTTCTTACTATAATGATTTTGTTATTAAATTGAAGAATTTGGATATATACAATATTTCAGAGGTACATTACTTGGGGTTTGCACTCCCGTGACATGATACCAAGATCCCGTTTCAATCTCGCTCTCGCTTTTCAACTCAGAAAAATGCGAATGCGCATGCCAGGGGTAACTAGAATACTGGGATGTCCAGGTGGATCAAAATAGCTGTTCACGATATGACGGATTAAGATAACTATATTTTCCGTACATTTTTGATGTATTACATTTCTTCACTATGAATGTGGTAATACATGTTATATTGTTTTATTACAAACCACCTATGTCATGTCAGAAGGTCGTAGCATCGGTCCGCTACCTACGAGACTTGAATGGGATCTTGGCGTGATGTCAACATACAGTACTATGCGCGTTGTAAACCCGAAGTAATTTACCTCTGATTATATATATTGCTTGAATTGTTCTATTATAAGTCTTACTTATATTTCGCTCATTGTGTAAGGGATGAAAGTTATAAAAGACGAACATAACAGTATTTACATAATGTCCCTTCCCCATATACTTCACGAAATCACCGAGCAAGGATCAAATCACCCACTTTTGTAATAAGCAGCTGATTCGAAAACAAACATATATCACACAGAATGGTTTCTTGTTAACTTGCTTGACTGATCCCTGTATATAGTTTCGATCAGCCACAATCCCCACCACCAACCCAACTTGGGATCAACTCTGCTTACGATCTATAAACTGGTGGCGTGGATAGGACATCATATATGGCAGATCCGTTAACGTTTTTCTGACCAACAGCTTTCATAAGCTTATTTGCAGGGTCTCTGTAATAGACATATTTATGTATTAATGACTACATTGTATCAACAAAGAAACTCGTGAAATTTAAATAGCACCACTTGCTTCTATAGCCTGCCTGGCGAGGGGCAGCAAAGATTATCTGATAAGTTAGAGTGGATCACTTACCTTCGATCATCGCCAGCAGGGGGTGGAAGCCAATGATCGTAGTTAGTCTCAACGACGTACCACCTAAAATAGAAATAAACAACACCCGGTATTGTTAACATATGTAGTCTAACTTATTCCCCTGATTGCGTCATTAGCATGTCATGTCACTTGAAGTGCCCTGGCTCCACACTTTTCACGGACAGAGATGTATAACTGGATTGATACAAAACATAGAAATCGTAACACCGGAACGGTTTCTTGGTAGTTTGGGTTACCAATTGACTTTTAATCCCGTACAGTATTACATATACATGATTAGCGTTGTTGTAATCTGCATTAATGATGACGTCAGTAAACTGATACTTTTGTTATTATTTGTTACCTTCCATTGTCAGGGTCAAGACTCCAAACATCTTTAGCTTTCAGCCGATCACGAGTGATAACAGCGCCCTCTCCCGGTTTGACGCCGCCAACAATGTAATAGACAGGAGCGATGATCTGTCGCTTTGACAGTTTTTCCACTGCGTCGTGGTAGTTTGTCTCACTCTCAAAAACCTTCGAAAAGAAACGGTATTTGTATAAGTATTTCAGTTAAATTAGTGTTACAAACTTTAATACAACGTTAGTATCAGCTGCAATCTTCTACTTTTTGTGTAATTGTGATTACGATCATTTATAATTCGGATTATAATAAATGTTTTGCTCTCGTAAAAATAGTTCCTACCTCTCTTGGCAGGAAACTTGAGAACGAAGCGCCCCCTATAAATAGGGCATTGAAGGCTTCCAGTGCGTTTTTCCACCAGTCGGCTTTGGATCCGGAGCCTAAGGAAATGTACATAAGAACAGTGATATGAATACACAAATGGTTAGTGACATTGTCGCAAATTGTTACAAATCAAATATGCTATGTCTTATTGCATTCTTGTATGTTCAGTAAACTGACATGTGATGGCGCTGTTGCGTTTTACCTCTGGCATCAACAGTGATGCTAAATGCGTTGGGTCTCATGCCAGTCAACATTCCACAAAACCCAACAAATGTAGTTCCTGTATAAATCACCTGAAATAATAACAGCACTACTTTTGAAAAAAGTCCAAACCGATTTGAAGAGAAATTAAAAAACAATATTTTGTTATTTGATGTGCACGAACATGAGTTAAGGGACGATGAAATAAACAATATTTACTTTTCCATTACGTGTGACGTCAGCAATTATTGTCATATTTCTAAGAGCATCCACAAAACCGTAGTCCATATTACGTCCATGCCAAATCTGACCGTTTGAGTTCTGCGCAACGATACTGGTACAAAACCTGTTAAAAAAAATGTTCCTGAATTACCCAAGATGCAATCGCCTGAATCGAAATGGTCACGGTTACGTTAGCATCGCAATGTGCACACCTGTTTTTGGCGTACTTCACAGAGCTGTTGATGCCTTCGTAATATTGTGATATGAACTAATTTACATGAAATCCATGCCTAGGCTAATGTATCGAAATTGCTGCAAGGTGTTCTTATTTGAATTTCTTGTGAAAACGAAACGTGTTCTCTTCCTACTCACGTCATAAATTCATATACCAAGTTCAATGCGATGACGTCAGCTAATTTGAGTCCAGTGGTCTTTGCAAATCCTTCCATTTCTTGCCTATAGGGGCTTGGTATTAGACGATCCGCGGCATTTGCGATAGTTTCCAATATTGGGATAACTGCTTCCGGTAAATAGTCTCTATAAGGAGAAATACACATACAACGTGTTTAATGACATCACATTTTGCAGTTTTACAACTAGTAGTATGTATCACTTACGTAATGAGGTTCGTTGTCTTATCATATACCTCGTATTCTCGGGAGCAGAGCTACGTCACAGAGCGTTCTACGTTACTATGTATTTCTATGAGCTTTGCGCAAGCTCAGTGGAACGCTGGACGAAGAGCCGGTGAAAACATATTGAGCAACTAAATGTATATACTAGTATGTTTCACATGTAGGGACTACACTGTTCAGGAGAATCTCAACAACTATCGCCAGATCCCAGAAAAGTGTTCTAAGTTCTTCGTGTAATTAGGTGTTCGTATGCAAGGGATTTTCCGCTTAAAAACGACGAATGCGGCCGAATTTTGTTAGCGGTTTGGCTAACAGTAATAGGTCCTGATTTGTAGGAATCTAAAAAAACACGTTTTGCAACTTTTTACTTATTTAGTTTAATGTCGTATTCAAGATGGCTGCCCCATATCGTAAAGAACGGTAAATTGATCGCATTATTAACTACATGACATATATTAAAACTGTTAAAGGGCGACAGTCGTCGTGCCGCGTTCTGTTCGTTATGGAACTCATAGCGACGTATACAACGCGTGTAAAATACATTGTTTATTTACATGAAATTCGTACACGCGCTGCGCGACGTCCACCGCGCTTTAATTTATAAACTGGATAAGCTTTTGCGGCCCACGTAAGCTCGGACGCTTTAACCGTACGACCTCGAGCATGTTTGCAGTTTAGCTACATCGGTACTGTGTTTATCGAGCACGATACTCGGTGTTGTACCATTTATTTACAAACCAAAGATCAGCATATTATATTGTTATATTTATATTTATGGTAATTATATGCAACAGTTGTGACCTATATAATGGGAAAGATGTATTATAGTATTTACATATTATGCAACAAAATAGGGCTGTGTTACAGCCGGCGTCTTTATTGACCTAACAAAACTTTGATACAATAGATCATAAGATTCTTCTTGACAAATTATGGCATTATGTAATTAAGAGGATTCCTCGTTCCTGGATTCGTAGCTACCTGAAAAAACGCCTATCAGTTGACGGCACGATATCAACACTAGACACGTCCAAAGCGGATCACCTCAAGTATCTATTCTAGGCCCAATTATATTTCTACACTGCGTTAAGGACATTAATAAATCTAGTAAATGCATTCAATTTGTTAGAGTATTTCGAGACGACACACTCATCTTTAAATTTCCAAAACCTAATATTACTAACTTCAGCGATGAAAATAATGACCCTGAAAATAGTATTGATTGGTTCAATGCCAATAAACTGACCATCAATGTAGACAAAACTAAATATATGAATTTGAAAACTTCCAAAAAAATAAATTACTGGTATCTCGATAGAGGGCGCTTCGTCGGTCATTTCCTTAGGTGTCAGTATTGACCTTTCCCTGACCTGGAAATCACATATTGCAAACGTTGTCAAGACAGACAGTACCAAGGTTGGTGTGCTATCGCGCATTCCGCCAATACAATTCTTTAATCCACCCACGTTAAACTTTCTGTATCGAAACCTGGGGAAATACTTATCCGAGCCTACAACTACAAATAAATAAAAGCTACTCGCCTGATCACTTTTTCCAATTATTCATCTGCGGCTCCCCTCTCTCGTCAGCTTGGCATTCTCAATATTTAAAAACTCTACGAAATACAAACATTCTTTGCTCGTCTTTGACCTTTGACCTTAAACGTGACCGTTTCACCCACACTAGGCTATTATGCAGAATACATGTACCATACCTACAATACCAAATCTGTGATACAACGGGTTTGTCGCACAGACGATTGGGTCTATCAACTTCCATGTCATGATGGGTTATCAGTTTATTTATATTATGCGTACACTTTGACGCCCACGCTTCGTTATTTACATTCAATGCGCCTATCCGAATTTATTCAGCAATTGATCCGTATACTTACTTACGAAACTTACTTGAACCCAATAGTATTTATTTATTTATTTATTTATTTATTTATTTATTTATTTATTTATTTATTTATTTATTTATTTATTTATTTATTTATTTATTTATTTATTTATTTATTTATTTATAATTCAATTTGCTGCATGATATGTAAATATTATAAACACTCTTATGATTATACAACACGCAAATTCCATAAATATAAATAAAGAATATAATACGTTGATCTATGGTTTGTAAAAAAAAATGCTGGCACACCAACATTTTTTTATAGAATTGAACCGTTATAATTTTATACATATTCATATTATGTACATATCTATTTGTCTATATATAATTGGATTATTAAAAAAAAGCAATATGTTAACTGTTGATTTCTACTTGAATATCATTATTTATTAATAATGAAAATCACAATGTTGTTTGCGCCATTAAACAAAATACTCGGAAATCCTCAAAATCCAGCAAGAGGGGTTGGGTTACTGTAATATTCACCGAAGTTTTAAGTTTTCAACAAAAATGCGTGTTTTGAGTAATTTACAATTAGTTCCTATGGCAGAAACATTCGATCATATTTAAAAGTGTTTGGTGATCTATGCTAAATAATGTGTAGTGTTACGAAAAATTGGATAATTTTGAATACCGGTATAAGTTATCCATAGAATAATGTGGTTTATTTTGCATATAGTAGCGTACTACCTTCATCCATAAACCGTTATGTAAACTTGAATAACGGAACGCTATAAAGTGCGTTCAAAAGGTTCAACTAAATTTTAACATTGTTTATACGTAATTGTGACTGGACACTCTGGACTTTGTTTGTTTTGTTTGCTAGTCTGTGTGCTTTGATTTTATTGTTCCATTGTATCTAAATTTTATTCTAAAATAGGTGTATTTTTACTTACTAAAATCATTAATATTATTATCATCACACCTACACATATGTGAATACTTACTGCAGTGTCTCGTTGAGGAAGTGTTGTAAAAGTTTATCATCCCAATCTTTGACAATGTGGTCCCATCTCTTCTCGGGCGGAGTGTCCAAATCAAATCTATAACGAGGCGCTGCTACTGTATGGTTCCGTTCCCCCTGTACGAGACCCATCCAAATCACTAAAATGACGATACCTTTCCACATTTCAGCAGGAAATCTTTGAAAGCAAATTTCAATGTTTCTCTGTATATTAATTAAATAACAACGCCACGCCCAGTCTCTTAAACATGTACTGTTTATTTAGGCCGTGCACATCTAAATCACAGATAAGATAAAATAGACATGCGCACTGGCAGCTAGTGCCATCAGGTCATAGTTCAGTTATATATTTTTCTCCTTGTACTTTGTGACCAATCCGGGAATTGTTTTAGAGTCAATAAGTAAATATAATGCACATTAACGCTATATTCCAAAGATATACACTAAGCAGCCCCGCCTACAACCCCAGTTCATTAACCTAATGACCAACAAAAATCCACAAACTGTTAGAAATTGTGCTAAATATTTATTTTATTCTTTTCTTAATAGAGAAACGTTGTTAGAGGAAGCAATTCTTAATGATATCTAACTATGTGTAACCTGTGACTGCATATACTAGTGATGTATCTTTGAGTGTAATTAGGGCCGGCGGCCTATGGTACTTTGGAAATAAACATTATTATTATTATTAACGCTGCAGCGATGGTCTGCACCAGGCCTGGGTCTGCACTGAATTCGCGTTGCCCCTCGGCTGCGGTGGATTTTACAGATTGAGGGTGCCCCCTAAACAACTTTAGCTTGTTGTTCCTTGCTGTACATCGACAACAACCAATCAGCGTAGCCCTTACATTAGAAAGTTTGGATTAGTATGTGTACTCAAAGACTACTCGTATAGAGAAGTCTTTGGTGTAATATAAATATGTGTCAGGAACAATAGGTGTTATATGTGCGTTTTATACTTGTTTTAACCATTCACTTACAATATGTTAGTTGTAAATGCAACCACCGTCCCCAACGAGGGACTGTGATGCAACATACCACGTTTCACGTATTTTTTTTAAATATCACTTTTTATCCCGAATTACAGTGTTGCATTGTTACCGATCTGTTTATATTACGTCATCTGTTTTGGTTGTTGGCAATGCATTCATGTTTTTCTTCATTTCTAGTAAAGGTTAACAGATTTTCAATGTATTCTCCTATGATTTGTATGTTTCACGGTTTTCAGACTGTAACATGTCTTTCAGTCATAATTTCATGTACATATTATACATTACACGGTTACATTATACGTGCTATGACTAATTTTGAAACATTTGGCACACCATACCACCACAACAGAAAGTAAACATAGTTGAACTCTGGTGACCTTGCCCTTTGTTATATAATATAATTCCCTTTATCATAGTTTGTTTCAATATAAATATGCATTGTCATAATTAATTTTGAATACAAACAAGTTTGGGGGTTGAACCAACAGTGGGGAATCAGTCTACCGAATGTCCTTAAAAGATGTAAATATCTTACAAAAACATGCCTTATTTGTTTAATTATTTTAAGGAACATAATTTCCAGCTTTATTCAAAGTAATTCAGATATTTTAGAATAAAAACAAATGTCTCATTGCAAAAAAAGTGCTGCATTTAGATGTGAATAGATTCATAAAACATGCAAGATAACAGAAAAATTTAGCTGGCTTTAGTCCAAGTATTTTGTACAGGTGTCTGTCAAAAATTAATGATTCACTGAGACAAATATGAACTGCCTCATTGTGTGACTACTGTATTATATGAAAAGTAAAATAAAACACCCTTTATGAATAGCTATCATGTTGCAAGCTCTGCTTTGTATGCAAATCAACTTAAATAGTTGGTGTCCAGTGGAGGGAGAAGTCAACAGTACTGTTGCCTCCTGAGAATCTACATCTTCAAACACTGCAATCTTTGAAGTGCGTTTTTAAACTAGTATTATAAAAACTCTATCATTCTGTTCTAATAGCTGAAACATATTCCTGTGAGTTTTCATTTGTCGAATGAACTGTTTGTCAAATACAGAATACATATATTTTAGAATAATTTTCTTTTTAAAATGTGGATGAAATGTTTTGCTTTTAATGTATTTTTTATGTATTGTTTTTGATTTGATAACTTTGAACTAAACAGATTTTCTATTAGCTTCAGATCTTGATCAAAGTTAGGCACCCAGTTCATAGGAGTGCGTAGATGTGACTACATGATTAGTTACGATGTATCAACTTAAAAGTGTGAACTGTCTTGGCTGCAATGCGGATCCTGTTGCTGTAATAATGTATTTAGGTTTTCAGTCCGCCGTTGTGTACATCATGATTGATATTCGAAGTTCACTCGAACGCAGTGGAAAAACCAGTAAATCAGTCATCCCATAAATTCGAAAGTCTGCTGTGCATCTCTGACTGATTATTCTTAATCGGAAATGCTTCACATCTTCTATTGATTTTGTAATATAGTTCATTTTCAATCGTCGAACAGACAATTTGAATACGGAATGCGATTCGGTGATTTGATGGAAGCTTAAAATGCTGATAAATCAATCACAACCAGATCTATGGAACTGTTCGGTGATGTTTGGCTATTTGTAAGTCGGATATCTTGCGAACACCAACGCTGTTACATTTATTAAAGTATGAATATTGAATAAAGTTAATCACACGTGGTAGCCGTGCTGTTTCCAAGTGTAACACCCATCCTCATGGTCAGCATCTTCTATTGGGGAAGCTGTGTTCATTTCAATTACGAAATGAATTTTAACAATTCAATTTTCGCTAATACGACTGTTAAAGAATCAATAGAATAAAAATATATATTATATTTCGTTGTAATCCTCAGTCCAGGGCTTTACTGTTGGGAGGAATTCATAACGAGTCCAGCACTTGTACGTAGACGGGTCTGCAGCAGACATGACAGCGGTGTACACAGTGGCCCTGCAATGTGAATAAAGTAATGTTATTTTTGTTATTAATATTTGCTGTAAGTTCCACTGACATTTCGTTGTAGAACCATATCAAATGTTGGTCCCTTGATTTATTTTCACATTGATTGTTAAATAATGGTCGATAAAATAACATTACGAAATTGAAAAATTTGGAATAATAGAACGGTAATGTCAACGCACAGGGTCAAAGGTCATGCCGCCATGAATTAATCAGATTTGTTCTACCATAATTACCACGCGAGTTTTCACCCATGGTAGTGTTAGTGTGTACGACATGAGGCGTCATAGGAGACCGGAAAACACTTACATATATGCCCCCCCCCCCAAATACATGCATGCACGTACGAACGCAGCGCAAAGGCGCTGTTTTTGAACGAGCTTCGACCCTGTTCACCAACACCATTACCATTACCACCACCTCATCAAAGCTACTTACGATCTATAAACTGGTGGCGTGGATAGGACATCATATATGGCAGTTCCGTTAACATTTTTTTGACCAACAGCTTTCATAAACTTGTTTGCAGGATCTCTGTAATAGACATATTGATGACATATTATCGTGAAATTTAAATACCACCACTTGCTTCTTTAGCCTGCCTGGCGAGGGCAGCAAACATTGTCCGATAAGTTAGAGTGATCACCTACCTTCGATCATCACCAGAAGGGGGTGGAAGCCAATGATCGTAGTTAGTCTCAACGACGTACCACCTAAAATAGAAATAAACAACACCCGGTATTGTTAACATATGTAGTCTAACTTATTCTTCCTGATTTCGTCATTAGCATGTCATGTCACTTGAAGTGCCCTGGCTCCACACATTTCACGGACACAGATATATAACTGGATTGATAAAAAAACATAGAAATCGTAACACCGGAAAGCTTTCTTGGTAGTTTGGGTTACCAATTGACTTTTAATCCCGTACAGTATTACATATACATGATTAGTGTTGTTGTAATCTGCATTAATGATGACGTCAGTAAACTGATCCCTTTAAATATTTGTTACCTTCCATTGTCAGGGTCAAGACTCCAAACATCTTTAGCTTTCAGCCGATCACGAGTTATAACAGCGCCCTCTCCCGGTTTGACGCCGCCAACAATGTAATAGACAGGAGCGATGATCTGTCGCTTTGACAGTTTTTCCACTGCGTCGTGGTAGTTTGTCTCACTCTCAAAAACCTTCGAAAAGAAACGGTATTTGTATAAGTGCTTCAGTTAAATTAGTGTTACAAACTTTGTTACAACGTTAGTATCAGCTGCAATATTCTACTTTTTGTATAATTGTGATTACGATCATTTATAATTCGGATTATAATAAATGTTTTGCTCTCGTAAAAATGGTTCCCACCTCTCTTGGCAGGAAACTTGAGAACGAAGCGCCCCCTATAAATAGGGCATTGAAAGCTTCCAGTGCGTTTTTCCACCAGTCCGCTTTGGATCCGGAGCCTAAGGAAATGTACATAGGAACAGTGATAAGAATACACAAATGGTTAGTGACATTGTGGCAAATTGTTACAAATCAAATATGCTATGTCTTATTGCATTCTTGTATGTTCAGTAAACTGACATGTGATGGCGCTGTTGCGTTTTACCTCTGGCATCAACAGTGATGCTAAATGCGTTGGGTCTCATGCCAGTCAACATTCCACAAAACCCAACAAATGTAGTTCCTGTATAAATCACCTGAAATAATAACAGCACTACTTTTGAAAAAAAGTCCAAACCGATTTGAAGTGAAATTAAAAAACAATATTTTGTTATTTGATGTGCACGAACATGAGTTAAGGGAGATGAAATAAACAATATTTACTTTTCCATTACGTGTGACGTCAGCAATTATTGTCATATTTCTAAGAGCATCCACAAAACCGTAGTCCATATTACGTCCATGCCAAATCTGACCGTTTGAGTTCTGCGCAACGATACTGGTACAAAACCTGTTAAAAAAAATGTTCCTGAATTACCCATGATGCACTGCAATCGCCTGAATCGAAATGATTACGGTTACGTTAGCATCGCAATGTGCACACCTGTTGTTGGCGAGTGTCAGCTGTTGATGCCTTCTTAATATTGTGATATGAACTAATTTACATGAAATCCATGCTTAGGCTAATGTATCGAAATTGCTGCAAGATGTTCCTTATTTGAATTTCTTGTGAAAACGAAACGTATTTTTCCACCTACTCACGTCATAAATTCATATTCCAAGTTCAGTGCAATGACGTCAGATAATTTGAGTCCAGTGTTTTTTGCAAATCCTTCCATTTCCTGCCTATAGGGGCTTGGTATTAGACGATCCGCGGCATTTGCGATAGTTTCCAATATTGGGATAACTGCTTCCGGTAAATAGTCGCTATAAGGAAAATTGGACATACAACGTGTTCAATTACATTATTATTTGGCAGTTTTACAACTGTATGTGTATGATGAAATTGTTTACGCGTATCTGTTAATCGACTTAATTAGCTGATTATTAGCGAATGGCTATGTTATGTCTGTCATCGTTTCGGCCCATTTGAGGTTCTGGACGGAACTCGACTCAGTGATTTGGAGCTAATTATGAGATAACTGTCGCTATTCGGACTACTATTTCTGACAGTTAGTATTCGTAGTTATTAATGTAGTGAACGATTAATCGAAAGATATGACGTGTTCAGTACTTAGTGTGATTGGCTGTATGATTGAAGGCCACGCCTTAGAGTCTTAATACTGCTTTGTAATTGGTTAAGGTTTTGAAAATGAATAAAGAGTTTTTAGTTGGTCTTGGCGAGTACTCCACAACAGACGCAGTCCTGTAGAGTCTTGGGGCGAGTCTTGATGCAGTCCTGGAGAGTCTTGGGGCGAGTCTTGACGCAGCCTAGAGGCAGTCTTGGGTCAGCCTTGCGATAGTCTTGGGGACTTTTTCCCAGGGCGCTGTGTCTTATAGAGTGCTCACTGACTGACTAAGACGAGAGCTGAAACGTATTTCGTTGTGTGTGTCTTATTTGACTGTAAAGCTTAAATGACTTTCCCGATCCCGTACCTCAAGGGGACGTGACATAGAGACGAGACGAGATTCCCCCCTGGCACGTGTGGAGAACCCCAGAGGAGAAAATATCCCCCTGTGATACGTGGTGGAGAATCCGGGCATTGCGTCTTATGCACATTGACATCCTGTGAAGAAAAGTGAAATGGCGAAGGTGTGTCTTTCTTGTGAACTGAACTAGCAGCTCGATGGCATAGACGACTCGGAAACTGCGCTTGACGACTAACGGCTTTACCCGAATGACACCGATGAACAACGCTGAAGACATGAAGACTTCAAAGCCCCTTCGGAAGGACCAGTATCGTATAGGACTGAATAATTAAGAATTGAGCGACATTAAAGAGGAGATGATAAAGAATGAACCGGACTAACGCGAATACAAGAGAAGAGACGCTTATAGACTTTGATTAGAACTTTAGCTATCTGTGTGTTGGTTAGAGAACCGCTCGCTGGACACTGTAACGGACACTGTAACTCAAGGACGTTGAACTCTTTTTCACAATCCCAACACTATTGTTCAGTATGTAATGTATTGCTTGCTTTTCCTATCGTTTTTCTGAACGTTTTTTTTTAGGGATATTGAATTGTATGTTATGTAAGCGCCCAGACCTTTGTTTTGAAATGATATTTAGTGACGTTCGAGGTCCTTTATAACGATTTAAGCGTGTTTCAGTGGACAAGTATTTGCAACACAGTGTTTTGGATTTTGTGAAGTTTTATGGTGGTTTAATGAGTTTATGAGTACGGAATATGATGAGAGGAATGATGCCCCCACGTGTTGTTAAGAGTTTTGAGATTTGTCGAGTACAGAGATACCGACGTTTTAAGAGTTATTGTTGTTTACGTGTTGTTTTGGAATACTTCTGACGCTTTTTGAGTTGATTTGAGTTGAGAGCACCTTTGTAACGTTTTTTAATGTCTTTTCGAGATGAGAGTGTTGTGCGCCTATATACTTATTGTTTGATAACGCATGCTTTTGTTCATGATTGACAGGTTTATATGTAACTTAGTAGTTTCTATCGTTTTAGCCTTTCCCGTCTTTTTACCAGAGGAGTAATGTTTTATGATAGCGACTTTGTCTTATGACTTTTGTTTAGATTAACGACTTCAAGGGGACGTGACATAGAGACGAGACGAGATTCCCCCCTGGCACGTGTGGAGAACCCCAGAGGAGAAGAATTTCCCCCGTGATACGTGGTGGAGAACGCCGTAAAATTGTTAAACGAAACACAAATCATGATTTAATATATCTCAGACGAAATGTGGATCACAAATAGCAATAATTATAATTCAATAAAAATAATATGACAATAGATTTGCTGTAATCTCACCAATGCAATTGTTAATTGTATTCACCACAATTGTGATGATTCAGGTTCTATACTTTAGAGAAGAAATAGGTTTATGTGAGGTTTGAGCATGCGCAGTATTAATGATTCACATTTCGTCTTGACTCAGTTGAACAGTAATTCATGGTTGTTTGATTTGCGACTTGTGAATTACCTTCAAAACAGTCCGTTAATTCACTATACCGGCCTGGTTGTCTAACTATCAGCCATACCACTTTAAATGTGTTTGTTCGCCTCGGTCTCACATCTTTTAATTACTGTAAAACATGCCATTTTAGCGAATTTGACTCGATGCATGATTTAACTGAATCTTAATTTAGTTAAAGTGTTAACAATCTCATTAGGGGAATATACTTTATTTTAAATTAGCGAAATTAGCTAAAACAACATGCTAGCTAAATAGACATGTTTTACAGTATATACATGTAATAATAGTCTGGGGGTACGCTAAAACAATAGTCCAACGTAGTTAGTTAAGTAGCTATAACCGCGCATTTGGTGTACTCTGACGGAGTTATACTGCGAATTAGGTGAGTTTATTTTTGCAGCCACATCGCGGGATGTGTAACTCATTTGGTATGATAAGACAGTGGGCAAATGACCTGTAGATATCGCACCTGATATATGTACGTATCATAGTGAACTGCGTTACATCACATTCAGAAGAATCGCTCATTCGATAGAGCGTATTCATATATACATAGTCCTGAAATAGGCCATGTTTAAAGTGATATTATGAAGGAGAGGAGGTAATGTAAGTCAATTCGATTTAGATGAACTGAATAATCACAAAAAATGAATGCATGTATTGGTTTGTGTGTCTGTGTCTGTTGGTGAGGACAAAGTAAATCACACAGGAACGGCTCAGACTTATTGTGATTCACACATTCTCTTAGGCCTAAGCACTGTCGACAGTTATTAGGAATGTTACTGGATATAACATATACATCATCTTAAAGTTTAGATATAGGGGATACGGTAATGCATATACCATACAAATGTTTGTCTAATGGACTATCTGACGGCCAATTCTACTATAATTGTCTCTGTAGACCATTCGGATTCCCTTTTGTCTGTTCATATTGAGTCATTTGAAGTTCTGAATTATCTTGCTGGAATTTTTGAGAGCAGTCACACACAAAAAATGAGCAGCCCGGTTAGCTCAGTCGTCGATAGAGCGTGTGACTTTTAATCCTAAGGTCAAGGGTTCAAACCTCTTAACGGGCGTAATATAGAATAATGGGTTACAGTTGACCAATAACATACTGAGTATTCTGTTGAGATCAGCCGGTGAAGCTCGGAAGTTTAATACTACGACCAGGCTTCAAACCGACAATCTGCTGGACAGTTTTGACAAGTCGTAATTAGAAAACTAAAACACAGATAAAAATGTCCACAAAAACAAGACGCTAAAATGAATGTGGGCGATAAATTTCCGCGAAGCGTAAATCCACCTTTAGAGTGTTAGGCGTTTGAAATGTGTTTTCAGATAAGCATTATTACGGAATATGACCTTGCTTATTTACCTATATATAAGCTTTCAGATGATATGTAAGTTGTTATACATATCTTAGTAACTTCTATATGTTGTCTGAATCGCATTTATTTTGTTTTTCTTAGTTACTACATGCTGGTCCTCTTCAATGATATCATTTTGGATGAAGAACTTTGTAAATAGTAATATAGTATTATGATAATACTGTAAATATATTTTACTTCATTTAGAATTTATTTTCGCTGAAGGGATAAAGCAGTGGATTCCGAAATAAAATCCAGCAAAATGCCCTTTTTTCTTATGTTTAAAAATCAGTAAAAATACTCTATACAAGACATCCATCTTTTCAGCGAAAATTAAGTCCAGCTAAAATAAAGTATTTTGCATTATATCACCGATGTTCAATACATCCAAATGAGTATAAGATGTGTTATGCGATATTTGTCTCTATTCTAATACGATGGCTGCGATTGGCCAAAGATTGAACCGGCTTACATGAGTGTTGTACGTCCCCACAACCGCATGAACAAATGAGGTTAACATTTCTCTTCCTTAAAATTATTGATATCGCGTTGTCAACTTTCCTCACTCTGTCTGATCCAAATATACTGCTACGGAAGGATGTGTTTTAGACTCTCATACACGTATATCAAGAATACAATTATTATACCGTGAGACAATACATCGACAATCCATGATTGCAAGCCACTGACTTAGGTAGCCATGGAAACTGAAATACATACGAGATATTCACAATCTCAGTGTTTGTTTATAATACGGCGAAATTCGCGCTGTTGTCAACAAAATGGAGTAACTAGTGCGCCTACGCATTTAGCGTTTATTTATAATAGTTATGATGATACAATCATACTACTGATAACTCCATTCAAATTATAGGTCAGTTAAAGTTTGCCTTATTTTGCAGATAAGTGTATATGGTCAAAATAAGTCATATTTTTGGTTTATGCGCGTTTCTATTAAAGACGTGTTTCTAAAAGAAAGTGGGGTATCTTGTAAACTGTTTAGTTGTGACATACCGCTAATAAGAGTATAGTTCGTTCAACCGTAATATGTACTTTGATATTGGAGATAATGAGTTCGAAGCTGATGCTTCAAAACAAAGCAAGGGTCAAAAAAGTTTCTTGACACTGTTAAACGTGTGCAGGTATACATTACATGTTTTGGGAACATTGTCTAATATTGACTATTTGAAACCAATATATACATTAAAAACGCAAGTTCTTTAAAACGCGGCGCTATTCAATTGAAAACAACCATCAATACGTTCACTGAAGTTTGTATACATATATGTGAATACTTACTTCAGTGTTTCGTTGATGAAGTGTTGTAAAAGTTTATCATCCCAATCTTTGACAATGTGGTCCCATCTCTTCTCGGGCGGAGTGTCCAAATCAAATCTATAACGAGGCGCCGCTACTGTGTGGTTCCGCTCCCCCTGTACGATACCGACCCAGATCACTAGAATTACGATGCCTTTCCACATTTTATCAAGAATCATTTACGCGGCACTGGTCTTGTCCGCTATGCAACGATGGTATGGTGTAGATTTCAGGAGGAGTGTTGGAGGATTTAAATGCAACGTACCGCCCTCATCGGCGTTTATCAAAAATAATTTACGAAGCACTGGTCTTGTCCACTGGAGGGCTCATTCCACTAATTGAATTTCCATAGACGACAATGTTAACATATGACGAGATTGCTATATGAAAATGACGAAGAAAGTTGAAAATATGGCTCAAAAATGGGAAATCAACATGCCAGTAATCAACCATATGAAAAAAACTAACATGTTGGCCAGCTCAAACTCTTGCAAATCTCAGGTAAACAAGACTGTATTTGGATTGCACCTAGAGAAATCACTGGAAAAACACCAAGATTAGAACATCCATTAACACACAGAATAAACCCACAGGTACACAGCCGCTAAGTAGTAAACAAAAGACCACATGTTGGTCTCACCTCTGACCCAGGTGATTACGCCCTCAAACAGGGAGCACCTGATAAAAATAATATTTAAAAAATTTCATTGGTTGTTGCTAGGCACGAGCTACAAGCAGCCATTGGTTAATTAGTGGCATGAGACCTTGACACCGTCTCATCACAGACAATCTACTAGTAGAGTGACTGTGGTCTCATTTTAAAAAATCGAAAAAAAAATATCGGAAACGTGTCTTTACTCAATCTTTTCAACCAACGCTTGCATATCTTCAATCAACTTGAAATTCCATGGTATAGTATGTCAGCAAAACTGCTTCAACAACAAGTACGAAATAGAAATGATATCATGCATAGACATTATAAATATAAAACAAAAATCACGTATAGATTTGATAACGAAATGATATCATTCGTTCTGGTTTTTGCTATCGACTAAGAAAATCTGATATAAATTCATGTGTTAAGTGATTCATTCCCAGGTTAAATAAATTTTCTGAACGAAATATTCGCCGATACTGTCCCAGGGATACCGTGAACAAATAAATTGCGGGTAATTT
Organism: Saccoglossus kowalevskii; assembly: GCF_978046115.1. Taxonomy (NCBI): domain Eukaryota; kingdom Metazoa; phylum Hemichordata; class Enteropneusta; family Harrimaniidae; genus Saccoglossus; species Saccoglossus kowalevskii. Next base: position 5,369,188 of record NC_140657.1, read on the forward strand.
CGTTCAGACGTAGAATCTGATATGCACTTAGGTATGACCACGGAGCTTAACGATGTAGTAGACATAACACGTATGTTATAGTTAGGCTTGATATTTTCATATAAGAATTGTCCTGAACTATAGTAAACCATATATTGTATGAAACCTCTTATCTCACACTTCCTGAAATTCTGGGTCATTTTGGATAGAATTTAATGGTTATCACGTGACTGCTAAGTAAACAAACAAAAATGTTATTTTAAAAAAACGAGTACTGCGCGAAACTGAAACTAGTTAGATGAGTAAAAAACATCGTAATGTTAACCACAGGGTGTCCCATCCAATCGGGTAACAAGATTTTTGTCCAGCGAGATGGGTTTATTTCATGAGACCAGCTTGAAATGTTGGACCACGGTCACTGAATTGCACTTAATTTACTTTTAGTTTATAACGAGATTTTTCGCCAACTATTATCGTTAGGATAAAACGCTCTCACCCCGTTGTTTGACACTTTCGGCAGAACATCCTGTGCAAAATTCAAGCGAATGCGATACCCAGGGCACGCAGCGTACTCGATAATGTAGTTCACTAATTAGTCCGTTTTCATTTGGCAGAAACGGCAAATAACCCTTCCACTGAACAAACTGGCCAATATTTTCAGTTTGGGACGTCGCTCGGAGAAAATTTTACACTCGGGCGAAGGGTATGCTTCAATTTTATAGATTGTGTGGTTCAAGTCACAAAGTGATCAAGCATATCGTCGAATTTCCACGTAAAACAGGCTCCAAAGCTCTGATGAGTCTAGTTCATCTAAATAGCGTTGTACAGTTACAAAAGATAAACTATTTATTATAACGCGATTTGTTCAAGGCAGGTTAAAGAAACGTCGCACTCAAACACAATCAAGAGAGAATTTGCATGCTAAGAAATCATTGTGTAAACTACCCGAGAATAATTCGCTGATTCAGCTACAGCGGCAACAAAGAAGTAAATGATACGCAAATTATTCGTTACCAATTACAAAAAGGAGTGAGGATTGTTTTTAGAACAGCCATTCACTAGAAGGTATGATATATATAAATTAATTATTTTTTTAGTTTGTGTATTCTTATAACAATTGTCTTTATGTTTAAATTATTTATAACTTTTTATTTTGAACTCCCTTTATTTAGTTTATCTGAATATGTGGCGCCGATCGTTAAAGTGAATATGAAGAAGCTGCAAGAAACTTGACTAGAATCAGTTATTTTTGGAATAGATTCCCAAGCAGTCAATGCCGATTTAATTTCTCACAGAGAACGTAGAGAACACGTTTTGTGTTTAGGGAACTAAGAACGTGAATAAACTTAACTTGCAAACTTAATATATATTTAAGCATTTAGCTAATAACAATATTGCCACTTTAAAACATGATGCCGCGAATAATTGCATTACTTAAGCAACAGTTGAACATTCCATTGAATAAACGACTTATAGTTTTCCATAATCTCCGTTTGCAGGTCACAGTCCAAAAATGGGGACTTTTGTTGTTGGTTCCACACGTCCCGTCTGTTCTGTCGTCTCGCTTGCGGATCTGCATAGGTGGGTTGAGGACAACAGGAGCCCCAAGTGCGCCACTTGCACTCACGGCGATCGGCGATGTCGTGCAGATTCGCCGCAAGTGGCGCTCTAAACAACTAAACGCACATAACACCATACGTATGATAGGTCTCACGCCACCAATTAGTCTATCAGTGTTCGTTCAAATTTTATGGTGGTTGTGAGTACTCTAATTATGTATACTGTTGTGTGTGTGTAGCTTTGTTTATTGACAAGTACAGGTGACCAAACTGGCCGTGTTTCTGAGAATATTGAAGGTAGAAAGTTTGTAGGAGTTTGAGCGGGCCAACATGTGTTTTACTGGCCAGAATTATATTACATACATGTGGTTTCAACAAATTAAAACAACATTTTGTTCTTTGTAACCTTTTTTTGGAGAAATTCACCAAAACTCTAGCATTTCCATCTATGGAGTTTTAATTAATGATATAAGACTTGATAAGGAATGTCGACACAGCACGTGAGAATATCACCGAACCTGTAATTTATTTTCACAGACAAAGAGATAAACAAAATATACAGGATGGAATAAAATATACAACTAGCACTGCAGAAAAATTCCACTAAACTTTGTGCTATTCGATGCCACACTGTTCCTGTTCCACACTTTGTACATAAGCATACATCATGTACAGCATGAAGTTCAATGCACTGTTTGGATAATTTTTGTTTTTTGCCTATACATATTTACAAAACGTAATTTTCCGTTTTTTTGTTTTTTTTTTGGAGGGGAACAGTTTCAAGCGGCAATGCACAAAAGTTTAGTGAACTAAATGCTACAGTAATTGATTATTTACTTTTGTGCATTTCCACTTGAAACTGCCCCCGCCCCCCCCCCCCAAAAAAACGGAAAACTACATATATATAGGCAAAAAATAAAAATTCTCCAAACAGTGCATTGAAAGTTATCGCCTAGGCAAACCCAGGACAAAAAAACTCGCAAATGATAAAAATATACACCTGCAACGTCACATCCAATCCGTACAAGGAACATTGTAATAGGCGCATTATGTCACATCCAATCCTTCGAGGGGAGAACAATGTAATAGACATTACGTCACGTCCTGTCCGTCCAGGGAAAATTATAAAAGACATTACGTCACGTCCAATCCGTCCAGGGCATAGCAATGTAATAGACATTACGTCACGTCCAGTCCAACCTGGGGGCAATATAATGGGCATTACGTCACATCCTATCCGTCCAGGGAAAATTATAATAGACATTACGTCACGTCCAATCCGTCCAGGGAACATTGTAATAGGCATTACGTCACATCCTATCCGTCCAGGGAAAATTATAAAAGACATTACGTCACGTCCAATCCGTCCAGGGGAGAGCAATGTAATGGACATTACGTCACGTCCAGTCCAATTTGGGGGGCAATGTAATAGGCATTACGTCACACCCAGCCCGTCCAGGGGACATTTTAATAGACATTACGTCACATCCAGCCCGTCCAAAGGACATTGTAAACTAGAGTTTGAGAGCCACATATCAATACATAAAGAATGAAAAACGTGACCACATGGCAAGAATTTTCTTTTCTGACCAAGTTCGTATTGTTCCATGCAAATTGCGCAATCTTCGTCTGCAGGTTGTGACGTCACTTCTTCAGTCCTGAAAGAATTCAGAGTTTCCTTCTGTACGGTTTTGGGAGAGACTTGTTCGTCTAGAGTCAGCAGTAGCTCGTAGTCTTCTGGGGTGAGTTCGCGGTGTTGTAGTGACACAATTTGTGCCAAGAGGCCTGTCTCTCGCGTAGCGTTATGACTTGTTAATTCAAACTTTCGTGGATGCGTTGTTTGTGTTTTTCTTGTGGTTGTTTTAGCTGCTACTGTTTTGGGACTTGAAGTCGTGCTTGTACTGCGGTTTCCAAATACCGGGTATACAGGTCCCAATCTGACAAGCTTGCGTTTTGCCAATGATTTCTCAATATTGAGTTTATTAGCTGCAACAGCAATTTGCCAATTGGTATCGTTTTCTGTACGAGCGTTTTTCACGCGGGTTTTCACATAAAGTCGTTTACCTTTGTAATTAAACCTGGGGTGGTCGCTATAATGGGAATTTTTCATTTGCTTTCTTGCTTTCGCTTTTCCGGCACACCGCTTAACACGAACAGTGTTCGCATTAAAAATAGTTTCGTCTTTCAGTAGTTCAGAATCATTAAAGAACATAAATTCCTCTTCAAAAGTCATGTCACTTTCAAAATCCTGAGTTTGGCGAGGAGGCAGGCTAAAGCAACACAACTCATTGGCACATGTGAATTTCTTGTTTGTTTTGCTTCGTTTAGTCCTATTATCCGAACTACCATTTGATGCTGTTGTACATGTTTCCACATTCGCGCAATCGGGTTTGACCTCGGCGTCGTCACCATCGATATCGTTGTTGTTCACTTCCCGCAATCGTCGTAAAGCGGTCTTTCGAGCTTGTTTACTGGGTAACAAAGATTGGCGACAATGGCCAATGTCTTTGGCACAAACCTCACACTCAGTAGCTTGGGCTACCATGGCGGGGATCGTAGCTCCGAGGTCCTCTTTTCTGTGGCGGCTAGCCTGCTTAAAATATACCTCTGCCTCGCTCGGTTATCCTTGCCAGTGTAATGTGAACATGAAAACTGTAGCGTGGTCTTATTTGTCAGGTATTGCGTTTGACTTGTGCAACTCCGTCATTCTATTTTTAGTAGTTCGTCATGGTAACTAATAATGATTCTAAAAATAAATATATAATGACGTATTCACGAAGCAATTTGATTCGTTGAAAAGTTTGTTGTAAAAGAATAAACACTGAGGGCGCAATTCAACATGGCTACAAAGTCAAAACCTGATCGCGAGCCCGAACCACTCCGAATAGACAGAAACAATTGGTATTTTGAGCATCCTAAGGTACAACTGTATGATTTTTTTTTCGAGCGTAGTCAGGCTAATGCAAATTTCAGCTCAACCATTGGTTGAGCAGCCATAAAGACAACCTCGGCTCCGATGAAGCGATTAGTATTAAACCTGCTTGTCTCTACATAGCCCTGAGTACAGTCCTGTAGATGGGCCTCCTTCCGCTGATAAAACGGATTTGCACGGTGAGGGCAAATGGACAAATGATCAGTGGGAGGAGGCCAGCCTACATGACTGTACTCAGGACCAGTCTTTACATAGCCGTGGTTTCGCAGCTCCAGGGTCACAATTTGTTGATCGGATTATTACAAGGATGCAACCATGTCGTATAATGGTTAAAACTGGTAGCGAGTGCATTTCAAATAAACTGCCCGAGATATCTGGCCAGAAAACAAAAATACAATGAAAGTTTTTCTCAAAATGTTTTGGTAGACTACTTAATTAACACATGCAGATTAATTTCTATGGTTATAAGCTTTCAACTACACAGAAAGTATGATGCATCAAGTTTTGAACTGTATGGGCAAACTGTTGAGATAGCATGCTGAAAGTAGTTCATTGGTATTCAAATTAGCTAATTAACATATGCAGAATAATTCTAAAGTACAGAATATTTAACTTCACAAGCATGTACGCATGTACTAAGTTTATCAATTTGAGCAATCTTTTTATTAGGTTATATCAACAAAACATGCTGAAAGTAGATCATTATGCAAACAACCTAATTAATATGCATGGCTTTGTGCCAAAATGTAATCAGGTCTATAGTTCATCATAATTATCTGTGTACCAAATTCATAAGATGGTTGAACAAGATTTGATACACCCATCCTTGCAGACAGACAGGCAGACATAAGTATGACAATGGTCTCAATTTTGTGCTCTGCACATTGGAACCAGAAATCAGTAGTGGTTGATATGGTCTGTAGTTGATACAGACTTTAAAACAGCTTGATAACAGATGATAAATTACAATTGTTTCATTTCAAATTTCATAAAAATATTTTTTACATTACAATTTTGGCAAAATACTCACACAGATTTCATTCATATCCTTTGTCCTTTGGCTAGTACAATGAAATCGTGTCATATGGTTTTCAAGACAAAGTACAACAACGAATTGCTATGTTGACATATTTGGATCTTTGTGAAGGTATGTATTATAACAAAAACACATTACCAAATATAGGACATAGTGCGCTGAAAAGCACATCATTGCTTTAAGTCTGACTTAAATGACTTATTATTTGCTCTTTCTGAATAATCCTAGATGCAGAATGTTTTAATGCTTTTAATAGCTTTTCAGCCAATTTGAAAAATAATTTGTTTGGTGGAGGGATGGGAAATGCATAACTAATGGGATTTGGTGAAATTTATACTGAAATTGATGAGTATCTGTGACTCATCAATGTCCCTGAATGTCTATGATGATTTATAAGATGTGACATGCATAACTCTCAGCACCTTCACTCCTGAATTAGATTCAGAGCCAAATGTACTTCAAAATATAACAGTAAGCCAACAGTTAACAAAATTGCAGTGCATTTCTGCTTGGAAAAATCTCTTGTACACAAACACCTTGGTAAACTGAAATCATCATCCAACTCGGGAACCAATCAGCAACTGCCTTACAGTTGAATCATAAATGCTGTGTGTAACGAGGTGTTCATATCAAAATGCTGAACGTGGTCAAATTTCATTAATGGTTGACCTAATGTTTGGCTGTGAAAGTGCATCATAATCAAGCAATCCTGCTTTGCTGAGCATTTTGGGGGAAATTGATACATGTCATTTTCAGATCAGATTCAAAATGGTCAACTGCTATTCCACAGCCATGTCCAAAATATGCACATGCTTTAGTTTCATAATCCAATTCAAAATGGTTGAAATATGCATCAAAATCAATCATGTAACTAGATGATGGGTATAACCCCACCACCCAAAAACAACTGCCCTGGGCAGCTGAGTTAGGTCTTCAAGTATTTTCTTCTAAATCTACTTTATTTGCTCTATATGTAGTAGTGCATATGTATCGGGTATGGTTAAAAAAAGTAATAAGTATTAAAGCGAACCTAAATGCGGTCTTAATTTATAGTTGTGTATATTCTAAACTGTATTCGAAATAATATTGCAGTGGTTTAATTTTGTTTTAATTATAACTGTAGCATGGATAGGTATTTGAAGTGCTTGCAATTAAACACCATGGAGGCCATTCATGGAGGGGAATAAATAACGAACGAACATATTTAACATCCGGGTACTTTTCAAAGCTACCGGTATGACGTTTTAGTATCTGATCGCATTCGTATACGCCATTGTACATAGCCGTTCATGCTGCCAAGCATTGTGTACTAGTAGTATAAACTCAACTTTTATATGCACAATGTGCTTTTTAAAACTTGGGTCAGAGCCTTATGCATTTGAACCACAGTATTCTGAGAGTGAAAGCCCAATTGCATTAAAGTACCGTACTTCCCAGATCGTAAGCCCCTCCCGAGTAAAAATCCAATCCTTATGTTTTTACTTGGTATTTATCGAGTTGAGGGCATTCACGATCACAAGCCCAGAGTGTTTTTACTGGTCGTCGACGATATTCTTTAAAATATGTGTGTAAAAGGTGTGTTTCATTCATAATAATCGTGATTGGCATGGTAGTTTGGTTCATGCTTTTAGTTTTATGAGAAAATGCGCATTAATTCCAAGTTCAGAGTGCATGGCGAACGTACACAACAAGGTTCGCATCCTTTCTATTCTGTCATTTACTCAGAATGTACCCCGATGTTGCAATTCTGGAGTAATCCATATTTTTTTGAGTAGTAGCTTTCGAAAAGCCAAAAATGTGATCGTTAAGTCGTGTACCTGGTTATTGGGCATGGTTTACTTTGAGACTATCATGAAAGGCCTAGGGTGAACGATGAGACATGTTGGCGACCGAGAAAGGTGTTTAAATTCTTCCTCCACACTCAGGTTACCCACGGTTACTATTAACCGTTGTTTATATTTCAGAAATTGCGAATCGCCAGTTTTTAGGGAAAAAAATCATCATTTTTTCATTGCAATCAGTGCTCCAGATCGCATTTTAACATTGCGGTAATTCACTTCCGCATTCCGTTAAAAAATCATCATCAATAATCGGAAAATTTCATCATTACGACACATCATTTTGATTGGTTAATGAAAGACATGACCTGTTATATCAAAGGAAGTTGTTCCAGGTCAAATCGTGCTGAAAAAACTCATGGTGGAAAATTGCTTTGCGTTGAGAGTTTGCGTACGATCGAAAACATACCAAAACGAAGATAATGATAAATGCCTTCGTTCACTGTTTCCTCACAGACCCTACCCATTATTTCACCATAAATTCAGACGGTATGTAAATCGTATTGTAATAAAATGTGTGTGTTTTTTATGAACATGTTTGTTTCTTCGTTGTAAGTGTCGTTCAAATCAATGACACATTTTTTTTCAAAAATAAGTATTATTTTCCTGAGCCCGACGTGGTGAACGAATATTTTTTTTTATAATTTTTCGTTGTTTGCAAGATGGTTACAGTGTTTAACCCCAAAACAAAATCATTTTTTTTGAGTTGGTCCTCGAGTACAAGCTCATCCTTTACTTTTCCCTTACATGTTCATGCCTCCGGGCTTATGATCAGGGAAGTACGGTATACTGTGAAGATTCAGATCAGTCCAGTGTGAGTGATGAGAGTATATCGTCGACAATACCCCTTGTTCGGATGATAGTTTTATTTCAAATTACACGGAAGTCTGTGAACAATCTGCTTGGTGTTCCTGTGACACTTGTCCCATGATTTGCCAGTGCAGCCCCGTGAATACATTGACGAAAATGTTTCCACCACCACCCTACGAACTCAAGATTGCATACTCCAGCATCCATACTTTGAATAATTTGCACGCCCGCTCAGTGCAGTACTAGAAACAGCATTTATTAGACAGTTAGACAAAAAACAAAACAAAATGTCTGTCTCGATCAATCGCACATCAATAATGTTTGTATGTTGATACGCTTGTATAAAATAACATTAACGTAAAAGTCGAAACAACCTAGACTAGAAGTCAATTCACCAGTCCAGCCAACTATGGCTCTCTAAGTTGCTTATATTTAATCAGATACTATTTCGTCATCATGCTTTGTTACCTTACCTGTTTATACCTAATGAGGGCGTTTTTTTATGGCAAGATGGCGCAAACGGAAGTCCTTCGCAGGTTTATGGTTTCTCATATTTTAATCATCATAACTCTGAAGATAATCATTTTTTTTCATTTTTTTTTCAAATTTATAATCAATATACATAATTTGATAAATACAAACACCAAAATAGGCTCTATTTAATGGTCAAGTATAAATAAATGCAATATTTGGTTTATATGCAGATTTAGAGCCTGAAGGAACATACTTTAGGTTTATTTACTATGCCATAACAATAGATAAACAGATGCAGAGTAAATGCAAGCTACTCCATAACAGGAAATAGTTTTGTGATTTGGTGTCAAAATAAACTGTTGGGGTTTGCTTACAGTATCAGTGCTCTCTCTTCTTTCATTTGTTCAGTTAAGAATTGGTTTAGTGTTGATGTGCATGCCTGCAGTGAGCTACAGATGGTCTACTTAGCAGGAGTTGCTAATAAGAAAGATGAAGTGCAACATATTTTACCAATCTCTTCTGACATGCCACTTTCAAACCAAAGGTACATTATTTCATGCATAATTTTCAATGTTCCGCAGCAGATCATAGGCTAGTACTGATCAGTGATTTGTTTTCAGACATTCATATGCTGGTTGGGAAAAAATATAAACAAATGATGTCACCGTGCGATGATTTATTAGAATGTGGAGCCTTGGGTTTACTGTGTGTGTGTGTGTCTGTTCTTGCAAACCACTCATTGGTTACAAAGTGATAATCTGCATTATTATACATCTGTCACCCTAACGCCATAAGTTACAGCATGCCGTAATTAATGTGGTATTTTACGGTTATTTTCATCCTACCATATAAGAAAATGCTAATTCCAAATATGGAATGATTACGTGCGTAAGCGTCCTCTAATATTATAAACAAACATGGCTGCCACCAGGGTTTGACCGAACTGCACACAAAGAAGTTCGCCGATTCTATTCTAAACTTTTTGGATTTCGACATTCCCATGTATCCTTGGAAGGAAAAGATGTATAATAATAAGGTGATTATGAGGATGTCTCAAAGTATACACTCAGATTGTACGCCATCGCATTGATCTCCGCTGCGCATTGGTCGATACTCTCGCTGTACTGTCTTCGTGCATACTTTCTGGTATCCTCGTACTAACCTCATATTATTCTTACACAGCAGTCTATAACACTGATTATTTTTAGTGATGTAAATTTTAAATATCTTAAAACCATGTAATAATAGTGAGGTGCAAGGGTGGACATGTATGTAATGTAATAATAGTGAGGTGCAAGGGTGGACATGTATGTAATGTAGTATTTAGCAGTCATATGACCAAGTCACATGATTTGGGCCAACTGCTTTCAATAATGACTTGAGTATTATGATTTGCTCTGTAGGTTACAACAATTTATAAAACTACTGAAACCACATAAATGTAAAGAAGACCTGTCACCTTCAGGATCCAGTGATGTCATCACAAGCAGTAAACACAGCTTTGTTCAGCTAGCTGTAAACGACTCAGATTCTACTATTGTGTATTACAAAATATCAGATGAACTGATTCCACCCGATCCACCAAAACAAACACTGCTCAAAGAAGTTGGCAAAGGCAAACGCAGAAAAAGGAAAGCAATTTTGCTACCCCAGCAACCAGATGAGCCTGTGACAGATGATGAGAATTGGGGAGATGAACTTTGACCTCACAGTGCTTGCTGATAATCCAAGGATGATCGAGATCTAAGGAGCAGGTGGTCGATTTCACAAAGAATTAAATTTAAACTGAGTGTATAAAAAGAAAGATGGCAACCGGATTTCAATATGCAAATTACATTTCATGGTGATGCATCTCAATGGAGTGCTCCAAGAAATCCTTTATTTCAACAGTCAAAATGCAATGAGTTTTTTTATTAACTCATAAATGTTCGATTAGATTTGAACGCAAGTTTGACATTTATTTTACTTAGTTGGGCAAGATTTAAAGTGCCTGTGCAATGCCCACCCTCACGTTTCCCATTTTAGATCTGTGTCCCACTGAAATGGGCAGCTATTGATTTTTTTGCTGAAAATGATTACTCGTACCCAAGTAAATTTGGGATATTTCTCGTGTTGTAGCCACGCCCACCTATCCCGAAACGGTCGACTGTTTCCGAATTTCAGACTCTCGCCGAAAGTGCGCCACCAAATGCCAAAATGTGAGAGGAAGTCATACCCCTGAGCCATAATAACACTGGTCATTCAGTATACTTTTAAACGATATACATTTTTCGGTCGGCATTTTTTTTTCTACTTTTTTTGTCTATTTTATTTTTTTTGAGAGAGAGTTTTTAGATGTTGTGTTGTGGGCAGCTGCAGTGAAACGTATAGTCACAGTGTAAGTATTCACACGTTTCTAATCGATCCGAAGGTGCGACATCAGTGGAAGAAAGCCACTTAACCTCTGTTACTGTAACTGTTCTCGTCCATGAAAAAAACAACTAGGTTTAAAGAGAAACGCCGACAACATAAACCTGGCGCAACACTTTTGAAAGAAATAGATTCCAGACCATGATCACCGAGGCGGATTTCAGAAGAGAGAGAGACGTCCGGCAAGTGTTTCAAATGAGTTGACTTTTTTGCGATCCTGATTATCGTTTTATAGAGACCATTTAGTCCCTGTTAAGTAAAAGGTAGCAATAATTTTGACAGTGACACGAAAACGGAGCGTCGACAAACAGGAAAATACACAGCCCTTACACACTGCTAATTGTTTTCATTTTCGAAGGCTAAAAGTTTCTGAATTGTTTGGTGGTTTGTGTTGAATGTCGAATTCACACCTCTGTTCTTTTTTTACCTCCATGCTTGCAGCTTAATCTGCGCACAGTCCCTCTATCATAGTGATAGAAGGACTGTGATCTGCGTAATAATTTATAAAATAAGAATCCGGGCTTGGTCAATGTGTTTCCACCAAATAAAGTTTTAATATGATGTTATAATTATGACAATCAAGCCATGGATCACGCTAACTCGAATCCACTCTGAATTTATCTGTATGTGTGTCAATCTTGATTATTTTTGTTATCCACTTAAACGCCGCTTTTAACGCACTTGCCCTCGTCGTGACCCGACGCGTTCACCTATTTCAACAAAATTTCAATTTATTTCCACGCGGCTGTCATTTATTTAGTAACTGTGATTTGTCGTTTTTTTAATTTTTTTATAGTGATCATTATAGTCTAATGTTTAGAATGTCAAAATATGTTCTCTTTTATTTTAATTTTGAAAGTTTTACTCAGACGATCGATGAAATAAAACAGTGTAGTGACGTGCCTAGTAACCTGCTAAATAACGAGATAATTCCGACGTCAAATTCTATTTTGTCCAGCGCAGTGTACAAACGTGCGCCGGTAACTGTGACGACCACGGTGACCAGCTACACCAGAACGGACATATTTAGTATCTAACTCAACCCCATGCACCAAAAATTGTTGTTATCAATGGATAATTTTAGGCGTGAAAATAGCAGCCATTTCACAGGCACTTTAAGGGTAAATCTAGCCTAAATGTTGACAGGAATGTTTTAAACACCTCTAAGTTGTCAAAATGACAGGCAATCACAGGTTTATTTATTTATTATTGTTCCTCAATATCATTAATCTAAACTGTGACATTGTGGTTTTACAAGGCTAACAAAGTTTTGTCATGGTTACATAAAATACTACACCTCAAGAGAATGGTAAGCCATTCAAATTGCATTTCCCATGACACAATGATGACTACAAAGCTGTGGTGTAAGGATGTTCTGACCAGGAATATAATTTTGTCCATACATAAATTATTGTGGGGTCAGGTTTTTAAGATACAGAAAATAAAAAAAATTGCAACAATTTCTTGAGTAACAAGAATCTGAAATGTTTAGAAAAATTGTTTACCAATATGCACACCACAAGTGGTAAATTAATACTGTGAAATAAATGACTTTCTGAACAATAACAAATTTTCCATTAGTCAGAAACTTTCATGCATGCATGCATACCATTGCAGTGTACACTTTAGCTTTGATGTAATATTTCTACTCTAATTGCATCAATCCAGTATTTGAATATATCACCACTGTCAGGGTATTAATCTCTCCATTCCTTGTCCTACAGCTAAATAGTGCTGTCATACACTGAAACATCACAATGACACTAGAGTGAGTTCTAAATTCACGGCAGACTTATTTATTATATGGAAATTTTCAGAAAATATACAGACACTTCTCACCACCAAATAACTTACAGAATGAAAAATCTTGTAGCCTCTACACCAAAATATTACAAAAAAACAGATTTTCAGTAAAAGATAACTTCCATATGTACAAAATATATTACAAATTCTTTGTTCTAAATTTACATATCTTTGAATAATAACACATGAACTTTGACCCATGTCAATGTTTGAACTTTGACCTGATTGGGAAGGACTTCAAATTATCTATTAAAATATTGACCTATTCCTCCACCATGTGAAAATATCACTTTGATATGAAATGATAATATACATACCATGCAAGCTTGCTAACAACTAGCAACTAAGGTTGATGGTATATGTCAAATCATTATGATTCAGTATGACAAATATTCTACATAATTATATTATAGACAAATTTACAAATGAGGTGAAAGAAGCTAATTTATTAAATTATTGATATTTCACAATTTTTTAATTCTATACCCAACACTTCTGTCAGACTAGCCACTGGAACATACAAGCCTCATTTTGATACCACAGTGGCTACTATGGCCTACTAGCCTCGATCAGATATGGCAATATCGTTACTATGGCCTACTAGCCTCAATCAGATATAGCAATATGGTTACTATGGTTACTATGGCCTACTAGTCTCATTCTATTATTGTGTCGTGGCTACTATGGCCTACTAACATTCTGATGTGGCACTATGGCCTACTAGCCTCATTCTGGCATGGCGTTGTGGCTACTAACATTCTGCTGTGGCACCATGGTTACTATGGTCTAATAGCCTTGATCAGATATAGCAATATGGTTACTATGGTTACTATGGCCTACTAGCCTCATTCTATTATGGCGACGTGGCTACTATGGCCTACTAACATTCTGATGTGGCACCATGGTTACTATGGCCTATGAGCCTCATTCTGGCATGGCGTTGTGGCTACTATGGCCTACTAACATATATGTTTTATATGCTATCTTAGCAATATTCTTTTTTTGTCTGACCACTGATGTATCATGCGAGTACTAGTTGTCGCCAAGTCTGAAATTCTCATTTCGCTGTGATAAAAAAACATCCCATAATTACTGATAAACTAAATATCATGAGATTTACCATAAATTATTTCACACTAAACTTTACTACTGTGAATGAAATGCATAACACTCATGTGATAAATGTAACTAAACATTTCTTCATGAAATCAAAGATATATGCAACAGTAACAATGGTTGGGTCCAAACGACTGCCATGATATTGTGCTCACCTACATATTACCTGCACACCCTCTCTATTACAATGGTTGGGTCCAAACGACTGCCATGATAGTGATACCTCCCTCTATTAGGGACGACGTCAAAAAATCAATGTCGGATAAAAAACTTAATTCCTTTAGTTTTTTCCAAACCCCCCCACTGAAACTTAATTGATAAATATTGGTCATGGCGTCAGACTACATTCACCATTAAATACAAATTGATAATCGACAGTAGTATTGCATAGCAGTTGGTTGTCGGGTGGGTGTAAAAATATTTTACAAATGCACCTCATTTGACGCACAGATTTACACTCGAACCAAACCATTTTTTCTGTTTTTTTTCCTTTTTCGGTTATTTCTGTCCATGATAGGATAGAAAAAAAAAAACGAACTACAAATATACCAAGATTTTTTTGACTTCATTAGAAAATAAAATCGTTTTTGTAGGATGGAAACTTTTTGAGGTCAACCCCCCCACCCCACCCCCAAACTAAAGGAAATAAGTTTTTTATCCGACATCGATCTTTTGACGTCGTCCCTTACAATGGTTGGGTCTATATGACTGCCATGATATAGTGATCACCTACATATTGCCTGAACCTCCCTCTATTACAATGGTTGGGTTCATATGACTGCTTTTATATAGTGATTACCTACATATTACATGCACACCCCTTCATTACAATGGTTGGGTCTATATGACTGCCATAGTGATCACCTACATATTACATGCACACCCCTTCATTACAATGGTTGGGTATATATGACTGCAAGGATACATTGATCACCTACATGTTGCCTGTACACCCCTTCATTACAATGGTTGGGTCTATATGACTGCAAGGATACATTGATCACCTATATATGCATGTACCTCCCTCTATTACAATGGTTGGGTCCATATGACTGCCATGATATTGTGCTCACCTACATACTGCCTGCACCTCCCTCTATTACAATGGTTGTGTCCGAACAACTGCCATGATATAGTGCTCACCTACATATTACCTGCACACCCTATTACAATGGTCTAAACTTATTTGCATATGAAAGATTGATCTGAATTTCTGTTACAAACAAATTTAACAACAGGAAAGAAGGAAATATAATAAAAATAAATAATTGAAATAAAACATGACCACAGTCAATATAGAACAATAGTTCTTAAATATATAATAAACTTTCTCTGTTTATCTTAAACCCTATTTCCTGTTGGTAGTTACAAAATTTGATAGAACAAATTAACTCAAATATAATTCAAATGAGAACCTTAACCAAAACAGAATAATCAACAACAATGTCGTTTTTGAAAATGCTAGGTAAGTTTAACATTTTAGTTCGGATGGATTTTTCGTTAATTGCACTTTTGACAAAATAACATGGCCTTCAGAAACTATTTGTTTGATAAAATTTTGAAAAATTAGCATGTACACATGGGTAGCTGCTACAAAGTGACTCATACTACGGTATTGCTTATGATCTCGGAAGCTAAATTTTGGAAATATAAAAAAAATATTCAGTGGTGGTCGGAAATGATGGAATTTGTATTGAAATTAATAAGGTATATTTTTAGTGTGCGACAACGATCAAATCACTCACATTTGTGACTACTCTAACAGTCAGCTGAAACCCTTTAAAAAACTTTCACACTAGAAAAAACAATTTAGTTTAAAAATCGACATGATTTTTAAATATCGGTTAATTTAAATTGGAATGAGAGGCTTCTATTGGCTGATGGAATAATATTGGGACATTTTTAAATGACATCATTGTGCACTGATTAGCTGATTGCACTGTCATTGACATTCATGAATATTTCTAAAAATCAAGGGAATGGGTTTGTTGTGTTGACAGTATTCATTTATGACTTAAACACTGCAAATTAACAAATTTAGTCTGGAAAACAGAATCTACATATACACTTGGAATAAATTTTGAGTGGCATACTGTTTTGTAATGGCTGTTCATTACAGAACTACATGTAAGTTGGTCGTTATTTGTTAGAGATAACAAACAAACACTATTTTCGTGTTGGAAACGGGTTGGAAAATTAATAGAGCAATCAAAATAATTGAACTTCTACTATACAGCGAGTCAAAATGCAAAATAGCTTGTGTAAAATCATTGAATTGGTGAACTTGGCATGTTCAGTGTCTAGAAGACAATGACATAGATGGTTACAGTTCCACCCTAGTAGGTATCACTCTGTATGCAAGCTAATACCCTGTATTCGACTGATGATAAAAAAAAAAGTTTTGTTAATTGTCTCAATTATAACTATGTAAACATACAACCTATATGGATAATGCAATGACAAGCTTTTCCCCAATATCTTAGAAGCTTGAACTTAATTGGCTGCAAACTAATGAGATGTAAATCCAATGCATAAGGCTAAACCAATTACTGTGCCCCAAATGTACACACAAAATGTCCACACTTGTATCTTTAAATAAATTGTATTATGAATCATAACAAAATAAAAACTTGGACCCAAATTTAATTCACACACACATCAACTATATTTGGGTGATACCATGTTATAATAGGGGTCGTGCAACATCAATACCCAAGGGGGTACTTGTTTGTATCGACTACTACAAGTTCCATGGTATCTGTACTCTTGTTTTTAAAGGCCTCTGCAATAACTTTAGCTGCATCCCTGTGAAGTAGACCTTTAAGACTTTTACCGTTGACACTCATGATCACATGGCCTCGTTTTAGATTGCTATTATGGTATGCTGAACCTCCATACTGTGGAGAAAAGAAAAACACAAACAATCTGTCATTATTATAACGTCTTTTGCACACAAGGACTAATTATGTTTTCAGTTGTGTTAATCTGTATTCAAAATAGAGAGAAAAATGAACCAGCCAGAATAGTCATGGAATTTTCTGCTTTCTCATCATTTGTAGTGTTTAGTGACACCATAGCAATGTTATCAAAAATATATCCTGTTTGGTTTCACATCATTTCAGGTCATTCACAGGTATTTTGACCAAGTAACCTTTTCACCACAAGTTCTCACACAAATTCACAAAATTATAGTCCCATTTATAGTCTACACTTTCCTTCAGAAGATTGGGTCAAAAATAGCAAAAATCGTTGAGTAAAAACTGAAAAATGTCTCAAATTTTGATTGTTGGCTCCAAAATCAGGGTTAATTTCCAGAAATATTGAAGAACATAAGAAAAAAGGTGCAGGACAATTTTGAGGTGAAGAGGCTAGTTGTGAAAATTATACCACAATATTTTGTTTAAAAATTGCTATTGAGTGTTTTTGTCCGGTACAAATCACGGTTTTCAAAATAAATTGTGTGACAAAATGGGCACATGAGTACATGTTGTGATCTAGAATTAAGTTGATACACTGTTTACTTTATGCTACTGTAAGATACAGTCAAACCTGTGTATAGTGACTACCCAAGAGACTTTAGTAAAATGTTTTTGATATGGAGGTTGGATTTATTTTTTAACGGATTGCCAACTCGTACATTTGACATAATATTTGTGGAAAAAATATTGAGATGGTATTGTTGCAACAAAATTATTTATTGGATTTTAGAAATTAAAAACAAAAGTGAATCTACAAATATATTGCTGAAAGAGTAGTGTTCTTTACACATAGGTTATTTATATGTATTATGTCTATGGACTGCCTAAAAATGGTCACTATAGGCAGGTGGTTCTTTATATAGGGGTGGTCACTATAGGCAGGTGGTCTTTATATAGGGGTGATCACTATAGGCAGGTGGTCTTTATATAGGGGTGTTTACTATAGGCAGGTGGTCTTTATATAGGGGTGTTCATTATAGACATGTGGTCTTTATATAGGGGTGGTCACTATAAGCAGGTGGTCTTTATATAGGGGTGGTCACTATAAGCAGGTGGTCTTTATATAGGGGTGGTCACTATATTCAGATGGTCTTTATATGGGGATGGTCACTATAGGCAGGTGGTCTTTATATAGGGGTGGTCACTATAGTCAGGATGTCTTTATATAGAGGTAGGCACTATAGTCAGGTGGTCTTTATATAGGGGTGTTCATTATAAACATGTGGTCTTTATATATGGGTGGTCACTATAAGCAGGTGGTCTTTATATAGGGGTGGTCACTATAAGCAGGTGGTCTTTATATAGGGGTGGTCACTATAGTCAGGTGGTCTTTATATGGGGATGGTCACTATAGGCAGGTGGTCTTTATATAGGGGTGGTCACTATAGTCAGGATGTCTTTATATAGAGGTAGGCACTATAGTCAGGTGGTCTTTATATAGGGGTGTTCATTATAAACATGTGGTCTTTATATAGGGGTGGTCACTATAAGCAGGTGGTCTTTATATAGGGGTGGTCACTATAAACAGGCGGTCTTTATATAGGGGTGTTCATTATAAATGTGATCTTTATATAGGGGTGGTCACTATAAGCAGGTGGTCTTTATATAGGGGTGGTCACTATAAGCAGGCGGTCTTTATATAGGGACCGTCACTATAGGCAGGTGGTCTTTATATAGGGATGGTCACTATAGTCAGGTGGTCTTTATATGGGATGGTCACTATAGGCAGGTGGTCTTTATATAGGGGTGGTCACTATAGGCAGGTGGTCTTTATATAGAGGTAGGCACTATAGTCAGGTGGTCTTTATATAGGGGTGTTTACTATAGGCAGGTGGTCTTTATATAGGGGTGTTCATTGTAGACATGTGGTCTTTATATAGGGGTGGTCACTATGAGCAGGTGGTCTTTATATAAGGGTGGTCATTATAAGCAGGTGGTCTTTATATAGGGGTGGTCACTATAAGCAGGCGGTCTTTATATAGGGACCGTCACTATAGGCAGGTGGTCTTTATATAGGGATGGTCACTATAGTCAGGTGGTCTTTATATGGGGATGGTCACAATAGGCAGGTGGTCTTTATATAGGGGTGGTCACTATAGGCAGGTGGTCTTTATATAGAGGTAGGCACTATAGTCAGGTGGTCTTTATATAGGGGTGTTTACTATAGGCAGGTGGTCTTTATATAGGGGTGTTCATTATAGACATGTGGTCTTTATATAGGGGTGGTCACTATGAGCAGGTGGTCTTTATATAAGGGTGGTCATTATAAGCAGGTGGTCTTTATATAGGGACCATCACTATAGGCAGGTGGTCTTTATATAGGGGTGGTCACTATAGTCAGGTGGTCTTTTTATAGGGGTGTTTACTATAGGCAGGGGGTCTTTATATAGGGGTGTTCATTATAGACATGTGGTCTTTATATAGGGACCATCACTATAGGCAGGTGGTCTTTATATAGGGGTAGGCACTGACACAGATTTGGTGTGTACCAGTGAGACAGTCACACATAGATAACACATAAATGTATCTTCCAAGTGAAAATATCAAAACAAATTGGTGAAAAAGCAAATTACGAATTATTAAAAAAAAAACACTTTTTGACAAAATACCTGAATATTGATAACTTTTGGTAAAGGTTGCTTTGTTCCAGCACCTCCCTCCACAGCAATTCCTAGTGTTGGTTTGGTCTTACTAATTATCACATGTTCACAATGTATTGGTAGACTATCATCAATACCCCTCTCAATCCTCTCACCCCTCTCAATCCTCTCACCCCTCTCAGCTTCTGAAAACTGCAAACAAATATAAGTAAGTCAAAATAATTAACATAAAATACTAACTTAGGGGATTCAATATGAATTAACCAATATACCTTACTTGTCTGACTTAGCACCTAGGGCACGCAGCTCCAAAAATCTTGTATTATAAAGGGTGGGTGCTCATAACATTTGTGTTCATCATTTACAATATTAAAAGGAATTATTATGTTTCTTTGGGGAAAACAAAATTGTAAATTAGTTGTGTACTAACTGACTTCCACATTAAAAATGTTCACACAAAAAATATGAACATTTTATTACAATATTAATTATGTAACATCGGAATTTACAGATAATTCTGGAAATCAGAAAATTAATAGCGTTTTTGGGAAAACAATCAAAGTCAAGATCTTTATCATTATATTGTTAAAACTCTTGATGCAAATCAATTTTTGCCATGGTGTGTTTCTGCATAATATCCCCTGCAACAATGTACTCTGACCTAGCAGGTCAATAGTCCTATTAACCAATCACAATGCTGTATCATATTGACCAAATTCTCTGTGAATTTCAAAATATTGACGATGGCATTTTTTTAGTGCATTGTGTTACCCATTAACACCCCATTCACACAAGTCATGATAAATACTGTAATTATTCAGAATTATTATACGTTTCCCTAGGATACCGGAAATAATTACCAATTGCTTAGATGAAAGTAATTCTTACCATATGAACACCGTTCACTGACTGAGACGATTCCGTTGATTGGCTCATAACAATCACTTTACGTTCACCTTCCCTCTCAAGGGACTGATATGGCTTTGGTACTTGTGGCGGTTTGCTTCTTGGTTTTGGTACTGGCTTTGCTGATATTGCTGGTTTGATTTTCGGACTATCTGGTATTTTAGGAGTTCTGGTCAATGTACTATTTTCTGGTAACTTTTCTGAATGCATCACAATCTCATGTCTGTCGTGTCTGACAGTGTAACTTGCTGAGTCGCCATTTGATGATTCGTTCCTTGTGAGTGTTCCTTTTAATGTACTATCAAGGCTTTCAATGGAGGACGTACTTGACGACCGACTTCTTGGTGGACTAGGAGATGTCTCTCTTCTGTTAAAATCTGATGGAGTTGAAATTCTGGAAGACTGGGAATACTCTCCGTTGTTTCTGTTGTTTCGCAAGTCTGATGCAGAGCCACTCAACGGCATAAATGTGCTTAATGTTTTTTCCTCTGATTTGACCTTTGACCTCACTGGACTTGGTGACCGCCTAATGACCACCATCTCTCCTGCTGGTTCTGGAGCCGGACTAGCTGATCGATGCACAATCACTTCAGCACGGGTTCTATGTAATGGTTTTTTGTAGACATTCTGGGTCACCTCGCTATCTATGGGACTTGTAGGACGCGGAGAAACACCAGGGCTTGGTGGCTGTTTTCTCAATTCACACAAGGTTTCACTCGCTTTCTTGGTCCTTGCAACTCGTCTCTGTTCCTCTTTGGGTACATGCTAACAAGGAAAACAAACATTACAATTCATGTCATGAATGTTACAAGGTCTATTACCACGTCATATCAGCCAGTTTACCTTTCCACCACCGGCTCCTTCTTTTTATCCCAAATCCTGTTTATAGTCTGCAGTTTTCTTCAGAAGATTGGGACAAAAATAGCAACATTTTTGAGAGAACTTTGACTCAAATTTTGTCTGTTGGCTCCAAAATTAGGGTTCATTTTCAGAAATATTGAAGAATATAAGGAAAAATTGTCAGTTGAAACTGTATAATGAGAATAATGTAACAGTAACAACAATTTAAATGATAATTGAATTGGTTTTGTGCTACACTATCATACAGTTACACAATGAAAGATGAGATTTTGCTGCATCAGTGCTGCACTACATTTCTTTATTATGAAGCCAATGAAAATGGGATATGCTGCTTACATGAGTTGGATCACTGATGCGTTGATTTCTTTTGAAATGAGATTGCACAGGCTCAAAAGCTGCTGTCTGAAAAAACGGAATAAAATGCAGGATGAGTGCGATGACTGGAATGAGACAATGAGATAGCATGTGTGACATAAAGTGAAGGTATGCCTACTACTTAACATAAAGTGAAGGTATGCCTACTACTTAACATAAAGTGAAGGTATGCCTACTATTTAACATAAAGTGAAGGTATGCCAACTACTTAACATAAAGTGAAGGTATGTATACTGCTTAACATAAAGTGAAGGTAGGCCTACTACTTAACATAAAGTGAAGGTATGCCTACTATTTAACATAAAGTTAAGGTATGTCTACTACTTAACAAAGTGAAGGTATGCCTACTATTTAACATAAAGTGAAGGTATGCCTACTATTTAACATAAAGTTAAGGTATGTCTACTACTTAACAAAGTGAAGGTATGTCTACTATTTAACATAAAGTTAAGGTATGTCTACTACTTAACAAAGTGAAGGTATGTCTACTATTTAACATAAAGTTAAGGTATGTCTACTACTTAACAAAGTGAAGGTATGCCTACTATTTAACATAAAGTTAAGGTATGTCTACTACTTAACAAAGTTAAGGTATGCCTACTATTTAACATAAAGTTAAGGTATGTCTACTACTTAACAAAGTTAAGGTATGCCTACTACTTAACATAAAGTGAAGGTATGTATACTGCTTAGCATAAAGTGAAGGTAGGCCTACTACTTAACATAAAGTGAAGGTATGCCTACTACTTAACAAAGTGAAGGTATGTCTACTATTTAACATAAAGTTAAGGTATGTCTACTATTTAACATAAAGTTAAGGTATGCCTACTACTTAACAAAGTGAAGGTATGCCTACTATTTAACATAAAGTTAAGGTATGTCTACTACTTAACAAAGTTAAGGTATGCCTACTACTTAACAAAGTGAAGGTAGGCCTACTATTTAACATAAAGTTAAGGTATGTCTACTACTTAACAAAGTGAAGGTATGCCTACTATTTAACATAAAGTTAAGGTATGCCTACTACTTAACAAAGTGAAGGTAGGCCTACTATTTAACATAAAGTTAAGGTATGTCTACTACTTAACAAAGTGAAGGTATGCCTACTATTTAACATAAAGTTAAGGTATGTCTACTACTTAACAAAGTGAAGGTAGGCCTACTATTTAACATAAAGTTAAGGTATGTCTACTACTTAACAAAGTGAAGGTATGTCTACTACTTAACAAAGTGAAGGTATGCCTACTACTTAACAAAGTGAAGGTAGGCCTACTATTTAACATAAAGTTAAGGTATGTCTACTACTTAACAAAGTGAAGGTAGGCCTACTATTTAACATAAAGTTAAGGTATGTCTACTACTTAACAAAGTGAAGGTATGCCTACTACTTAACAAAGTGAAGGTAGGCCTACTATTTAACATAAAGTTAAGGTATGTCTACTACTTAACAAAGTGAAGGTATGCCTACTATTTAACAAAGTGAAGGTATGCCTACTATTTAACAAAGTGAAGGTATGCCTACTATTTAACAAAGTGAAGGTATGCCTACTATTTAACAAAGTGAAGGTATGCCTACTACGTAACAAAGTGAAGGTATGCCTACTACTTAACAAAGTGAAGGTATGCCTACTATTTAACAAAGTGAAGGTATGCCTACTATTTAACAAAGTGAAGGTATGCCTACTATTTAACAAAGTGAAGGTATGCCTACTATTTAACAAAGTGAAGGTATGCCTACTATTTAACAAAGTGAAGGTATGCCTACTACTTAACAAAGTGAAGGTATGCCAACTACTTAACAAAGTGAAGGTATGCCTACTATTTAACAAAGTGAAGGTATGCCTACTATTTAACAAAGTGAAGGTATGCCTACTACTTAACAAAGTGAAGGTATGCCTACTATTTAACAAAGTGAAGGTATGCCTACTACTTAACAAAGTGAAGGTATGCCTACTATTTAACAAAGTGAAGGTATGCCTACTATTTAACAAAGTGAAGGTATGCCTACTATTTAACAAAGTGAAGGTATGCCTACTACTTAACAAAGTGAAGGTATGTCTACTACTTAACAAAGTGAAGGTATGCCAACTACTTAAAGTGAAGGTATGCCTACTATTTAACAAAGTGAAGGTATGTCTACTACTTAACAAAGTGAAGGTATGCCAACTACTTAACAAAGTGAAGGTATGCCTACTATTTAACAAAGTGAAGGTATGCCTACTACTTAACAAAGTGAAGGTAGGCCTACTATTTAACATAAAGTTAAGGTATGTCTACTACTTAACAAAGTGAAGGTATGTCTACTAAACAAAGTGAAGGTATGCCGACTACTTAACAAAGTGAAGGTATGCCTACTATTTAACATAAAGTTAAGGTATGTCTACTACTTAACATAAAGTGAAGGTATGTCTACTACTTAACAAAGTGAAGGTATGCCAACTACTTAACAAAGTGAAGGTATGCCTACTATTTAACATAAAGTTAAGGTATGTCTACTACTTAACAAAGTGAAGGTAGGCCTACTATTTAACATAAAGTTAAGGTATGCCTACTACTTAACAAAGTGAAGGTATGCCTACTATTTAACATAAAGTTAAGCCAACTACTTAACATAAATTTTAGGTATGTCTATCACCTAAC
Source organism: Saccoglossus kowalevskii (assembly GCF_978046115.1). NCBI lineage: Eukaryota > Metazoa > Hemichordata > Enteropneusta > Harrimaniidae > Saccoglossus > Saccoglossus kowalevskii. The sequence continues at coordinate 5,393,504 of NC_140657.1, forward strand.
ATGAAGTGGGACTGCTATTTACAAACGAGAATTGTGTTTGATAAAAACAGTTCCATCCAAGTTATTTTCTTATACTTTGCAAATAGTTTTAATAGTTAATACATGAATGTTAGAACATAATTCCATGTGAGAACTTATGCACATCCATTTCAAACCCATCCTAGTACACCACAAAATGAATGCACTTTCCTTTCATTCATTCCAAGTTTCCCACACACATAGGGAGTTACAGACTTTCTTGGTAATATTGACAATAAAATTGATTTTCATTTCCACATTGGGGCTAATCATAAAATAGCAAATTACATGTGCAAATAACTGTGTAAACAGTGAAAATGAAACTATACTGATCAAATTTATGATGGTGATGCAGACAAAATAAATTCACTAAAAATTGGACAGCGCCCTCTGGAGGCTTGCATAATATAAAAGAATGGTTTATAAGCAAACAAAATGAAAATCTACTTCACACTATAACCCAAAATAAAAGTATTTCTCCATTAAATCTATAGAGGGCGCTGTGACCACTTGTTGAACATAATTATTTGAAGGGGCAAGAAACTTACTCCACTGTGGGTTGAACTTTCTGTAGTTACACTATCAAAACTATGTCTTCTTTCTAAGTCAGTGGATCTTCGTCTTGTGGACTCTACTATGTGGTTAGTAGTATGAGGTATTTCCCACATTCCAGTATGCCTAGCACTGCTTTCAAGCATGGTGTCGTTAATGGTCACTGGAGGAGTTGGTGATATAGTCACACTGTATAGAAATGAAAATTGCCATTTAGTACAATTTGAATTATTTACAAAATTGAGTCTATCAATGCCTTTTTGTAAAACAATGACATTTGTTTATTGGTGTTGGGAAGATATTGTAATTTTTACATTTATCAATCCATCAACAAATATTAACAAAAATAGCAAAAAAATAACAAAAAAAAAACGACAGACAATATAAGATAAACAGCCTAAGGATCTGTTGAGCCATTAACCATGGGATATGTAAATCTACTGATTAATATATGGAATTCACTGATCCATATAAGAAATTTACTGATCCATATAAGGAATCTACTGATCCATATAAGGAATCCACTGATTCATATAAGGAATCCTCTGATCCATATAAGGAATCCACTGATTCATATAAGGAATCTACTGATCCATATAAGGAATCTACTGATCCATATAAGGAATCCACTGATCCATATAAGGAATCCACTGATCCATATAAGGAATCCACTGATTCATATAAGGAATCCACTGATCCATATAAGGAATCCACTGATTCATATAAGGAATCTACTGATTCATATAAGGAATCTACTGATTCATATAAGGAATATACTGATCTATATAAGGAATCCACTGATCCATATAAGGAATCTACTGATCCATATAAGGAATCTACTGATTAATATAATGAATCCACTGATTCATATAAGGAATCTACTGATCCATATAAGGAATCTACTGATCCATATAAGGAATCTACTGATCTATATAAGGAATCTACTGATCCATATAAGGAATCTACTGATCCATATAAGGAAACTATTGACCCATATAAGGAATCTACTGATCCATATAAGGAATCCACTGATCCATATAAGGAATCCACTGATCCATATAAGGAATCCACTGATCCATATAAGGAAACTATTGACCCATATAAGGAATCTACTGATCCATATAAGGAATCCACTGATCCATATAAGAAATTTATTGACTCATATAAGGAATCTACTGATCTATATAAGGAATCTACTGATCCATATAAGGAATCTACTGATCCATATAAGGAATCTACTGACTCATATAAGAAATGTATTGACTCATATAAGGAATCTACTGATCTATATAAGGAATCTACTGATCCATATAAGGAATCCACTGATCCATATAAGGAATCTACTGATCCATATAAGGAATCTACTGATTCATATAAGGAATCTACTGACTCATATAAGGAAATTTACTGATCCATATAAGGAATCCACTGACTCATATAAGGAATCCACTGATCCATATAAGGAATCCACTGATCCATATAAGGAATCTACTGATCCATATAAGGAATCTACTGATTCATATAAGAAATTTACTGACTCATATAAGGAATCTACTGATCTATATAAGGAATCTACTGATCCATATAAGGAATCCACTGATCCATATAAGAAAATTTATTGATCCATATAAGGAATCCACTGATCCATATAAGGAATCTACTGATCCATATAAGGAATCCACTGATCTATATAAGGAATCTACTGATCCATATAAGGAATCCACTGATTCATATAAGGAATCTACTGATCCATATAAGGAATCCACTGATCCATATAAGGAATCTACTGATCCATATAAGAAATCTACTGATCCATATAAGAAATCTACTGATCCATATAAGGAATCTACTGACTCATATACAGAATCTTTTAAACATGCAGCAACAGTTTCCATGGTGAAAAATATATTATTTTTTTATTTGATAGAAAATTTTTCAATGAAATAAACTGCTTCGAAAGTCACTTTTGTGAGATATTAATAAAAATATTTTATCTTTTTTTAATTTTAATGAATTGTAATTTATTTTGTTCTCATTCCACCACAGGCAGCTACAGGTTAATAAATAAATAAATGATGTATACTAAAAATACATGCACAAAAAAAAACAAAAAAAAACATGCATTCTTGAAGTAAACAAACATGCATAAATTTAGTTTAGATGCTGCATGTTTTACGACAATATAAAATTATTCATATCCATGTCATTTGAACTCATAAAAAAGTGACCCTCTATTAAATGAAAGTCAAATGTACTTACAACTATCCGATTAAGTTCATTGATAAAACTGCAGATGTTTACAGGTACCATATTTGCTCTATTAGAATCACATTCATTATATCCAGTATATAATGAATGTTATTCTAATAGAGCAAATTAAAATGTAATTTAGTTTGGTGATAGACACTTTGTGATTTTATGTAAACACCTTTGCTAATAAAGAAAATATGGTATGTGTATTCCAATGTAAGTAGGCATAATAAGCTTATTGAAATTTACAAACAATCAGAAAATGAAACAGCATTTAAAATTTAAAATCAGTTTTGAACAAAATTGTAAAAGAAAATAAGAATGGCAACAACATACTCTAAGTGCAAACGAATATGTGTAATATAACGTCACTTTTTCTTCACACAAATGACATGCTACAAACTTTGAACACAGAGTGCCATATATATTATTACACAATGTTACCTCTTCTTGGGCTTGCTGCAGTGTTGTTGATATGACATGGAAGTGTAGGGGAGGGACATATGCCATCACCATGGTCAAAAGAAAGGAAGGGAAGAGTACGGAATAAAAAAATACAAGCATGATTAGATGGTGTAGTGGTCTAATTTTAACATGCTGATGATGCTGGAATGGCAGCCAGATAAAGCCACAAAAAAATATGATAATGTAAATACAACACAATTTCTACCAAAAAATGACTATGATGTGCCATGAAATTGCTGCCAAAAATGGAACCTCAAAATGGCTGCAACAAAACAGCTATCTTATATGGCTGCCTTTAAATGGCTACCTCAAAACAGCTTCCTCAAAATGGCAGCTACAAACCGGTTGCCACAAAACGACTGCCACATAACGACTTCCACAAAATGACTGACGCAAAGCATCTGCCACAAAATGGTTTCCATAAATGGCTGCTACAAAATGGCTGCTAAGCAGTCATTTCTAGATTAATTGGACAAAAACAACACACTAATTGTAACATGGGGCTTCTCCAAACATTGATATCAAAAAATAAATGTGTCTTTCAAATACATTCAGACCCAACATCCTGAGTGTTTTGGTGACTCATGTTATCAGCCCTTAAATAACATACTAATTTGCATATCGCCAGTGAAAATTCCGGCCTATCAGACATAGTGTTTTTGTATGGAGTTCCAATTCTAAAACTAATTTGTTGCATTCACATTGTTTTATCACATGCATTACAAGGTTTTTTTAAATCCACACATGGTGGCACAAAAATTATGTAATATGTTGTTTTTTTGCTCATTTGCATATCTGACGTGCAATAGAGTGAACGGCAATACGTAATACAATGCATTATTACAAGCAAACTATCTATTCCCGGAAGTGGAGTTACGTAACAGAATGTTCTATGTTGCTAAGAGCGGCACCACTAAACCATGTATTTCTATGCCAGCTGCACTAGGTGCTACGGAATGCTGGTTGAAGAGCCGGTGAAAATAGCTAAATTCAAGAAAACAGCACAAACTAAACTCTGAAGTAATCCTGAGCAACCAGATTTATATATGCTGTACATATAGGGGTAATCTTGTTACATTGTTCAAGAGAGTCTATCCTAACAACTATCCTAAAGTAGTTTCTGAGAATTTGTGGTCTTTGTTTTCACTGAAGATGGTGAAAGATGTTCACTCCCAAAAATATGACATGTCACAATGTATGTAACTATGCTAACACAATGCTGAGTTTTACAATTAATTTTTAATTTTTGTTTATGCATGCATCAAGCAACAAAAATTCCAATTCAGAAATGGAAACTCAGAAATTCCAATTCCTTATATGGAAATAATTTCTCCTAATAAGGTATAAAAATTGTTATCTTATCTGTGTAATGGTGTCACATGACCTACCTGTCTTTAGTTTGTGACTCCACATGAACGTCCACACCGCTATCTTCACTTGGACTTTTTGTTTCGTCATACATTGCATCAGGAAAGTTGTCTACGTGATTACTAACATGGATATCAGCAGTCACAGTCTGTTTATTGGTTGATAAAGACTTTGGCTTGTTTGGTACGATTGGCTTGGGTTTAAATGTTGTTTGAGAATCATTGAAATCCTATAATTAGAAATTGTAAAAATGTTATTCTTAGTAATAATAAAAGTGGATGGCCGGAAGATTTGAAGTCTGAGCTGTGCACCAAATATCTCATGCACAGTGTATTGGTCCAGCTATCCAGTATACACTACTTAGATGTATACATATATAATCAAGTTTTATGAAAACAGCGCCCTCACAGTGAGTGATGAGCAAATTTGATACTGTAAAATACTTTATTTTCGCTGAAGGAATGATTCAGTGAAAATATAATCCAGTGAATATACCTTTTTTCCTATCTTTTACATTCACCTTGTCAAAAATCAGTGAAAATAAATCACATACAAGACACCCAAAAAGTCTTTTCAGCGAAAATAGAGCATTTTACAGTAGTCATGTTAGTGCAAAGCATGATGGGAAACTATGCAAATTATACTAAAGTGGGTATAGCAGTTTTAAAGTTAACTAATTAAGAAAGATCAAATTATTGAATTATTTGACTTTGGTTTCTGCTGATATGTCTCTCAATTTGGAATCCCCATTTGCACACTTCATTCATGGGTACTTACTGGCAATTCAAAATCTGGGAGACCATCAGTATCGTCATTGATTCTATCAGCATTTATACAGTTGTTATAAAAATCATGATAACTAGAATCATAGCTCACCTAGAATAGGAAGGAAATGGGAATTTAAGCCAATCTATTGAGGAGCATGCAATGAAAACTGAATATGTATATATAGGTATCACACCACCATTAAACTTGAAAGAACAATGGGACTACAAATACAGTGAATGAGTCATTCAGCAAAGACTGGATAAAACTGAAAATAGATACACATAACATACAGTCAAAGTAGATTGCCTTTTAGTAAAATCATACTTAAAATTGAGGGTATACTTTATAATGGTGGTGTGTAACATTAAATGTAAATGATTATGACCATAATGCATTGCATATTAACTTCTCTACATACACACAAAAGAATGATGAATGTCATCAAATTCTGCATAATAAAGTTTGCATAAGGCAGAGGTACAGTACAGTTTGCCCTGTGTACCTTAACTTTCAGCTGGCTAAGTTTTCATTTAAAATCATCGTGTATAGAGTAATCTGCCTAAATGTGTCTTTCATTAGTAAGTTAGGGGGGTAATCTAGGGGGGGTTGGGGTTCTTGGGGTCAAGGTTGTTTTGTGGAAAACTTAGTTTTGTTACCATATATTTTTATTTAAGAATTTTGAACATTAGAGTAAACCAACCCTTTTTGTTTCATTCAAGGAGTATATTTTTTTCAATAGTAGTGAACTACCATGAGTCCAACTGACATACTTGTATGTAGGCATGTTGGGAGGTTTAATCAATGATTAGTGTTACCTTGATATTTGGTGGTAGTTCTTGAGGTACCCTGGGTGGTGTGATTGGTCTAGAATCAATGGAGGCAGATGAATAGTGACTTGCTGATGATATGGACTCGCCAAATGAGTTCATCGAAGCCCGCTCCATAGTGTAACCATCTCGATGTTGACGAGCCTAAAAATAAAAAGATATCTCTTTTTTGTAATTACTTACAAAAGTCAACTACCCTTTGAATTGTTATGGTAAAACTTGGATACTTGAAAGATATTTTTCCAACATGTTACTACAAATTGACACACACTTATTTCACAACATGGCTACCTTTAAATTATGTAAATTGATATATGCAAAACATATATATTTTTGTAATTAACATACCTTCATTGCTTCCACCTCACGTTTTAGTACTAATGTATCAAATCTATCAATATCTCGTGGTACGACAAATGTCCGCACTTCAGATAACAATGAAAACTGTAATAAAAAAAATAAAAATGTTCCTTTATTAACAAATAAAAATTTCCCAATACAAAAATGCTCAGTAAACTTATCACTTAATGGTACAAGGCAGTGCGCCCTCTAAGCCGATATGACAGGACGATGACGCACAAAGATTTGATGTGATGTAACTAGTTGCGATAATTCACTGATACAATCATGCATTGATATAGTGATCATAAAAAACATCTTTACATAGTTATGTAAGGCCACACCGACTTAATTTTATGAATGACATCCGTGTGCGCATTATTTTTTTGCCTGTTCTAAAAAAAAAAAAAATCTCCGGTGACAAGTCTTCACAGATCGGTTTTCTGTCCGGAACTTGCCGACTCATATTGTCTCAAAGTGCCGGCTTGTTGTAAAACCGGGTTTTGGGCTACCTCAAAACGTGCAATTTTGTCGTAAATGATCTTCTGCACATGCGTATTGAGTTGCCGGGAATTCCAACATGGCGACAACGGCACCAAAAAACGTGAGCATAAAAGTTCAGAGGAAAAACGGAGGGATTGTTGTAGACTGGTACGCAATTGACCTCGGCCAGGGAGATGTGGAGTTTACACGACTATACGAGAGATTGGTAGCAGCAAGCAAGTTTCGCCCAGACAACTTTAAGGACATACTATCCAGAGTGGCTGTCCCGCCTTTCTTCTGCAACATGACTACATGTACTAGAGCTTGTCTGAAATGATTATACCTATGACAGTAATACAGTACATCAACATGTGCTTTCTACAAATAAAGACTTCTTGTTTTGTTTTTTTTGAAACACTGTGTTCTGTGGTTCAATTTCTAATACCAGCTCCGTAAGCAGCATTTTTTTTTTGGCAGGATTTTTTTTTTCGCCCTCTCGCATTAGTTTTGGGGTCTCCAGAGGATGTCATCCATAAAACTAAATCAGTGTGGCCTAATTTGGTAAACAAAATTTAACATTTTATAAACAAAATATTTATATGGTCATCTACAATATTATTTTTTTTCTTGAAGACAGACCTCTCCGCCAGTCAAAAGCTGGCTCATTTTAATTACTGGGATTCCATTTTGACTTAGGATGCCAACAAAATCAGTCTTGTTGGAGGGCACACTTGTAAGTAATTTACATACTAATTTGTTGAGAAAAACAAATTTGGGCCAAAATATCTTGCTAATTTTTTGAGAAAAAATAATTTGGAAATATACACTATTGCATCCCTAAATAAAATAATACACCACTTAATATAAAGGAGGGTAAAAAGGAAGACTAAGTATAGACTGAGACCCCCCCCCCCCTCCTCCAGACTCACAAAATGAAGCAAATTGCTTTTGTGAAATAAAAACTAACCTTGGAATGTGTATTGAGAAGCTCCAAAAGAGCCATAACGAGGTCATCGACACTGATATGAGTACGCTGGTATTCATCTAGATAGTACTTCATTGTACAACGCTCATTTTCATTCAGTAGGTACCTGGCTTGTTCTTCTATCATACTCCATGAATGTGTTGATAAATTACTACTCCACATCAGCTGTGATCCCGCTAATCCTTTAGTAAATTTAGACTGCCAATGTAAAGGAGAAACATCTGAGTTTGACACTGATTCATACAAACAATCTGTATGTGGTACTGCCATGTAAAGACAATTTTTATATTTTAAGATCTCATTATATTGTTATGACTTAATTATCATCAATCAGGAAAATAGGTGAGAAATAAGTGTATAGCAACTAGCAGTGTCAGCAAATCACCATGGCAACTAGCAGTGTCAGCAAACCACTGTGGTGCCTAGGTATTATTCAGCAAATCACCATGGCAACTAGCAGTGTCAGCAAACCACTGTGGTGTCTAGGTATTATTCAGCAAATCACCATGGCAACTAGCAGTGTCAGGAAATCACTGTGATGCCTAGGTAATATTCAGCAAATCATCATGGCAACTAGCAGTGTCAGCAAATCACTGTGACTAGGCAGTGTCAGCAAATCGCTGTGATGCCTAGGTAATATTCAGCAAATCACCATGGCAACTAGCAGTGTCAGGAAATCACTGTGATGCCTAGGTAATATTCAGCAAATCATCATGGCAACTAGCAGTGTCAGCAAATCACTGTGAATAGGCAGTGTCAGCAAATCGCTGTGATGCCTAGGTAATATTCAGCAAATTACCATGGCAACTAGCAGTGTCAGCAAATCACTGTGATGCCTAGGTAATATTCAGCAAATCACCATGGCAACTAGGCAGTGTCATCAAATCATCATGGCGACTAGGCACTGTGTCAGTAAATCACCATGGCAACTAGGCAGTGTCAGCAAATCATTATGGCGACTAGGCACTGTGTCAGTAAATCACCATGGCAACTAGGCACTGTGTCAGCAAATCATTATGGCAACTAGGCAGTGTCATTAAATCATCATGGCGACTAGGCACTGTGTCAGTAAATCACCATGGCAACTAGGCAGTGTCAGCAAATCATTATGGCAACTAGGCACTGTGTCAGCAAATCATTATGGCAACTAGGCAGTGTCAGCAAATCATTATGGCGACTAGGCACTGTGTCAGAAAATCACCATGGCAACTAGGCAGTGTCAGCAAATCATCATGGCGACTAGGCACTGTGTCATCAAATCATTATGGCAACTAGGTAGTGTCATCAAATCATCATGGCGACTAGGCACTGTGTCAGCAAATCACCATGGCAACTAGGTAGTGTCATCAAATCATCATGGCGACTAGGCACTGTGTCAGCAAATCATTATGGCGACTAGGCACTGTGTCAGCAAATCATTATGGCAACTAGGCAGTGTCATCAAATCATCATGGCGACTAGGCATGATAGAAAATTTGAAAATAGCAACATTTCATTATTTTTTAGAGACTTACCGATTGTCTTTCTAATACACAGTCACCATTGGACAATTTGTTGGTGCTCATGACAGAATTTGACCTTGACCCCATTCCTTCACCCATCTGAGACAGCTGATCTCCCATAATCCACTGCGTTTGGTCATAGGTAGTTCGTGCATAAGGTAACTTGCCCACATCCTTAACTGTCATAACCATTAGTTTGGAAGACTTCAATATGTTCACAGCTTCTTGGTGCTCAATGTCAAGAAAACTTATCCCATTAACATCCAAAATTTGATCCCCAACCTGTGAAAAGTTAATATTTATGCAATTTCACAGGATATATGGTAAGCACTTTTTCCTTGACTCTTGAGTATAATATGAAATAGTTTCATCTAGATTTGTTTTTCTTCAACTTGAAAGTAGATTTTTTTCCTATTGTTTTTTTCTAAAATTCTGGCAAAAATTCCAAAACAAGCTGTTGTGTGACAAATACATTTTTAACTGACACACCTGATGAAGAGACACAAATATATTTTTTTATTTAGTCTAAATGGAAAAAAAAATACTTTTCAATGATCAAGGGTAACTTTCATTACCTTTTCATAAAATAAAAATTACATTTTTTAAAATTTGTTTTCGAAAATTGATTAATCTTTTCACCACCTGTTCTTTCTTTTCATCACAAATTTACAAAATAGTTTGTAGTCTCCATTTTTTGGGATTGGAACAAAAACAGGCATATTTTTTGAGTAGAAACTGATAATTGATTCAAATTTTGTCTGTTGGCTCCAAAATTAGGATTCCTTTCCAGAATATTGAATACAAGAAAAATGTGTAGAAAATTTTGGGGCAGATAGTATGGTAAAAGATTCTAGAAAAAAGACAGGCAATATGTTGCACCCAAATTACCTTGAGACCCTTGTTGTCAGCGACAGAAAACGCATCAACACCGGTGATATAGATTCCTAAACCAAACTCTGTGCCACCACGTATCATTAATCCCAAACTCTGACCATCTTGTACATTCAAATTTACCTGAAAAACAAAAAAGTTAGTTTTTAAAAATATTTCCCCATAATGACCATTATCGATACGTATACTGCGAGGTTATTACAAGGATACCTCAAAGTATGCACGAAGACAGTACAGCGGGAGTATCGACCGACGTACAGCAAAGGTCGATGTGATGGCGTACTGTCTGAGTGCATACTTTGAGGTATCCTCATAATAACCTTATTATTATACTTCTTTTCCTTTCAAGGATACATCATGGAAATGCCGATTATCCAAAAAGTTTAGAACGAAATCAGCGAACTTCATTGTGTGGAGTTCGGTCAAACCCTGGTGGCAGCCATGTTTGTTTTTATTGTTAGAGGACGCTTACGCACATAATCATTCCATATTTGGAATTCACATTTCCTTATATGATAGGATGAAAATACTGCAAAATTACAGCACGCTGTCACTTATGGCGTTACAGATGTATAATAATAGAATTTATATACTGGGGTAAGGATTTACTAAGAGAAGAATATGTCTGGGGAGCATTTAACTTTGATATCAGTAAATACAACATTAATAGTGCAAATGACAAATTCATTAATACCTTGTTTTCAGATAAATTAGCTTTTGAACAAATGCACGTTAAGTTCTGTAAACAGATTCTGGGAGTTCACAGAAAGGCAACTAATTTGGCATGCAGGGGTGAATTCGGTAGATACCCACTTATCATTGATATTTGTACTAGTATGATGAAATACTATCAAAGATTTAGATGTGAAGATGTTAAAAACACTATTCTCATTGGGGCTTGGAATACAAGCAATTCAATAGAGACTGGTCAGTGGTTTTGATTTGTTAAAAAATTGTTAGATATTAGTAATTTAAAACCAGCTGACATCAATAATCCAAGTTTTGGTAATCAGTTCAACACAAAATTAAAGCAAATTTATTATGACAAATGGTATTAAGAAATCAATAAAATAGCACATAATAAATTAAAAACATATAGTTTATTTAAAAATGACTATGCAATGGAGAAATATTTATGTGACATTAAATCTGCAAAACACAGAGTGGCAATGACTAAGTTTCGCCTGTCTGCACACAAATTACCTATAGAGACAGGAAGGCACAAAGGTATTCCTAAAGAGAACAGATTTTGTACAAAGTGTTCAAATAATGAAATTGGGGATGAGTTACATTATATCTTTTTCAAATTAGTTGTTTTAGAAATGATTTTTTTACAACTTTATTTATGTATGCACCAAATCTTGAAATCATAGAGGATGACAATTTATTTGCAGAAATGTTTTCAAGTACCGATAAATTTATCTATTCAGGCTTAGCCAAATTTGTTTTTAGTATTTTAGAGCTTTTTTAGTCTAGTTTATTTTAGTTTAGTAGTTATGTAATTTTTCTCTCTTGTTCTTGGTCATGGCATTTTATATGTTCCCGTACCAAATAAAATTTATCTTATCTTATCTTATGAAACTTTTATAACCATGTATTTGGTGATATGTGTAAGGAAGATCTCATGGGAAGAGAACTCACACAATTTCACACTTTTGTAAGCTTAATTTGTGTGCATTATTCAAATGTAGTTCTGACCAATAGCGCCAGAGATTTCAGTGGGTTAATTTCGTAATCAGAAATAAGCTGCATTCAAAATGCAAAACGCATGTATTGCAGACTTTGCAAATAAGCATGGACACTACCAAAAATGGTATGAGATGAGCACAAAAGAATTATTTCACAGACAAAATAATTTACACTAGAATTATTAGAAATTAAATTTTACAACTTCAGACTAGTACACCCTTGCATTCCCTAATTTTATAAATCTTTGTTGATACTAAATATTAACTTTATAACTGTTTAAAACTTATAACCATGAATGCAAACATGTGGTAGTCCTTTCAATGAAACTGTTTTCCTAACTGTCCTACACCTCCGTAACTACTGATACATGTATTAATTAAATATATCAAACTAATTAACTTTTGACTAGACATATGTGGTTGATTAGAGAATTAATAGACAATTTGCATGATTCAGTGTCACATGGTGTATTACTCTCATAATTATCTGCATTTTTGTCATCCTAGACTTGTTCGTACTCAGATACTTGTATACTCAGATTATATTCCAAATATTCATCTGATATAATACCAAAATTGCTCTAGATAAACTTCCAATATAAAGTACTGAAAATTCTTAGAAATAAAAAACATACGAAAAAACATCCAACAAAGGTAAGTAGAGTTCTGGAAGTTGAGTGTAACAAATGATAATAGAAAACTGAGAACGTATATAAAGTTTAAAGACTCGTACACTTTTGAACCATATTTGCTTTTATGTAATCTGAAACATAAAATCTTATTGACTCGTTTCAGAATAAGCAGTCATGTATTAGAAATTGAGAAGGGTAGACATACCCAACCCAAAATACCTTTAGAAGACAGAATCTGTAAGCAATGTTCCCTGATCAAAATTGAAAATGAAGAACATTTCTTCATGGAATGTCTTAGGTACCAAACAGAAAGACAAAAACTATTTAATAATATCAGTATTCCAGAAGAATTGAAAAGTGATAACCAGATATTTAAATATATTATGAGTTCAAGATAAGACGTACTAATGAGTTAAGTTGGTGAATACTTATACAAAATATTTGAAATCGGAAATAATAATAACTGACATTTTACTTTAGTTTTATATGTATTGTACTTTATTACTAACATTTTATTGCTGTTCAACCAATGGAAATTATTTCCAAGGATGCAATAAATTCATTATTATTATTATTATTATTAGAAATGTGTGGACGCTTTGTACAAATTTAAGTTAACATGTGAGTTGTTTATAGTGTACATCTTGCACAACTTTTGAACAAGAATGCAGCTTTACTGACGTAATGGAACAGCATTATCCGACACAGTCAAATCTTTGATATAATCAATTGTGACACAAAATGTTTGAAATGGCAACTCTACTACTGTTAACAGCTTTTAACAATCAGGACATATAGTGTATATAAGCTGTCTGAGGAAGGAGATCAAAATCAAACCATCTGTTTTACGCCCTCAGAGCTTCAAGGAGCTACTTAGTCCTCTGCCAAGCTCCGGGGTACTCTATGCTAAGTGCAAATTTATGCAAGAATATTTATGAGCTGAAAGTTCAGTGCGGTGCCTCGTTTTCGCAAACAGATTGTTTTACTTCAAATAAACATGAATTGCTGTAAAATAGGACAACCAAAGTAAATAAAAAATTCCTGAACACACATTTTTAGGACATTGTAGCTAAACCTGTTTCTTGGTGTCTGTCACGAATGTCAAACATTAAATCATGTTTATGTTGTATGTCGTGATGGTGGCGTTTTGTGTTTGTCTTACGGCGATAGATAGGCAATGTTGTTTTTGGCGATAGATAATTGTTAAATATAGAGTGGCAAGATGTTTCTTTTAGTCAGCACTAGGGAAGCGGACTTTGATAGAACCCGATCTGAACGTTCATGTGATCAAATGTGGATGTCCGATCTTGTAGGTACCACAGTAAGCCATTGAATAATATTGCATCATGGGAGTTTGTGATCTATTCTGGAGGACGTCGGTTCGCCGTTGTTGGCAGTATACCATTTTTTTACGTGTCTACTAATCACGCGTTTGCAAGTAACGTTAGAACAATACACTGTGTATTGTCATACAAATTAATGTATTGTGATCTACGGAATGTGCATCATAAAGATAATTCTATTGGCCAATTCCGGCCTACTGCAGTTAACGAGTGGGGAAACTCGCCAGTGAATGACATTCCCGATTTTGGTTCTGAACTGGATGTGCCTTCTAATTTATGTTACTGGCTACAGAGGTGTACTGCGGTGCAAGGGAATCCACCCGGACCACTCTCCTTCTACAAGTTACGAATATTGGACAGATAAACTCTGTAATTGATTGGTATCGTGCTCGACTGAGTGTGCAGCGTGTATTCTACGACTACAGTGCTTCTGACTGCGTTTTGTAATTACCGTCGTCGCCACCGTTAGCAGAGACTCGCTGGAAAATACACCGTTATCACGCAAAGACCCGTTTTCATCTAGTTTAAAGAAACTGTATGTAGGTAGGGCTGTGTCCGATCGCCAGTATATTATTTGCGTCCGTTGTTTGTTATGTACGTTTGTCTCTTAGTTTTATGCATGCATGCAAGATTCTATGTTAGACAATTATTTACATTATCGATTTAGGCATTTCCCCGTAATAGTATAACGTAATCCACTACCCCTTTATAGAGGGTTTGGCATTTCTTGCCTACCCTTTTCCCGTGTGGAAATATTACAATATTATTACTGAATTATATTTCTAGTGTTATATTTTTGTGTAACAAAACAACGTGTACCCCACTACCCCTTGTAACTGGTCAGGCATTTCCTGCCCATCTTTTAGGTGTGTGGAATAAAGTACGTTGTTTAAGCCTTACTCGTGTAGCGTGTACTTGTTGTTTATGTCGCATATAAATTATACAACTGTCCTAAGTTTCGAATTATTAAAGGACCCAGTTCACAGGGGTGTTATGGGTGTCATTTGTTTGGGACAATTTGAAACCTTAGTTCAACCCAACTAGCACCCTGTGACAGTGTCGCATAAATAAAGTATTTGCTTATTCATCAATGCTTTGATAAAATAAAGAAATAATAAAATGATAATAAAAAATAAAACACTAAAATAAAATAAAAACTTGACTTTGCTGACAAAATAGAAACTACACATCTCTGTACAATCTGGGTCAGAAGTTCAAATTTTCTTCTTAATCAAGAAATAATATCTCCTTTGCATAGATTTCACCAAATTATTGGTGATGTAAAATATCAGCTGATTTGCATTATATCTTGCACTGATTTGAATAAAAAACAATTACCCTATTTCCAAATAAACAGAACTTAGTAGAAATAAATATTTGTACTTTACCAACAAATCGGAACTATGCGTCCCTTTTAGAATCTAGATCTGAAGTTTACACTGTGTGAATTTAATTATAGTCGCAAGACACGTTCGTAGACGCACTGTCATTCGAACAAACGGGGAATCAATGACAAGACATGGTTGGCTCTCCGAATTTTGAACCAATTTCTTTTAATGTTTTATTTTTTTTGAACACAGATATCTGGTAATTACTCTTTTTATCAATTGACTAGATGAACCTGTTTATATTCTGACAGAACAAAAGATGTTTTAATAGCACGTGACCAAATTAATAGCTAATTAGTGAATTAAAAACTAATTTGTGAAACCTCATCTTCTGCGGGGCTCTGAGGAGCTCTGGGATACCAGGCCGGAAACCGATGGTTTGATTTTAATCACCTCCTTTAATCAGGTGATCCTGTCTGTTATAATATGTATAGTGGGTATTTATTGTGACAGTCTTCACTTTAGGGTATTAAAGTAAAAATGTCATTACAATAGTTATATAAAGACAGTATTACTTTTCAGGGACACTAAGTCTTAAAGTTTACGAATGTTGCAATGATCTAATATTTAAATTTGAAATCAGTGAATAAACACTAAAACAAATTTAAATGTAATAATAATAACACATCAAATAATTTGTTTGCAGTGTACCTTTCTCTCATCTCCATCTTTGAGTAAATTGAGTCCACTTCTACGACCCACCGACTCATTCATTTTGGGTCCTGTGATGGCAACATCTGGTGGCGGTGAGACACTGCGTCCTTCAGGATTCACCCATGTGTACTTTTGTTGTGAAACAAATGATCCTGGAACTCTCCCTACAGACTTTACCAGTAGTGATAATGTCGCAGACACTCTTAGTATCTAACAATCAAAACACAAGATTTAGGTTATACACAAGTACAACAGAACACTGACAATAAAATAGTTATGTACTATGATACACAAAGTTATTATCATTCTGAAAACAAGTTAGATAATAAATATTTCTTAAAAAAACATATAATTATTGTAATAAATTGTAACACATGTACCCTGGTTTCTGGATACAAATGTATTGTTATGCAAATTGGAATACTTGGTCATTTGAATATTAACTTTTCAAGGTACATGTATACATTGGTTGACTCCAGGTTAAATCCCCAATAACTGAGTGTTGAGTTGTATGTGACTTCTGTGTAATCACATGCAGCAATTCAATACTATTAACACACATTAAATAAAAATACCCCAATTCAGCAGTTGTACAACTATTTTAGCAAACATTCAAAGAGACTTGTATAGGGAAAAGATTTACACATGGAGTTCTATTGTAATTGTTACTACCGGTACTTCTAATTACATCAAGGATGATGAACATAACTACTATGGTATGTATTCAGTATATGAAATCTGACAGTTCACTAATTCTATAACCAAATATTGATATCAGAATTAATTGTGAAATTATAATTTTTGAAATGACAAATTGCTTTTCTAATTACTATGGCAACTTTAGTGCTGATTATTTTCACTCTGTTAAGGTGACATTAACAACTCCCTAGGCAACATATGATGAGTTGTTGTAGCTTTTCCTAAGTGATAAATTGTATCTAGAAACAATGTTTTGTTTTCTTGCAATAATTTGGTGTTTAACCTTAATTCAAATCTGATCTCAGTAATTAAAGTGCAAGCCCAAGAAAGTTACTATTAATGTCAAAATGAAATTTATTAAATAAAATGCGATGCTAAATATTTCTGGAGTAAATGATGGTGTTGTTGTAGGCAGTTAATTTATTTAGTTAAATAAAGCATGTAATGTATCAAATTTATGAGTGATGTGTGAAATGATTGACTCAACAAAATACCAACACCATGAGTAAAACAATATGAAACCCTTCAGTTGTCTTGTAATACCTCACTATCATGGTTTGCAACAAACTAGATGTGATGTAACACACAATATAATTTTATTTTTCTACATCTTGTCATTTCCTTCAATACTAAATTACACACACTGTAAGTGAATTAGAACTTGACTTCAGTCCTCTACATTGTGAGCTGTGGCTCAGGAATTAGAACTTGACTTCAGTCCTCTACATTGTGAGCTGTGGCTCAGGAATTAGAACTTGACTTCAGTCCTCTACATTGTGAGCTGTGGCTCAGGAATTAGAACTTGACTTCAGTCCTCTACATTGTGAGCTGTGGCTCAGGAATTAGAACTTGACTTCAGTCCTCTACATTGTGAGCTGTGGCTCAGGAATTAGAACTTGACTTCAGCCCTCTACATTGTGAGCTGTGGCTCAGGAATTAGAACTTGACTTCAGTCCTCTACATTGTGAGCTGTGGCTCAGGAATTAGAACTTGACTTCAGTCCTCTACATTGTGAGCTGTGGCTCAGGAATTAGAACTTGACTTCAGTCCTCTACATTGTGAGCTGTGGCTCAGGAATTAGAACTTGACTTCAGCCCTCTACATTGTGAGCTGTGGCTCAGGAATTAGAACTTGACTTCAGTCCTCTACATTGTGAGCTGTGGCTCAGGAATTAGAACTTGACTTCAGTCCTCTACATTATGAGCTGTGGCTCAGGAATTAGAACTTGACTTCAGCCCTCTACATTGTGAGCTGTGGCTCAGGAATTAGAACTTGACTTCAGTCCTCTACATTGTGAGCTGTGGCTCAGGAATTAGAACTTGACTTCAGCCCTCTACATTGTGAGCTGTGGCTCAGGAATTAGAACTTGACTTCAGTCCTCTACATTGTGAGCTGTGGCTCAGGAATTAGAACTTGACTTCAGCCCTCTACATTGTGAGCTGTGGCTCAGGAATTAGAACTTGACTTCAGTCCTCTACATTGTGAGCTGTGGCTCAGGAATTAGAACTTGACTT
This sequence comes from Saccoglossus kowalevskii, assembly GCF_978046115.1. NCBI lineage: Eukaryota > Metazoa > Hemichordata > Enteropneusta > Harrimaniidae > Saccoglossus > Saccoglossus kowalevskii. The sequence goes on from NC_140657.1 coordinate 5,411,870, forward strand.
CAGTCCTCTACATTGTGAGCTGTGGCTCAGGAATTAGAACTTGACTTCAGTCCTCTACATTGTGAGCTGTGGCTTAGGAATTGGAACTTGACTTCAGTCCTCTACATTGTGAGCTGTGGCTCAGGAATTAGAACTTGACTTCAGTCCTCTACATTGTGAGCTGTGGCTCAGGAATTAGAACTTGACTTCAGTCCTCTACATTGTGAGCTGTGGCTTAGGAATTAGAACTTGACTTCAGTCCTCTACATTGTGAGCTGTGGCTCAGGAATTAGAACTTGACTTCAGTCCTCTACATTGTGAGCTGTGGGTCAGGAATTAGAACTTGACTTCAGTCCTCTACATTGTGAGCTGTGGCTCAGGAATTAGAACTTGACTTCAGTCCTCTACATTGTGAGCTGTGGCTCAGGAATTAGAACTTGACTTCAGTCCTCTACATTGTGAGCTGAGGCTCAGGAATTAGAACTTGACTTCAGCCCTCTACATTGTGAGCTGTGGCTCAGGAATTAGAACTTGACTTCAGCCCTCTACATTATGAGCTGTGGCTCAGGAATTAGAACTTGACTTCAGTCCTCTACATTGTGAGCTGTGGCTCAGGAATATAAATAAATAAATGCTATAGTGGGAGAAAATAAATATAAGCAAGAGACAAAAAGAAAACGTGAAAAATGCATAATTTTTGCACACCTTGTCTTAAAAATGAGCTGTGAATGATTGAACAGTCAATCAGCGCTACCTTTGAAAAAATGTCTGGGTTTTTAAAACAAACATGGCAGCCATCTACAAAATTGTGTGTTATTGTATGGCTGTAGGTTTTGTGTCGAAAACATTATGGAAGGTACCGGTAATCTAGGAGAAGGGAGTTTTAATCCAGATCTTTTATTTCATGCCTTATCGCCATCGTCTATGTTTTGTTTTCAAATTGTCTTCACTTACACTTATTTACTCAACAAAAAGATTGAACTTGCAACAAGTTTTGGAAATGAAAAAATAATCTCGACCACTGCTTGTACTGGAAACGACATATTAGTTGTTTTCCAGCATGAGTAGATGAAAGACTGCTTCATTCCTGTAGAAAACTGTTTCAGTTTGAAAAAAAAAAACATGTGATGATGTGTGATGTGATTTTACACAATAGTTTCACCATTTTGTTTCCAGACTATCCATGACAATCTGAGTTTTGAAACGTTGCATGTGTGAAATATGATGCTACATGTAAGACCATGGTAGGGTCATTGAAACTTGTAATTGGGTACAATTTCTAACATGAAGACTGCGAATATATTTTATAAGGATCTGTGATTTGGTCAAGTTGTAGGATTTTGTTATCAGTATCTCAGACTGTTTCCAAGCTGACTTGAAGGCTAATTATTCACATAATCAAATTACGAGAATGTTTACCAAGTAAATAAATCAAAGAGATCATGGAACAAGGGAGAACAATATCGTCTTCTCCCCTCTACGATTACCTTCAATGATACACATAATTCTCTGCTTTATCACCCATAATAGCACTATTGAAACCCCTTAAGCTGCTATATATATGTTATTGCAAAGGGTGAGATTACTTTGTCACAAGTTAGCTCTAAAAATAATATGTTAATTCATTACATGATCGCTAACAATGTACCACAGTCCATCATCAGTGACTGTGAATGTACGTAAACATACAGTGTGTACTTATGATTCTTGGCTTGGCTCCCAATTTAAATACCTTTGGGGCTAGCATGCTTTGAACAATAGATTGGAATGTAGAAGGCTTGACATGCATGCTTCTGGCCGGATGTGTAGCAAATTTGAAAAGAAATGATTATAGTTGACTGCAGTTGCCAGACAGATCAAAGAAAGCTTAGAAAAAACTCATGTGTGCTAATTAAGGTAGAGCCATGAAGTAGAATTACAGTATTAACTACTGTGGAATACTTTATTTTCGCTGGAATTAATTTTCACTGAAAAGGCTTTTTAGGCGTTTTGTATGGAATTTATTTTTACTGATTTTTGAGTTTAATGTGAAATATAGGAAAAAAATTATATTCGCTGGATTTTATTTTCACGGAATCATCCCTTCAGCGAAAATAGCGAAAACAAATTCTAAGTGAAAATAAAGTATTCTACAGTATATTAGAAGCATATCTTCAATACATATAAATCAAAAATTGTGTTAATTGCATGCAAAATCATTAAAATATGTCTTATTTTGACCATAGACTTGCCTTTACAGTTGGTTGCCTAATTTCAATCTCTGTCAAGTTAAAATATCGGATAAATTTTGTTCAAAGCCATATAGGTGTGAATTAGTATGTGTTATATAACAAATAAAACAATTACGGTATTCGCAAATATCTCAAATCAAAATTAGACCCAAAGCACATCACAGGATTTGTTTGAGGAGCTTTGCCATGATAAATGTTTCTAATCTTATATATGTTATATGAGAAATCATAATAGTTGTTGCCATGGAGAGAAAATCAAAAAGGCAACATTTATACTCCTGGATGAGCGTGTTCCATAGCAGGATTTGGTTCGCATTGTCAGGATATTACCGTACCGTAGGTATTACAGAGAAACAATAGTCTGGTTCCAACACACACAACTGGTGAACGCTATAAATACTGATTCCAGTTATGTCTTATTTTACTGTTAAAATATTTAAAAAAAATTTACTTATGTTAAAAACTTGATTATATTTGTATTTTTAATTATAAATTCTTACAAAAGTGTTGTATATTGACATTGACACTGAAAAGATGAGATTGAGAGAAAAGCTGATGTGTTTTTTTCTGAATTGTCTGAGTAGATCTATACATAAGTCACAATTTATCAGTGTTTGAATCATCTACAAGACATGCATGGCATGGCTTGGCCGTGTGGCTTGCTAACTAAACTGAAATGAAAATGTTTATGTACTAGCAGTTGTTATGAAAGAAACTAAGAATTAGTAAAATAATTGTTACTGAAATCAGCCTAGACATTTGACTGGTTTACAGGTTTATTTATAGTTTGTCACTATCAAACATAAAACATACACTATTAATTGCTACATTGACAAATCTTGAAAAAACGATTACAAATGATAAATGACTATACATTATATTTGAGAATTTTCTTCCATATATGGTTGCCATGGTAATGATGAAGGTCTGATAATTTAAGAGCAAGTAACTTCCATATTGCTATGTGGATACAATTAAGATGAATGAAATAAATGCTTAGTTACATAAAACTGCAATATGGTATTTTTGTAGAAAACATTACTCAGCATCTTACATCATCGATTTATTTGTTCTCTCCACATGCAGCCCTGTGTAATCTGACCTAATTACATATTCTAAGACTGCATTTCCTTAGCAACAGTCACGGTTGCTACAACAGACCATATAAACCTGATACACATACCCAGCAGTGGTTCTTTACTGCAAAGACCGTTTTGATGAAGAGTTTAATCTGAAATTAGTCACTAATGGAACATGTTTTGGTGAATATAAAAATGTACAATACCATTGAGCAACAATTATATGACTTTATTTGTAACTTCTCAATAAAAATTAATATTTAATCTTCAAATTACAATTTTTCTTAGATTTGAAATTTCAAAATACCAAGGTCAATTCTTGTCATCACAAAGTATATTTTTTTTTATTTTTTCAAAGCTTTTGATCAAGACCTATAGCCAATGGGACGTACATTATGTTCAGCTAATCAAATATTAAGAAATTATTTTTTAAATTTACAAAATGATGCACTAGGGGAATATAATAAGGTTTTAAAAGATTAAATGTTCCAACATCAGAGTAAAACAAACAAATTATTTTAAGTAATGCTACCAATGTAGAGATACAAATACAGGAAAAGAAAACTATGACAGTCATCCAGAGATTAATACTCTAACAAAAAGAAATTAAAAGAAAATAACAAATAATGAAGTAAACAAAAGTGCAATAAAGTAACTTATTTTCCACTATTAATTTTTCTTTCAGATTATAATGCAGTGAAAATATACATATATATCTCCATACATTTAGAGATCTCATCAGGCGTTGAGGAAAATAAAGAACCAGATGTCTTATCAGAGATGAATCCAGGTACAGAAAAGACTTTATAGTGTTATACAACAATATAAATGTCTACACATCTATGTATCAACATATAAAGATTTGTATTCATATAAACTTCAGTAGATTTACAGTGCATCAGAAAACCCATTTACATATTTTATAAATCATTTAAAAAAAATAATCAAGCATTTAATTCAAATCTGATTGAGACAACGGGGTATTGGTTAAAATATTTCATGTAGAACTGCACGATTTGTCGCAAAGCCAATCAGATTCTGGTAGATTTTCGGCTACACATGTGAAGACTGGGTCATTTCTTTCAGGAAAGTGTATTTATCTACGATGACGTCAAGGCAATCGTTCTGATTGGTCAACAACAGTTCTCAAATTTATAAATATTTTATGTTCATAAACCATAAATATGAGTTTTCTGTATCAGAACAAAAGTGAATAAAATAAAAGTTGAAGTGTTAGAACTAATATTATAAATTTTGGAAATTAAAGATATGTGGAAACCGATACGTGTTACACATAAAAGACTTGTATATATATATGTACAAATTGAAGAAAGATACAGCAATTAGCCTTGGACATGTGTTTTCTCACTCAAAGTAAAAGACTGAATTCTTTTCATTAAGTTTTAAGTTTAACCAAATACATGTGTATCAATGTCAAGGGAATACATGTATTTATAACTCTTGGCAGTCTACACATATAAAACCAATACTCTGTGAACACAATAGTGAAATAGTACTCGCAGCATGTGATACCAAGTAAAGACCATTACTGAGTTCTATTGTTAGCACACTGACTTTAGTAGTATCAATTCACGCAAACTTGTTAAGACTTGTTTCTTTTGTTTTACTTCTCTCTTAGTTTGAGTAGAAAATAAATGCACACCTGAGTTATTGCACTTTCCCATTAGAATAAAACCAGATGTCATGATGTTTTATCAATTCAATTTACAAGAAAGAAATTTGCCTTCACACGAAAAACGATTTAGAGTTAATTTTGACAGTAATTTTTAAGCAGGAGGTATTTTTCTGCTTGATCAGCTCAATTACATTTTGTTTACATGCATCTGGAATCGTGCCAACGTCTCAACATTTACTTCACTTTGTCCTGAATTTGAATTCAAACTTTCATCAAAAATTGAAATTAAAATAATTAGAAATACCTGAAAATAATTGGAATCACTTATAACTTAGCGATGTATCGATAAATTCAGGACATATACACATTAGCTTTATTTCATTATAGACGTATTTATAATGACCAGGTATGTAACAATAGAAGATATATCTCTATATGTCCGTTTTACAATGACTTGAGTGTCAAATATTTATCATATTTTTTATGAAAAACTGACATTGAATAAATCCATTAAAGATGCAAAATTTAATTAGCCAGGTTTCTTTTTTTCTTCATCAAGAATTGTTCAGAAGAACAATCAAGTTAAATTTCCAGTTTCCAACTATTAATAAAAATATAGTATGTTAAAAATAAGATCTTATAAAAAAAAAATAATATTATAATAATTGTCTCTATAAAAGTGAAGTTACAATGATACATGTATGGCCAAAATATCTGAGCACCCCCCCCCCCCTAAAAAAAAAACTTTTACCATGTAAAATACTTGTAAAATACAGTCAGAAAAATTCTTTCAAAAATCTGTTTAGTACTTAACATCAAAATATGATATTCAATTGATAAAGGAATAATGATATTTTGTTGTCAACAATAAGAACATTGTAATCACCCAGCGTCGGTGTCAATCGCACACAGCGTCTGTGTCAGCCATACACTTATTTTGCTGGTATTGAAATCTGAATATTCATGAGTACCAGCAAAAAAATAACCATTTTCCCAAAAATATAACTTGCGTAAACATGTCACAATAGCGACAACTTTGTTCAAAATATAGCACACGACACAGAGCTGCTCGGCCATTTAAACTATTCAGCGTTATTATTTTACTTGCCACGATTTATAAGCATATTTAACACTGGTATTGAATTTATTTTAAAATACAATAATTCAATTTGGATATTAATTTTAATAAAGGTCAACGGTCAAGTATAGTGGTAACACACCCTGCATCACCACTAGCCACAAACACAATGCAGTAAAATTAATAACAATTTATTTTTCAAAACGATTAAAATACCAGCTTTCAATTTTGTTTCTATGCTTGAACACTTTTTCTCTGCTACTTACACATAGGTTTTTTATAGTTATATTTATATTATTTTTTATATAGTTTATTATAGTTTTTTATAGTTATTATTTTGAGTTAAAAAGCTGTTCAGTGTTATCTCCTGCTCTTATATTCAATGTTGCTATAGCGATTCCACTATTAGCTAATTTGAATTAATTCACTTGTACATATAAATTTTACACGTCGTCAAAATCCGTATACCCACTTGTTCAAGTCAAAAACGATAATACTTTGAGCTTATTTCAAGAAATTCCAAATTGTCATATCCTCTACAAGGATTCACAAGCCAAAGATTGAATTTTTGATGTCCTATTGATTATATTCACCCTGCTACCTATGCATAATAGAATAGAAAGAAAAAAACAATGATACATGAAACAAAACTGCTCTAAAATAAAACAAATATTTTTTTTCCAAAGGCTCTATGTCAATAACAAAATATTATTAAATATAAATCTTTTTCATCATGTTTTTCAAATGGATCATCAGCCTGGAACAATATCAACCTGTTGCTATGGTGATAGTGATGTCAATATACCAGAGGGAAACAACAGTGCACAAAAGCCGCAGTGCAACAGCTTGAATAAATGGATCATAGTCAGTAGCGTTGTAATATTAAACACTGATATTAATTACAATTCAATGTCATTTTTTCGTATACCGTAGATGCTAAATTTGAAAAAAAAATGGTGAAAAAAATGAAGAAAACATGATGAAAACCTGAAGAATAAGAAAATCCTACATTCCAATACTTACTACATGTATGTCGGCATGGCAACTGCATTGTGTGACATCATCTGTTTTGTACAATCCCTACAACTTTGGTGGTATATTACAAATGATATCCATTATCCCAAGGTTTGATGACGACAGATGTGATGTAAATAACAAATTGTCATTCTAATAAATATGTACATTATGTATTAAATGTTTTTTATTTGATACAAAGTTCACAAGATATTCTTTATTTTTATTTGATTTGGTACAATTTAAGTTTTGATTTCCCACAAAAGTTTTCAGTTCATAAGTGACATTGTAATGTTTCTAATACATAATTTTTAATTTACATAATTATCAATTAGTGTAATGCCTCTAATAATTCTCTGTTTTAATCTCATTTCTATGAATAATTGGGATATAATGAACCTCCTGAAATATGAGATTGTTTCCATGGTAACACAATGACAAATTAACCATACATTATGGTCATAGTTCATATATGAAAACTTGGAAATTAATTTTAGATTAAAAAAGTAATAAGATTAAATTTATACCATCAGGCTTCAATTTTTATGAAAATAAAAATAAAAATTTTGTTTGCTATATATCAAAAAAAAATCATTGTTTAACCTTTTCCCCGCCAGTTCCCTCTTTTCATCACAAACTCACAAAATAGTCCCGTTTATAGTCTGCACTTTCCTTCAGAAGATTGGGATAAAAATAGCCAAATGTTTGGAGTAAAAGCTGGCCCCAAAATTAGGGTTCATTTCCAGAAATATCGAAGAATATAAGAAAAAAAATGCGAAAAAATTTGAACGAAAATGTCTGGTAAAGAAAATTTGTTGGCTATTATTTTTTATGGTAAAAATATATATAGACATGCTCCACTGGTTATTAAAAATATATTCCATAATATGTGACGTTATCAGATTCATAAGCAGCAATGATGATAATGAAAACTATTTTTAAAAATGGATCAATAATCGTATTGACTGGAAGCAAATAATATATGATTGTACAACCAACTACATTTAAAAATGACATGTAATTTGTCAACTACAGCATGAACCCACTTATATCACAGTCACATGGAAAGTAAATAAAGAAATAAATACGCATCAAAAGATGACAATTCAGTTAAGTTCAGTCGAATAATCGCTTCCAGCTTGCCAATTGTTATTCTTACAATAGGATTTTTTTTCCATTTTAAAAATAACATCAGTCACAAAGTGAACTGTTATAGTTCAAACAGAAAACTATTTTACAACTAATGGTATTTGAAATTAAGAAACGAATAATTAGCATGGTCAGAACGTTTTTCTCATATTAAATTTGTCATGTATTTTGAACTTGAAATACGGTATATCACCCCCTCCCCTCTCTAGTCCCTCACTATTGTGTTTTTCTTGCTGACTCCTATTCCATGTTAATAAAAATTTAATAGTTAAATGCGATATCCTTTTGTAATAAAAACAAATTTATTTTGAAACATACAAAGCAATAAAATCTAAATGACATTTTTGACCTAAATGAACAACCAATGTAGCATACAATATTATGAGATCAAATACATCAATTCTGCACAATATATTTTTTACCAAAACAAAAATTTTGCATTAAAAGGATTGATACTCCATTTTCCCCCAAATAATTTTCAGAATTAATATTCTGAAAGTGACTTGGTATTGTAAATAGTGCTAAACTTGCTGTATGAATGCTCTCTTTTCTGTGGTGACCTTTAACCTTTTGTTATCACGGTCAATTTTAGAAATTTTTTCTTAGACACAAAAAATTATTTTCATGAAGTCAGTTTACAATTACCAAAATTGTGAAAAAAATGTAAATTCAGATCAGAGACTTTCACCACATTTTAATCTTTATTCTACTTGTTTCCAAATCGAAATCTCAGAAAATTAACGCAGATCAAAATACCTAAATATATTAATTCCTAGCTGTTTACAAAAGTTTACAAAAAGTCTTAAAAAAAATTGTACTGCAATTTAGCGTAAATTGTGCTGGCTTTCTTTCAAGCAATGAATCATGTTTAATATGGTACCATGTGACGAACACATGTAACAAATATGGCGTCACAAAAGTTTACTTTTCACAGACATCATCATTTCACAGATATATCTGTATTCTCTTCCCTTATGTCAAATAAATTTTAGAAATATACAAGAACATTACAAAAATGTCACCTACATTTTAACATGCAAATTAAGTAAGTGAAAGGTCTAAACAGTGTTATATATAGTCAACATTTTCATTCTGTGTAATTACACGTATAATAGCAAACACCAAACTAATTACATTAGTGTACAGACCGCATGTTTTGAAAAAAGTAAACTAGGACCACATGATTTTACATTGCAGCAGCAGCAGCAGCAGCAGCTGTCGTATGTATGGTTCAATGTGACTGTGAGACAGAGAACAGCCTGAATGCTATTTTTATTTCTGAATTAATTAAGCTATATAATACCAACCTTTGCCTGACCTATAGAAATTATTTGTACGTTTTTGTTACTATAGTAAAATGTGCACATACTTCGTAAACCAAGACTTGTAATCATAATTGAAACATTTATATAATAAATTATATAATAAATTTTCAATTCCAAGTCCTTTTTTTATTTTTGTATTGTTATGAACATACAACATTTGAATATAGGTATTTTTGCATGTATTAAAATAGAACATGTTGGTTTCGTACTGGCATGGACAACACACTGATGTTAAATTCAGACTCTAAGACAACTAAATATTTATAGTTTGAGGAAACAAGTATCAGAATACAAAAAGGAAATACTGGTCATTTGAAATAAGGTCAAAATTATGGAGTTACTGGAAAATACTTTATTTTAGCTGAAATTAATTTTCACTGAAAAGCCTTTTTGTTTGTTTTGTATGGAATTTATTTTCACTGATTTTCGATGACTTGAATGTAAAATATCAAAAAAAAGATGTATTTGCTAGATTTCATTTTCACTGAATTAATCCTTCAGCAAAAAAAGTGAAAATTAATTTTAAGTGAAAATAAAGTATTTTACAGTAGTAAGAATATGAAATCAACCACCGGTTGAGACTTACAGGATTTTGTCATCCAGACTAAATTAGATCCTTGCATAGGACAAATATGATCCGGCACTAGAAAATACACTGCCTTAAACATAACCAGGATTAGGTCAATTATCTAGTGTTTTTTTTGTAAAACCTCAGCAAATTTAAAGATCTGACCCTGGCAAGATTTGTTACCATGGAAATGTGTTATACAATGTAGTTAGAAAGTGAGTAAGTTTAATAATCCCACACATTTTAAGCAGAATCCAACATATACATGTAGTTTCAGAGCTCTGTAAACCATTTGAGTGTCACTGTCAACTTTTGGAATCATCTATAAAATGTTTTCGTACAGTCTTCTCTTCCCTACAGGAAATGTTGGTAAGAATTGACAAAATGTTTGATCAAAAACCTAAAAGTAATATCTGAAACTGTCTGTATGGCCAAAATGATGATGAAATTTAGTAACAATTTTACAAAATGTGAAAATATTTGCTCTGAATTTTGGATGGAAAAATATCTTCCACTCAAAGGGATAATATTCCCAAAACTACTACTAGTTCAATTTCCTTGGCTACATCAAAATTATTAATTAAAATTAGGATAACAGAAAATATGAATAAATTAATAATGTAAGTGGGATCAAATCATATAGAGTTAAATATGTTCTTTTATTCAAGTAAAATAAATACTCTCAGTGCAACAAAGGCATTCCATTCATTTATAAATTTCAAAAACAGTTGAATCCAACCAGCCAATCAATGTGCACAGTATGGATATCAACATTTGAAAGCGTTCCAATGTTATTTCAGTTTGAAATGTGAATTTCATAGATAAAGATTAAGGAAATACCTTTGTTGAGGTGAGAGTAACACAAATCATAGTGAAATTGTTTAAGCATGTTGTCTGTGAGTACAGATTGTTGAGTTGACTGACCTCATACTAAAAACACACAATGTTTAGATGTTGCTATGGCGATAGAGTCTCCAGATGCTTTGGGTTCCCGGCAGACATTTTTATTAATATAGCACTTAACCTGAAGTAGTACACAGTATTAAATAAACACCATAAACATACTTCATATATCGAGTCAATTACATGGCGTCTTTTTATCACAACATTTAATTCAAATCTTTCAGTCTTAAAGATGCATTATGGACAAGTTCATGTAATTTTTAATATTGTTGTTTTACACTGATTGTTGATGAATACACTGGACTATGATTTAATACTATATGAAAACGCTGTTCTACAAGAACACATAAAATAATAAAATAATAAATAAATAATAAAATAATAATTATAAATAAATAAATAAATAATAAATAAATAATAAAACTCATGTTTTCTCTGCCAAACTTAGTGAAATTGCTCAAAACATTAAAATAGTGAAATTAAATGCATTTGTTGTTTTAGTAATAACTGCTTATTAATGCTTTTTATTTTTCAAGTAATGAATAATATTGTATATCCTGCAAATCCAAAACTTTCAGTTTATAATAAATTATAATTTCATTTGGTCTACAGTATAGAGTATCAAACAACAATATTGCATCTTTAAAAAAAACTGTTAAAAACTTAGATAAGAAGTAACACAATAGAATACTCTGAATACATATTGTACATCAACTCACAAAAATAAATAATGTGACATTTACAAATGGCACCATGATTAGCCTTATGGTAACATTTTAAATATAGTAGAAGATATAATTATGAACAAAATTAGCATAAAAAAAATAACTTTAGGGGAATTAAAAAATTCAGATAATTTATCTTTCTTAAAATTTGAAAGTATTTTCTTTATGTTTAAATTGTATAATGCAAAAAATGATTCAGTAAACATTCATAAGATGTCTTGCTATTGGCTGATATGTTATGAAATCTACAATATGGTTGAAAACAAACCAATTGAAACAGATGTTATATCTCTCAGAAAGCTGCACAGTATCATTAACATATGTTACCTAAGCTGAGATTATTTATAGACGTCATAGATGCTCCCCTGCATGTGCAGTTGGGATAATCAATATTCAAGATAATCAGTATTCAAGATAATCAATATTCATAATAATTAATATTCAAGATAATCAATATTCATAATAATCAATAGTTAAGATACTATTTTTATTCGCAAACATGCTTACATGAATTACAGAGGAGTTTCTACGGTCAAAATAAGTAATTTGAATGGTTCAGTATACAACATATGTGATACACTCAGTTGATCGAAGATGGTAATTAGAAATTGGGTTAATTGAGGACCAAAATTACGGTTTAAGGAAACTAGGTTTGGGGCTAAATATAAATTTAAAGTAATTTTTTAAAGACACTAGGAATCCCTAATATTTGCTCAGCAAAATGTACTATCAAATAAAATAAAAAAGAAGCAAATAAATTAAGGAGGAATTCAAAAATTAGTTTTTTCCTCTAACATTTTATAATAACCAGTTATGAGGAATAACTTGCCAAAATATCAGGAAATTCCATTCAATATAGATTAGCCATGACACTCTTAAGTGCAGTGCAACACTAAACTGACATGTTCCTTTAATGCCACAATAGCATGTCATGTTTTACAAAAGTTGTCAGTTAATATCTTGTGAACAGTGTACAAACAAGGTGACCATCCATGTGACCTTTACAAAATAGTACATCTTCAAAGAATGATTCAGGATTCACAATTTTAGGTTTCATAAATCTTTTTTTCTGAATTCCACCCCATAAATGAATTCTGTAACATTCTTTACAATAATGGAATAACCCTAGGTTGTGCACCCTTACCTACATACCTATCCACCCTGAATAAAATGGTTTGCTCACCATACCACAGACCAAGAAAATGACTTGTTATTCATACTGCATGTCTTTAGAAATGCATCACTGAAACCATTATGGTCTCAGTAAAATAAACCCCCCAAAAAAATTAATTAATACATGGAGTTATACGTCTATGGTCAACTAATTCAAGTACTGCGGCAGATTTATGAATGTGGATCACAAGTCGTGTTATATTTATTTTTTCAGTGAAAAGTTTATTTAGTAAAAAAAGTCATATTTGGTTTAGTGAGTCAATGTAAACTAAACAGAGTGTACTAAAGGAAGCACTGGTACATGCTGCCTTCTGTGTGATTATAGTCCTAGGTGCTGTGTTTTACAACCAAACATTCATATTTTTTGACATCTAGATGGACTGTGAGTTACAGAAAGTCTGTACATATTCTTAATGTTTTTTATTTTAGTATTTTTTCTGCTGTCCCTATATAATGATGATATGAAATTGTAAATCTATCATATAAAAATGACTTTCTGATCATTTGACTTGTCTATTTCTCAATTTTTGCAGGTATCTTTAATACACACTGGGTTTGTTTCCCTGATCAACTAGAATTATACTGGTGTAAATTTGTAAAAAGTCCATAGATCTAATGTAAGTGATGTATTACCATGGTAACAGAAGACAACTAAATAGGAGCTTAAAAACTTAATTTCTGAAAATATATAGATCAATGTCACCTTGGTGTAAATACTGTGATAGCCAATGAAATCACAGATACTCAGTGTACAGACCCTGTGATAGCCAATGAAATCACAGATACTCAGTGTACAGACCCTGTGATAGCCAATAAAAAAAAAGTTTGAAAAAGCAAAATATAGTACACTTTGATATGTAGGGCACCATCAGAGCAATGCTTCTAACTATGACACACCCAGAATAATTCAATATTAATTAATACTTTAGGATCAAAACTGAGAGATCATTTGCTACATTGGATATTGGTACAGAACAGGACATACAGCTGACAACAGGTGGTCATACAATTACTACAGAAGCTGAGACATTGCCAGTATAGTACAACTTTAATACTAGTAACATATTTACTCTATTAGAAGTACAACTTCAATACTAGTATCATATTTACTCTATTAGAAGTACACCTTCAGTACTACAGTGTTCTCCCCAGGATGTAAACAGCGTGGCGGTACCGCCACAGTGCTTCGATTTGCCGCCACACCGGTCTGACACCGTCACGGTGATTAGCAAGACCGCCACAGTGCTTTTTTTCATTTGGGGATTTCGTCACGCTGGTCGGCCTGACCGGCACTCAAAATTAGCGACCACCACGGAAACGCTTCCGACTATTGTCATATTGTTATTCTACTTACGTACCGATCGACACGCATCCTGCCAGTCGTGGATAATAATTTGTAAACAATAGACACAGTCGCGTGATGTGGTAGCGGCTTTGAACAATACAAGTCAATTTTGTAAAATTAGCATCTCTTTGTTTGTAAGTAAATACTTTCTAACGATAGACGCAGTCTTTAGATTGAAAGCTAAAATTCTTTCAAAATCAATTCCACCCGATATAACATGGGCAAATCGAAGTTCACGATCAGTTTACGCTACTCAAGAAAAAAAACGTGTTTATTGCGTTATTGGGTAAAATACATTTGAACTGTTATCATCGTGAATTATGTAAAAACACTTCTTTCAATACTTTTTTTACCTTTTAAAAATTTCTAATCACCTCTTTCGAAAGCCATCATGCAGTTTTTATCTGAAATTCATACCAAAACATCATGCTACGACATCGCTTTACTTCCGCAATGTAATTTTTATGATCACGATCATTCGGAAAACTTCGGGTTCTACCGGCATTACCATGCGACATTCTGATTGGTAAATGGCGTTTTTGACCCACCGGGTCAAAGGACACTTGCCGGTCAACTAATGCGTCATAACTATCATGGCGGGTCTTAGCCCTGAGTACAGTCCTGTAGGTTGGCCTCCTTCCGTTGATCATTCGGCCCCCACAGTCCTGAGAAGTCGCATAGACCGGGGATTCGACACTATTGTGAAAGAGTGTATCGGGCGATTTAAGAGGCATTCAGCTTTGCGGTTAAAAAATAAGCAGGTCGATGCGTCTAACTATTCTAAATACCTTAACTGGAAGCGAAATTACATAAGATTTCCCACTAGGGTCGATAAAATCGACATTTTCCAACGTCAACCGAAAATATACGCCGCCATCTTGTTCTTGACGCATTCATAAACAAAACGTTGTTTCGTTGCGTAAAACTTGCTTTCGCCAACGTTCCAGTGCTGTAGGTTCATTTTTCGGCCACAAAAAAGGTATTTGTAATCGCTAGATTGGTCGATAGATGTTTTAGCTGGTTACAATCATGAAAACTGCAGAACGGTTCTCCGCCATAAATTTGTAGGCGGGTGTCGAATCCCCGGTCTATGCGACTTCTCAGGACTGTGGGGGCCGAATGATCAACGGAAGGAGGCCAACCTACAGGACTGTACTCAGGGCTAGGCGGGTCTGTGTTTTCCACCGAAGTGATCGAGTGATCAAAAATAATTTCTCCCGATAAAACTAGCTCAAATTTTATGTTTTTTTTTCATATAAAAAAAGAAGTATTTAATTTGTGCATGGCATCATGACCGAGTAAGAGGAATTATTGGTATAACCGGTGTACATGTATAACATCGCGAAGTAAGTTATGTCACGTCGTAACTTTGATCGTTTGGAAGTGTTATTTGTTCGTTCATTTACTGTAAATGTAAACGTTAGAAGCTGATGGTCGGAATAATAACCAACAATCCGCCAAATAACTACATAGTCGATTTTTTGAAGGAGAATTTTGCAGTAAATAAGATCATGAAAGAGGTGAACATAATCCTGGCTCAAACGTTTCAAATGAGTTTCATTTAACCTTTTACAGTTTATTTGTTTCTTTTTAGTCTGTAGCATTTGCATTTCAAGAATGTTTCATTTTTAAATTCAAACTCTTCTAAATTGTGAAACGTAATATTTTGACTCAAAAAAAAAAAAATTTCCCTGTGACGGAGCTCATTAATATTACAAAAGTGCCCAAAATAAAAGTGTTTATAACACTGTGTGAAGCAAATAAATATCTGCCACTTTGTTTTTAAAAATATATGTTGTTTATTGTGTGGGTGTAAATGTGCTTTGGTCAATTTCTATTATTATGTAAATTATATGCAAATTATATGCAACCTAGGCCGCCACAGTGGTTTAAATTCCTGGTGAGAACACTGTACTAGTACCATATTTTCTCTAATGAAAGTACACCTTCAACACAGTTTACCATTACAAACCTATTATTGCTATTTGTAAAGCAAAGCAATCACTATGGCGATACAGCTGGTTGTGTTGCATTTCATTTATAGTATTTTAGCTGGATTTTCTTTTTCTGATATTATTTTGGATGTTGCGCTAACTCAAAGAAATATGTATATTCTGGTGTCTTTGGTTTTGATAATTGCAAAAACCAGAGAAAGTGATGTGCACAGCATTATATTATTTTCTGTATTTGTGTAACCATAGATACTGAAAGAATGATGGAATCAAAGTTTACACAAAATAAAAATGATTTTGTGAACTAGCAAGCAGTAGATGCACATTGTTGTACAGTATGTTATACCAGTGTTTATCTCCATCAAAACAGGACCCTGGTTGTCCAAAAATAACTCATTCTGTTGGTGATGACGCCAATCCAATTAATCCAACAAGTCTGCCCTTTTGTATGCAAGGAATTATAAAATTCAACCCCAAATAAATTATTCTCAACTAAAAATAATACATTTGATTTTAGTCCCTTAAATCATGCAAATATCTAATTCGTTGTACTTAGCAATTACTGGAGGATATTGTTCTGTTACACTTGCTGCAACTTGTTACATTCATGTGTACTGTTAATTGGGTTAATTTAATTTAAATATTATTGTCAGTTTTTTTGTTTGTTTTTTTACAAATAATAGAAGCCTGTGTTACATTGATATTAATAAAATTTAGTAAACACACCACATTTTGCTTCTTTTGGACCAGATAAATATTAAAATGCACATTTTCAGTGATATATCATTATACACGCATTATAAGCACGACCTCTCGGCCATCACATCACATGCTGGTAGAATTCAATGGAGAAACACTATAAAATAAAAGTATAATAGAGAGTGACTCACCCGAGCAGCTTCCTCGTGTGTTATCCTTTCAAAGGATATATCGTTAGCTCGTAGTATCTGATCGCCGGGTTGCAGCCCAATGCGTTCTGCCGTACTGTACGACTCGACGAGCGAAATGAAAATACCGACGCCGTGTTCACAACCTCCCCGTATACTGAACCCTAATCCATCCTCGGGGGGAGGGGACTTTTTCAAAATAACTTTCCGGACGTCCTTGTACGCATCAGCGGGAAATGTTTGTCCGGACGATTTTTTTACTGTTTTACCGTGTGGTTCTGTTGTTCTCTTGTTGGCGTTTCGACCTCTCGGCGGCAAACTCGATGATCTATTTATGCTGCCAGGACGGGGGAAGAGCCCGTCTGTGTGCCGCCAGTAAAGCCGCTGATCGGTCGTAGGAATGACCTGCCCCAGCATATAAAACAGATAACGTTTTTCTGGTGTGTCTAAAATAACTCGCAGAGCCTGGACTAAGTCATACACATTCCGCCGAGCATGGTAGTCGTTCAGTGCATGCACAAAATATGCCCGATCTCCTTCATTGAGTAAGTTGTTGAGAGCATCGTGAAGACGGCGAACGTTAGTGGAAAGGGTTCGCCTACCAATTGGTGTCGGTGACGGTGAAGGATCTCTCCATGATCGACCGCTGTATGTGCTCCGTGGCAGAGTCGACATGTTTATTCCTCCTGTACACCCACCTGTGATGAAAACACGGAAAGGAAGCCCTTGCGGTACTTCACTTTTATATCACCCGACAGCAAAAGTAATCCAGAGCAAAGGCACAATCAAAACGTCGGGTCATTTTACGGCGAAAATCGCGATCGCAGAAAAAAATATTCGTGCCACTCGCACTTTCACAACGAAAACACATCGCGTTCTATGAATCTACGCAGGATGATTACGCAGTCGTCTGGCTAAATGAAAAGCGGACCGCTGATTGGTCAATTGATTGATTGAGTGGCAACTGAAAATATCCGGCAGACTGTTGCCTCCGTGCAATTTCTGTATCGGCGGCTACACTTCACAGTACATACTAGTAAACGAATTCTACTCGTTTTATTTTAATTCTGTTTTTCTAAATAAATCGCTTGAGCGAAATACAGCGGACTCAAACTAAACATGATTCCCTGTTGTCCCTATTCTCTTGTCTCAACGTAAATCGAGGTGAGCTTATTTAGACACAGAGGGCGCTCTTTAAACAAAAGATAACATTTTCAAATCACAATGGAGAATACTGCTGTAGTCGCGCTCTTTACGGGTCTATACATTTCAATGTTCAGACCTAGTTTCGTTCAAATAGTACGCTATTTAGGGTGTATCATACTTTCGATTCAAATTTAAGTTTAAGATTAATTATATGTTTAATGTTTAACAGCAAATTGGTAAACCACAAACTCTCTATTGTAAAAAATATATTACTTTGATCGTTGTTTTAAAATTATTGCATTTTTTGTTACTAATCCATACCCGGCTAATCCCCAAACAAAGGCTTTTTTGAAAAATATACAATAACTTTATTTAGTCCGAGTAATCATAGTAATATTGCATTTTTTTTGTTTCATGCAATATGGAGCCAAAATTACCGCTGTCGTACCAAATAAACGATTATGTGGTGACATGTTTTGATATTCAAACACGCATATGTAGTTAGTCATTTGGAAAATGAATGTTTGGTCGACCATCATTTGCAACTACGATGATAACTTTCCGTTTTCGAAATTGTGCAATTCTTTTGTTTAAAACAAAGAAAACAACTGATTTTGACTACTTCATTCAAAAACACCGTAACTCCAATGTTCAATCAGCCAAAAGAAACCTCTCGTTCAGATGGGAAATTCAGATGTGTTGCGCTAACGTGTGGATTGTTGTCACATGGTATTAGAAATATTCTAAAATCAAGGAAGGACCAATCAAAATTGACCATTGTTGAAGATACCCTCTGAAATGAAATTAATTCTAGAAAAAAGTTGAAGGGAAAAGTGTATCTTAATTAACATGATACCTTTTATCTAGTGCTGCCAACGTTTTCATACTGTTAACATATTTATTTTCATTGGCATGTAATTTCACTGTTTTTAATTTTTTGATGCTTTGAGCAATTTCGTTGGCAAAAAATTAAAGAGTTAATTTAGCAAATATTATATGTATAATTAATGCGTTTACAGTATGGAATACTGTGGCTACAGAGGGCGTTACTCTCAATACATTTGTATAATGTTTTACATTTCCCTTGGTGCAACAATCTTAGTATGCAACACGTGGCGTCGCCGACATAGACCATAAAATGTGAACAATCAATGTATCAGTGTATATACATTTAAATTTATATATTGAAAGCTTGGATATAGAAGAACAGAGACGAAGATATCTACTTACGGCGATATAGTAGTAAATGTATGAAGATAAAAGTAATCCTTCAGTAATAGCCGGAGGTACGACGTACCTGGCGATGACCTCTTCCCCGTATTGCCAAGTACAATAATAGTCTAGGATAAAATTACTATGAAAAGATATTGTGAAAACACAATGAAGAAGAAATGGAAAAACACAAAAAAGTGTGACATTAAGTATTCGTAAAATATATACAGCAATCCCTGAAGATGATTCTTTGAATTATTAAACGAGCTACTGTATCACTTCCGGCATTCTGCAATATTGGACCCATAGATGTTTATAAATTTTTACTAATGTAGAGACAAAGTTAAACTAAAGTGTGTGATCGCTATTCGCTGTCTCGATTTCCCTTTTCTTTTTTTTTTATTAATTATTTTCTGAACGTGGTATATTTTCATACCGGCATTTTTTAATTGGCAAGGAATGTGAATAAATACTATTTGTATAGAAATTTATTGGATTAATTAAGTCTCAAAAGTTATTCATTTCTTCTACAGAATGAGAATGAAAGAATTACCAGTACATTACTGGTCACGTATAGTTATTTGGAGCTACAGTTTATCCCAAGTTATTGTCGCTAGGATACAAGACGTTTGAATTACCCAACACTTTCAAGAAACGCAGGTTGTAAATTGATTGAAAAATGGTGGTATGTCTACACATCTAGAAGTGTCTAATTTTTGTTGAAGCATATCTTAATTTATTATTTTTCATATTGAAAATGTCTTGATATTTTTTTAGAAACAGTTTTGTAGAATTACAACTAATGTTTTACTCAATCAAATCAAATGTGTACTCAATATAGCGCTGTCATTATTCAATCATCGTGAGATGAACATTACAGGAATAAGGGAGATTCTACATTCCCATTCTACAAATCAGACATGTAGCACGTCGATTTCTGATGTTTAAAGCGCAGTGGTCGTCGCGCACCGCGTGTACGAATTTCATGTAAATAAACAATGTATTTTACACGCGTTGTATACGTCGCTATGAGTCCCATATCGAACAGGACGTTTCCCACTTTGAAGTTAGTTGCGAACAACTGCTACGTCTATGTACTTTTTTGTTAACGTATCAAGTATCAAAAAGACCTGCCATGAGAGCAGTGTTCTCCCCAAAGCGTTTTAGCGTAGCGGGGCCGCTACTCCATTATTTATGCCGCTACTCTGAGATATTGCCCGCTACTCTGTGGCATTTCCTGTTACTCTTTGTTTTAGCTTGTTAATACACGTGCGAATCTGTTAGTCAGCGTCATCAGCGTCCGGTACTGTGAGCCAAATCAGGTGTGAATGGAAACATGTCAGTGATTACGCAAAGACAATGGACTAATACAGCTTCGTACTTCGACAATAAACACTTTCGCCCTATTTAATTGGGGTAATAGCGAGTATTTTCTCAGTAGCATATTTGGCTGGAAGAAGCAACGATGTCAAACAGCAGAAATATTACGTTGTGGTTCCGCGTAGAACGCCCTGCTGGGCCCCTGGTTGCGAGCGATAAACCCACCAGCAACGCGGTCACCGGTACCCCTGTCGGCAGTGGTACTAAACGTGTCCAAGATGATGTTACAACGAAAAGTGCAAAAAAATAAACTCTAGATTTGATGCACAATGGACAACAAAATATACGTGGCTGAGAGAAACATCCGATGGCAAAGGTAAAAAAAGTATTTATTTGTAGCGTTTTACTTGGAAGCGAGTTTTGACCTAGTTTAGTAAATTTTTGTATGGCTTCATTTTTTGCCGATCGTCGAAACATTTTTTTGGAAACGACCTTCTTTCTGGAAGTTCAAAAATTGTTGGCTACGATTTATCAAAGTAACTAATACTAGTATTGTGTTTTGAAATAGTTGGGTAAAGTTTATCGTGGCAATTTTTAGGTTTAGCGACTTTTCAAAATGGCGGCAATTTGTTTATTTTCGTGTTGATCGTGACGATATTTTTTAAATACAAGTATTGATTCGCTCCTATTTCTTATCTTTTAGGAATGCTGTGACACATATGTGGAAAATTCAACTTAAAAACATCCAGAAATAGTTCTTTGGTATGGAATTCTATGCCATGTATAACTATTACGAAATATGCTATCGATAAACACGCACACTCGGAGATGCACAAGAAGGCCATGTCATTTAATAGAAGTGGGAAGCAAAGAAAATCACGGCGTTCTCAAAAGCTGCAGATCACTGGGCTTCCATGAAAGTCCGAAAAATCAACATTACATAGAAATCACACAGCAGCAGATTCATTTAATCTTCTACATAAATTTGTTAAAAAATAAAGACACATTTTCATCCATACAAGCCTGTCATTATTGTTTTCTTTATCTTCAGACAAATGCTAATGATATGTAAATTATATGCAAATTAGCCGCCACTCTGATACATTTTTCTGGGGAGAACACTGGAGAGGACATCCGGGTATGTCAAAAACTAATTCGTTTGGTAATGTGACCCACGTGACACACATCATCTCTTTCTAGCAGAGTTAGTATATCCATGGACGTACGTATTAGTATGTCCATAGTATATCTATGGTAGGAGGACTATGTCCCCATGAGCTCTCTGGGCACCTAAAACAATTAAACGTTGTTTTATCATCCCATTTGTCGGTTCATTGAAATTCAAAAGTAGGTGGAGGATATTTGCGGAAGTTTATAAATTAAAACTACAGTACGGGAAAAAATAATACCATTGAGTCGACAGAAGGATCGACAGCCTGTGCGAAAAGTACGAGTATGTAAAATTGCCATCGCCGAAAAGGGCGCCCCCTGCAGGTGTTTTAAACCAGACCTGAAGTATGCAAATTAGTGTTATCGATTCTGGTCGCCATTTTGAATTCTGCTTCAGTTTGGGTCGGTGTGTCAGTTGGTCGTTGGATATATATCGGCGGGACTTTCATCCATTTGTGATCGAATACACACGTTTCTAACAACAGGAGGAGCAGCCAGGAAAGTGAATATAATGCTGGGATAGATGAGACGTAAGTTGTCTTCGATATTTACTTTTCAAAGCTTGTTTAGGTTGATCGGACATGTAAGTACTTGTGGAGGTGTGTGCGACACCGAAGAAAACAGTTAGAGTAAGTTTGTTTGTAAGGAGGTCAACATCTATTGTCAAGGAAAACACTATTTCCAAAGGATTTCCATTCAGCCATTATCATATCACCACATGACCCTTGCAACGAATATAGAATGTCGCCTCAGTGGGGGTAAAATGTCGTTCTTGATGACAAATAGGGGTTTCTATTGTCGATGTTGTGACAAACCGTTGCACATTCCCCAGAATGGCGTCAGTAGCAACGAACTTAAAAGCTACAAAGATTGGAAATACAATTATAATTTCATTCTTTTTTATACCATCACCTTATATCACGTATGGAGAATTTCTTGTAGAATAATAAATTATTATATTGCTAAAATTAAAATTATTTAGAATTTCTGCTTCATACTGATTAACGCAAATCTATTTCACAAAATTCACGAGAAATAATTGATGACCACTGGAGATAATTCTAAAAACTATTCTTTGTACATGTATAGATGTGATTGTCCTGGGAAATGTTAGAAATTTCTGCCATAAAACAAAACAAAAAAAGGCAATATTCAAAAACAATTGCAAAAAATATTATAAACCATTTCCCACCAGATACATGTAAATATTATTTAATCAACTTCCATTGATCACTTTTTACAATTCTTTCAAAAAGTAAAATATTTTAAGTATTTATTTTTTCCTAGGGACATTATTAAATGAAAATTGGCAAAATGACAAAATTGTCATGGGTTATAAAACTCACCGTTTGCGCACTCTGAACTATTTTTCATTATATTGTGGATGGATTAAAGCAATAAATATTGCCAAGTTGTTGTTACTTTGCTGCACAATAGCCTACAACTTGTAAATGGTCAGGGTATTTTGGTGATTGAGCAATCAGAAAATGGTGGTGTTAAAGAACAAAAGTTCATAGAGATTCGGTTGCTATGGTATGATCATGATTAAAAGTCACAATAACTATTGTTATTCTGTTTTCGGAGATTATGATAACAATTTGTAGATTTATTTGCCATATTCTGAAAACTAATTTGATATTTGTTCCCCAGTGTGGTTTACTTATTCTCAAATTGGTCCCAAACTTTCAGTTGCAAGGTAAAACCTGAATGCATCTTTGAGTATTCGTGGCAAGTTGGCATCTTTGATAATGTATGAATTCTTGGCACCGTTCCCGAAAGAGTGAACTTTGACCCTACAAGCACTGTCCAAACTTTAATGTCCACTTCAGGTTTCGGCCATGGAAGCAATTGTAAATGTCTCAAAGGTCAAGATAGGCTATGAAGCCAAGTAATGTAGCATAAAATATTTGTAATTAAAACCATTATTCACTGTACAGACTCTGGCTAAGGGCCAAGTACTTTCAAAGTAAGCTAACTGGCTGTAAAAGTGGTTTTGTGTTTTTTAGCAGTTCTGTAATAAAGACGTTTATAATTTGTTTTTACTTAGTAACACTATGACAACAGATGCTGTAGCTGTCAACTCTCTTGTTGATATTATACCTATATCAACTGAATCACTCAATGAACCTCTTTGATTCTTTCATATCAAAGTTTGTTTATGTCCAGTTCACAATTTCTTTGAATACTGTCGCATATGATAAGTGTATTTTAATTAATGGTCATGTCAATGTGTCCACACTTTTATCTGGGACATTCCTGGACAGATGATGTTCAAACTTCATCATTCATTGTCTTCGGGTACATGATATTTACATGATCTGATTTTCAGATTAGTTTAAATATCAGACATTTTAATGCTTAAAAATGTGACAAAATCGAGCATTCCCAGCATTTCAAAACCTGATCGAATTAAACTTCACACATCAAAATCATGTCAAGTTGTGAATAACAAATTACACTTTTGCTAACTATTGCATGATGGGGATTGTGTCATGTCGATGACTTGATTAATTCTGAAATATTTCCTAATTTTGCTTCACAGTTTAGTTTAGCAAACTTGCTTGTTTCATACTTTAAATTACTTTATTTTTGCCTGGAATTTATTTTTGCTATTTTCTCTGAAGAAATGAATCAATACCTTTTTCCCTATATTTTTCTATATTTCAACTCATCAACAATCAATAAAAATAAACTTTATACAAAACAGCCAAAATTTTTAGCGAAAATTATTCCAGCAGTGAGTTAAAATATAGTATTTTACACTACACTACACTACATTAAAATATGCAGAATAAACAAGCCAATCAGGCCTTGACCTGCGCTATTGTACTTACAATGCTTTATAAAGTGTAAACATGTAGCTGCTTGGTTTTGACCAGCAATTCTTATCCCTAGAGATATTGTCTGTGGTATCATGGGACACTCAAACCATTGTTGTTATTATCCACAGATCTTTCTCTGGGGTCTTGAGTTCGGCAACAAATCATAAAGTCTTCAGAGACTTTAGAGTTTATAAAATAACTTTTGTTTGTTTTATTACCGGTACTTATTTTCAAAGGTTGACAGATCATCTAATTTTATTAGGTTGTAGCTACATGTTATTTTATGTGTGCTCTATACTTTGATTTTTATTTCATGTAAAATTAAATCAAAACCTGCCATATTTAGCTGTCGTAGTTTCAGTGACTAATTAAAGTTCCGGATGATTGATGAAGCATCTTGTTGGTTTCCTTGGCAACCTGCAGTCATGGCGTCTGCCATCTTTTGTTGATGATCTGTGTAATGAATAATAATTCACCAACTATTGATTATTTAAAGTTTAATAAAGCTTGATCTGACAGCAATAATCATGTACATGTACAATGTATCAAGTTAAATATACCATGATAAATTTACAAACTGGTTTACTGTCTAGTTTGTCATGTTAGCAATGTACATGTATAGTACAGTGTGAGTGTAACTCAACAACCAAGCTGGTTTTGACTTTTTTCACAAAAAATACAATTTTTAAAGTGTGTATCATATAATATAATCCTA
Source organism: Saccoglossus kowalevskii (assembly GCF_978046115.1). Lineage (NCBI taxonomy): Eukaryota > Metazoa > Hemichordata > Enteropneusta > Harrimaniidae > Saccoglossus > Saccoglossus kowalevskii. The sequence continues at coordinate 5,437,299 of NC_140657.1, forward strand.
AATAATTTTAACTTATTCTGCGAATTTACTAAAGTTATTAGGAGATGTATTTAGATGGATTTCTGTGTACAAGTTAGGTATATGTATATGGCTAGGTATAAGTTAAGATAGCTCCAAGCCTTTTAAAAGCTAGCTGATTATTAGGCTACCCTTGACTGTACTGCATGTCACACATCATCCTGAAGCATATTCCACTGTATCCAAATACATGTATGCAGACCTTTGTTACCTACATCCCTCAGTGATGGGGCATGCTTATTCTGATTAGGCACAATTGTAGATGGTCTTTAATAGCTAGAATTTGTTGTGACTCAGGTTACATTCACAGTCTATTATTAAATTATAAATAAGTGTGATTCACTTGTCATAGCCAAGTAGTACCCAGTTAAGTCAAATTGCTTTGACATGTGTGGCTATTTATGGTTAAGCCATAGTGATCAGCAAACCCACTTGTCTGTATTAAACTATCTACATGTAAGGTATGTATGCTTTAACAAGCATTTATTCTCATTTTGCAATATTTTTCTTTACTCCTGTCATTAATGATATGTTGGTAAGGTTTTGATAAGGAATAGGAAGCACTGTAAATACCTTGAATATTGTAAGAGACAAATTGTTGCGAATTTTGTGGCTTCACGAATGCTATAAACTCATCAAATTACTATAACTCTTAGCAGTGAAAATTAATTAAGCGGTTTACAGTAATAATATTGCTGTATACGAGAGGTTAAATAACTTGAGTACTTCTGTGGTTATTTTTGTACATACATGTACACCATCACACTATTGCACACCCAGCCATATTTTTGTTAGACAAGCACACATTTACCTTTTCTTTTTTGATTGAACACATTTTTACCATAGAATTAAAATAAATGGCAAAAACAGGACGTATGAGAAATGTAATTCTATTCAGTCAACTAGTCAGGATTTCTAATGTGTGCTATACTAATGCATCATGTGGTTTCTGTTTTCATTATAAGTCAATTAAATTCCCATAATGCAAGGTTTCAGGTTTCCGTAGTGGTATATTGTCTGATTTACTACTGCATGATGTATACTATTAGGTAAATCATCCCGCTGACCTATGACCTATCACCGTTAGATGCCAGGCTTTAACTTAAAGGTAGGACACTACACAAAAGTAAAAATATTGTATTCTTTCTTTTTTTAACATATCATGTTACAAAGAAATAAAAAATATGAGGTCAGAGAAAATCAGTCAATAAAATAAATTGAAAATAGCATGTTTTGTCTGTTTTACGACATTTTACTATTCTTTTCCTATGGCAAGGATGTATCTCAATGTCAAAAATGTTGTCATATGGTGAAAAAGAATATATAGTGTTTTACAAGGTACTTTTTCGATGTCTACAATTAATAAAAAAATTGGCAATATTTTTAGTGGGTCAGAAAATGTGTTTTCATTGTGGTGTTTGGAAACTGATTTTATTCGGATTACGGTATTTTACCATATTTCTCAAAATTTTGACAGTGAACCAAAAAGTTCACATACTGTTAATACTGACTAATAATTGGATAATTCATTAATTGTAGTCAGTTTTTGGCACAAAATATTGCTACTGCTACATCAGGGGTTTTTCTAGAAAAAAACTACAAGAGGGAGCACTGCAATTCAGCGGCGCCACCAAGTGGGAGAGATAGGGTTCTTCCTACCAGGGTGTGGGGTTTTTGATAATTCTAAGTTAAAATGGAGCATTCTATGGCTTCCTTGGGGCCAAAATTACTATCAGACAGGTCACAGTTGAAGACTGTGGCCACATGTGATCCCTGGTCAATGAGAATTTTATGGTTGCCCGAGGATCTGCTCCCAAGGGTAAGGGGCGCATGGCTATGGCATACAAGTGCTGTGCCCCTGTTCCTTCGTTTAAAAAAATCCCTGGCTAAATTGCATATGCCTAAAATATGCGCACATGTAAAAGCTCATGAGTAGCATTCTACAGCCTAGTTTCTGAATTTTAAGCTGACTTTTCTTGTGGAGCCTGGAGTCTCTGCTATTTATACTGAGTTTAACATACCTGTTGACAGTACTTGATATCATTGTTGTGAACCGTATTGAGTTACTTCATGTCACAGGTGAATGATGTAGAACCTACACAGTGTTCTCCCCAAAGCGTTTTAGCGTAGCGGGGCCGCTACTCCATTATTTATGCCGCTACTCTGAGAGATTGCCCGCTACTCTGTGGCATTTCCTGTTACTCTTTGTTTTAGCTTGTTAATACACGTGCGAATCTGTTAGTCAGCGTCATCAGCGTCCGGTACTGTGAGCCAAATCAGGTGTGAATGGAAACATGTCAGTGATTACGCAAAGACAATGGACTAATACAGCTTCGTACTTCGACAATAAACACTTTCGCCCTATTTAATTGGGGTAATAGCGAGTATTTTCTCAGTAGCATATTTGGCTGGAAGAAGCAACGATGTCAAACAGCAGAAATATTACGTTGTGGTTCCGCGTAGAACGCCCTGCTGGGCCCCTGGTTGCGAGCGATAAACCCACCAGCAACGCGGTCACCGGTACCCCTGTCGGCAGTGGTACTAAACGTGTCCAAGATGATGTTACAACGAAAAGTGCAAAAAAATAAACTCTAGATTTGATGCACAATGGACAACAAAATATACGTGGCTGAGAGAAACATCCGATGGCAAAGGTAAAAAAAGTATTTATTTGTAGCGTTTTACTTGGAAGCGAGTTTTGACCTAGTTTAGTAAATTTTTGTATGGCTTCATTTTTTGCCGATCGTCGAAACATTTTTTTGGAAACGACCTTCTTTCTGGAAGTTCAAAAATTGTTGGCTACGATTTATCAAAGTAACTAATACTAGTATTGTGTTTTGAAATAGTTGGGTAAAGTTTATCGTGGCAATTTTTAGGTTTAGCGACTTTTCAAAATGGCGGCAATTTGTTTATTTTCGTGTTGATCGTGACGATATTTTTTAAATACAAGTATTGATTCGCTCCTATTTCTTATCTTTTAGGAATGCTGTGACACATATGTGGAAAATTCAACTTAAAAACATCCAGAAATAGTTCTTTGGTATGGAATTCTATGCCATGTATAACTATTACGAAATATGCTATCGATAAACACGCACACTCGGAGATGCACAAGAAGGCCATGTCATTTAATAGAAGTGGGAAGCAAAGAAAATCACGGCGTTCTCAAAAGCTGCAGATCACTGGGCTTCCATGAAAGTCCGAAAAATCAACATTACATAGAAATCACACAGCAGCAGATTCATTTAATCTTCTACATAAATTTGTTAAAAAATAAAGACACATTTTCATCCATACAAGCCTGTCATTATTGTTTTCTTTATCTTCAGACAAATGCTAATGATATGTAAATTATATGCAAATTAGCCGCCACTCTGATACATTTTTCTGGGGAGAACACTGCTACAGTGTCAGATTACACCTTGTCAAGACTACCAGGTGTACTTAACTTTTTATAATTCTTCTCAAAACTTCAGTCGCCAATTTGTCTTCTTGCCTCAGTAAAATCAGCATTAACTTTTATAACTAGGAATGTTGTAATATATGTAGCACATGTACTTATAAATGTATGACAAAGGTGTGTCTGTGGTCAAAATTAGTCATACATATTCATAAATAAATAAATAAATAAATACAGTGTTTGGTTTATGCACACTTCTATATTTACTCTATATTTTGTGGTCACTACTAATATTTGTGAAACATTGGTTGAATCTTACTGAAAAATAATTATTTTCAACAAATCTTTCCGACATATATATGCATGCATTTAATTGCACATAGATGTCACAACATAGGGAGAGTGTACAGGTTATTGAATTTTTTTTTTTTTATTGACAGGGGTGTAATACAGTAATAATTTTGGATAATATATTTCCATGTAATCATGTACTGTAGTTGTAAATCCTTCTAAGTTCTACCCTTATTTTGTTACATAGCAAAGTATTCATGTTACTTTGTACTGACTTTCATACTTGTTACAGCATGAATACAGGGAATTTTGGTGCATCAAGTATGAATCCATTTGACCATCTTTAGCACCTCAAATTGACAATTATTTCTCAAAATGTTGGGCTTCAGATAACTCAACACATCTCAAAGTGATTGTCAAATTGCATTATATCTGTATTTTCTGGCGCAGAAGAAAAGTTGTAACATGTTACATGGCTATTGTACTCTAAACTGCCAACACTACTGTGTGTTCTCCATAACAATGCCTCTACGTAAGACAATACCTATTGTGCCCCAGACAGCCGTGAAATGTACAGATTTCAACCTAACAATGGAATTTATCCTCAATATTAGCCATCTTTTCTTCAAATTTAAAGTTATGCTTTAACAGAAAACAAATATTTTAGATTTGGATAGCATTATAAGTTTTATAGGCATGCTATCAGTTTTATATATTCAAGTTACTATGTAAATTTGTTGGAATCGTGCCAAGATTCTTCAAATGCTATCTGTGTCATGAAGGTCAAATAGTTCTTTTGGCTATTGAAGAATATACGCAATTGACCAAACTTCAGTTCACCACTTTTTTTCAAGATGTCTGAATGAAGATAACGGTGTGTATTGCGTTGTCTGATTTATCTGAGACAGGTATATGGTTATTACATTATGGTACCATGTATAGATCTTTCTAAAACAGGTATGTGTTAAATTTTGAGTGGGACATTATCAGAATGCAGCACCTTTGCGACACACCCCTCCATTAGTCAGATAGCTCTGAAATGGATACCTGTTTGTCGCATATATACATGTACAAAATATAGTATCTTTCTTGCATGTCTCTCAGCCATCTTATGCTTTAATTCAACACTGATTTCAGAGTTACTAAATCAGCTGGAGTTTATTAGATTTGCTATAGTCAGTCAGCTGAACAGAAAATAACATAAAGCTACTGAAATGACTAACTTTTATGAATGCTACATGTACATGAGTGGAGGCTGAGTCTTTCAGCTTAGATTTTGTGGAAAACTATAATTACAGAAGTGTATCAATGTGACAACATTTAAATTTAAATATACCAGTAAATTGAGTTGGTTACATTCAGTCTATCCGGTCAGTTGGAAGATGCTCTATGGTGAATGGTTGAGCATGGAAGAATAAAGTGCATGTCTTCTAATTGATATCATGTGACCTGACACAGTGCCTATATCTAACAACTGAATTTGTATGTTTGATAAGAACATGAACTGTTTTCATTGCACCTTTATCTTTTTCTTATACTTATACAAAAAAAAAATGTATGTAATCCCCTCTCACTTAGTTTAATGTTCCTGTACATAAATAGGCTTTTCTGCTTTAGTATACTTACCATCACCCATGTGTACTCAGCTCCTTGTTAGCAAACACTAAAGTCATTCTGAGGATAGTGCTGCATTCAGTCAAAAAGTTTCATTATAGAGAATTATGCGTATTTGGGGGGATGGGGGTGGGTGGATGCCAAACATTTTTTGCTATTGCTCAGTCGTACAACATTGTCTTAAAAAATACCCATGACTGTTTGTGTAAGAACAGTTTAACTGAATGTAACACAGGCTTCAAATAATAAGTACTGTAAACCATTTAATTTTTGCTGTTTGTAATGTTTGTAATATCTCAATGTTATGATATTCAAAGAAATTTCCAGTGCTAAAAAATGTTGCTATTTCACAAAATTCAGGAAAACTTATCTCAAAAGTTTCTAGTATGTTGTTCATGAAACTGAAAAATGTCTTAGGTTTCATTTCTTCATAAATATAGTTTAAATTGCTTGTATACAATATACATATAAAGTCAAGCACACATTCCTAAAGTGGCATTTTTTACAAATATCTGTTAATGTTTAGGATAAACTGTGTTCTTTGCTGCCATTGTCATAGCCAGAAATTCCTGTTCTGAAGCTACTTTTGTTGACTTTTTTTATTCTGTTAGCAAACTCTTTTACTCTATACTATTTGAATAATGCGTATTGTTTAAATCTTGTTTCAGTCAGAGTCCATTAGGCACTCACCATGCTTTTAATCATTCTTATTGTTGGTTTGTGGTCCGTGTCACATGTGATGTTAGTACAACCCATCAACATACCATGGTATTTTAACCCTTTGAATTCCTCTCACAATGTCCAGTAACTTTTATTATTAATGATCATAACAAACAGTGTTGTCTGTTGCTGACTTAGCCGTCAACACTTTCTACATGTAAGCATTTGAGTGCAATCCATGATGAGATCAGTGAATCAACAGGTGTCTTTTTTTTATTTTAGTGAGTGTAGGTGTGTCAACTGAATGCAAGTCAGTAAGCACTGAATGTGAGTCAGTGTGCTCACTTTATGTTGATTTCTCATTCCTTGGTTTTCCACTTCTTGATTCCCAACTCCTTGATTTTTTATTATCTAGTTTTCCATTCAATGTTCTCCCATTCTTTGGTTTTCCATTCCTTGGTTTGCCACTCTTTGGTTTTCCATACCTTGGTTTCCCATACCTTGGTTTCCCACTCTTCAATTTCTCACTAATTTGTTTTCCATTCCTTGGTTTTCCACTCCTGGATTTCCCACTTGTTCTTCCTCTCCTTTGTTTTCCATTTCTTCATTTCCTATTCTTTTGTTTTCCATTACCTGTCTCCTCTTCTTGGTATTCCATTCCTTGGTTTGTAATTTGTAAGAACAGTATTTGATTTTTTCCCAAAAATAAATGTGTAAAAATTGTTTTAGAAATCTTGTGATAAATGTACCTATTCAATGATTAAGTGAGTACCAATTGAGTACCACACTTGTTGTGTTTTCAGTCTACATTGTACTGACCAGCTCAGGACAGCCTGTGGGGACGTCTTTATTACAATGATACCAAACCATGCAGAAATTAGTCTTTGGTCTTCTCCAGTGATTTATGTGACCAGACACAAATCTAAGATTACTTTTATTTATAGTGGTTAGTTTATCTGAAGCAATTCCCAGAAGAGATAAGTAATAAGGTAAAGACGTTAACATTGTTGTGTCTGTGGAATTTATTACCTAAAAAATATTCTTGAGCATGAGGTAAGAGGATAGAGTAGAAGGACATTTAAGTCTGTATATCTACTTTTAAGTCAGTGTTATTGTTCTCATTCATGCCTTGACCACTCAGCTGAACTGGGTTTTAAATGTTTTGATCACAAATATGTTTTTGCAATCCCTGTCAATAAGCGCCATTAATAAAGGTTGACATAGGACAACAATCTTACATTACCATGACGACTAATTTTTACTATTAAATTAACAAATGAACCAAAATAGAAATTCAAGTTTCACTTCTGGGTTTCTATACAACTGAAAGCCAAAAACAAATTAAAAACATTGTAGTGGTCAAGTAAATTGTCTGGTTTCTATAGTTTGTCAAGTGGCAGCACTCTGCTATTCCTAAGACATGCATGGTTGGTATACACTATTTGTAATAATCAATTCCCTCCATGTGACACTCAGTTCACACTTGTTTAGAGCCAGCCTGATGTCTGTCAAGAGATCATGTCAGAACCAATCTCCCACTACCTACTCTACTTGTAAGTTCAGACCGTCTCTTCTAAAGAACTTCATCAAAATACCGGCACATATGTACTGTTACAATGAATACTCTGTAATTATTATACATCTGTCACTGTAACGCTATAAGTTACAGTGTGCCGTAATTTTGCGGTATTGCACTGTGTATTCTCATCCTACCATATTAGGAAATGCGAATTCAAAATATGGAACGATTAAACGCATCCCTAATAATAAATACAAACATGACTGCCCCCAGGGTTTGACACACACACACAAAGAAGTTTGTTAAATATGTTCGAAACTTTTTGGATTTTGGATTTTGGTATTCCTATGATGTACACTTGGGAGGAAAAGATGGATAATAAGGTTATGACAAAGATATTGCAAAGTATGCACAAAGACAGTACAACTGACATGCAGAAGAGGTCGATGTGACCACATATCTTATATTATATTAAGCTAATCGTAGGAAAAATAGAAAGATAAGTTGTTCAACACTTTCAGATATCTGTTGTGTTGATCACTGTGGAGCATAATGTTTTAAATTTCCAGGGCTGTGTAGGTAACTTTCAAATTTCACCAACCCTGCTAGAAAGTTAACAGCCATGTATTAAGGATTATTTTCAAATAATCCCAAATTAGAGTTACTTTACTTAGCTGTAGATAGTCTGAATGTCAGATCTGTATTCTGAGTATGGAAAAAATTGTGTTTTTTATAGTTTTAATTCAAACCGACCATAAAACAATTTTACCACACCCTCAGGCATGTATAGTTTTATCTTTCATTGACCTGACTAGAAAGTCACTTTTCTTTGATGTATCAGCAGACAGTAGTTTCACACACTGCTATGCTATGGAGTGCTTGTTTCTAATTTGTTCTAAATCATGTAAAACTTGTGCTTGTTCAAGTTGTTCATGTAATTGCAATTAATATCTAAAATAATGAATAAATATTTTTTGCATATTGTGTAATCTAAAATTGCAGCAGAATGTCTCTGATATCATCTACTCATTTTTCGAATAGCAGTTTCTCATAAAGGCGGAAATAGTAAAACCAAAATTGTGGGACAAACCTAAAAAAGAAAAAAAAAAACGTTGGAATTCCTATATTTATATTAACCGACCATATGGAAGCTGTAAATATGAATACCACAATAACATCGATGTCCACACACTGCATGTACCAGCATATCTACATGTCACATCTCAAACAAAAAATATGGGTGATTCCATTGTCAAACTGGGGGGGGGGGTGATATGTAAATAGTGTGTAAATTACATAGTATATTCTAATTGCAACCTTTGTTTTTAAATTTATAATTTTTTTTTACTATACTATTTATAACTGGTTAATTATTGCTGTCCTTTGTAGGTTTATTTTATTAGTCTTCTTTTATTAGTTCTTCTCAATCCCCAGCCATATTGGTAGGTTATGTGACGTTTTCCAATGGTTGATAAGTGACATTCACAACATGTCTAACCAGTCTAGTTTACTTTCTCATTTTCAAATCACGGACTCTATACCTGTCATTGGACTTGAAGATTGGATCTTTGTCTACACTTTCACTGAATTATAACTGTTCATTGGTAAGTCTGTGTGAACACACACATACACACTCATTTTGAAAGGTACATTGTGTTCAAGGAGACAACATGTAATATCACAATTGACATGAATTGTGTGCTTTATAAATATAGTAACATGTAAATGCATGTCACTTGTTATCACCTAACTGGCTTCATCACCCACGATAACATCCATTCCTATAGTTATAATCAAGTGAGTATTGGCTACTCTACATGTACATGTAGATCTGTTTACTAGGCTGAATTGGTTGGTACCTGATAGTGTCAGTATAGGGCACTGAATTTATTATAATCCATTATATGAATCTTACTAGAACTAAATAGAAAAGGGATGGATCTATATATTTGTCACATCTGTATTACATTTAGTTGATATTGTTGTATATTGTACTGTGTTAGTAGGGGGTACTATATAATCTGACACTTTCTCAATAACTGTTCCTGTCATTCTAGTGTATTAGATAAATAATACAAGTACATCTTTAATTTTCATACATGCATGCATTGGTGTAGTACAAACATAATTTTCAATTTCATTGTGTTGCTAATGTTGTCATGCTTTCCAAGACAGTCGCCCAATTTGTTCGACCATCTCATTATAATATTAAGTAGGTCATTCCTCTTTATACACACATACATGTACATTTAAAGTACATTGGATGCCTTGCCAGTCAAAATTCTCCATCCTTGTTTAAAATACAGAAAATAACACTCTGGTTGTCCTGAAATATTAAGATGCTGCTACAATGCATACTGGACCTCCCTTTTTTCAGAAAGTTTTGTGTTGTTGGATGAAGTCTTATAGTGTTTATATATGACAAGTACCATATTCATCAGCCGTAGACCTTTCACAACTACATTGTGCTATAGGTGGTGTGTGCTATTATGGTGACTTTAGTTATACAGACATAGGTATTCTCAATCAAAGGAACAGAGGTTTCTTTCATTACTGACAATAACACCCATCATAAAATCAGATGCTCTCTTGTAATCAATAACATTTAGTGAGGGAATAACAAGCATTTTTACTGACACACAGATTTAGTACAGTTGCATATCAGACTTAGTACAATTTTAATTCCATATCAAGTTTATTGGTGTCAATCATATCTATGGTTTTTGTTGGTGTTTATTTGGATGAAAATGAAGTTCATGTTTTTTATATGAACATCGCATTGTTGTTGAACTGATTACATAGTAATTTTATTTGTTCATATATTGTGAAGATATCCGCTTGATCACCTATTGGACTTAGAAAAGCAACTTAAAATTACATCCAGTATGTACCAAACTATAGGATTATCTTATGCCTGGTAACTCTCACCTCATTCACAATTACAGGATAGCTGTGTTGTCACTCCAACAGTCAACTATACCAATAAGCCATGGAAAAATGGGAAATTTTGTAGCACATTGATATAGTGTGTCAGTGGTTTTCTTCACAAATACAAAATTACATTGTACATACATTCAGTTGATAATGCTAATATACTCGGTAATGGTACTGTGTTGTTCTGCATGAAATTACTGTATCTTTTCACTAGACTCACATTTGTCATCCGGTCAGAGTTTTTAATGGGCCGGCCCGAAAGTAACAGTCATATGCAGCTTAATTTTAATTTATCCTCTAGCTAGCAAACCTATAAATTTATATGACTGTGTTCTATTTTTACATTCACTCATGACACACCTGACATAGTCATCGCATATTTACTATTATTGCTGCCATTATTTGTCAAATTGGTTGCAGGTAGGTGCTGTTTAATGTTAACCTGAACCACAGAACAACATACTGAGGGAATACTTTTCACAGACATGGTGAATTGATATATTTACATGTAGCTTATGCCATAATCCACACGTTTACATTATTCACTAGAAAAGGTAGACTGGCTCAATCGTGACAAATTTATTGTTTTATATGATTTTCCCTCAAAGACTGAATTTGTAGAATCTCTTTCATTGATGCGAAATTTCCACAACTGGTCTATTCTGCCTATTTGTGTCGTCACCACGTTTTTGAGGTGATAAATATGCTAATACACAGCATGAATTGTAAGTGCCGCCAACCAATAAGAAAGGCAGTGTTTAGGCCAATCTATTCTACACAAGCGTGGCCTGACACATCTTTTGCACAAGCGTACACCTATTTTCCTCTTTAGGAAATGTTCCAATCCCGGGTTTCATAGCATCACTGCATATCATGAATAATTATTAATAGCAATGAATACACCTCAGAATAGACCAGTCGTGGTAATTTAGAATTAAGAAAGAATGGAATTGTAATTATCTTAAACTCATTACTAAGGTTTATAACCTGCATTTTAAATAATTAATATAATTTTCTCTGAATGAGAAGTGTGTTGTTTTATAGTAAAAATCCTTGAAATACAGGAGACAGCTGAACAAGTTTCCTGTTTTGTATGTCAATTATGGTAACCTGATTTAACTTACTGAACTAGTCAATTGCAGTTTGACTTTCCTGTTGACTGACTTGTTCAGCTCTCGTTGGTTTACCATAGTTACACCGCTGCAGTTACTAACTCACTCAGGTGACCTCACTAGGGTGACCTCACTGGCCAAACTCTGCCTTGGGTCATATACTGTAAAATATTTTATTTTTGCTTGGAATTTATTTTTGCTGAATAGGTTATTCAGTGAAAATAAAATCCAGTGAGATCCATACAAAATGCCCAAAAAGTCTTTTCAGCAAAAATTAATTCCAGCTAAAATAAATTTTATAATATGTACTATTGATACTACATGTATTGTGAAGTTTGGAACTTTTTTCAATTGTTTCCAAGAATCATCATTTTGAGTATTTCTCTTATGAAGTCAGAGAAGATAATTTATTAAAAGATAGCTGTATGAGATGGATACATGAGGAAGGCATCGCAGCTGAGTCTAACAGACTTGAATCTCATTTTAGAGAATGCAGGGATTGCCATAGACTGGCCCAGTTGTGGCAATATTCTTGTTTTATATGATTATTCCTTTTGAACGAGTTTGTACAATCTCTCGCGTTGATGCAAAATTTCGACATCTGGTCTATATTTTGCACCACATTATGCTAATGAGTAGCATTTTTTAATAATTGTAAAGTGCCGACCAATAAGAATGGCAGTTTTTGGCCTGATTGGTTCTACGCAACTATGCACGTGTGGTCTGATGCGTAGAATCTTTTGCGCAAGTGTTCCATTCCCGGGTTCCATAAAGTCACTGCATATTATGAATGCCTCAGAATAGACCAGTCATAGTTATTTTGCATCAGACCAAGGTTTAAGAAAGAATTATAAAATTGCCACGACTGGGCCAGTCTAGGATTGCCATCAATTGCCATTCTACTATAAATAATACTACCCATCTTAGTATAGAAATAGCTTGATGTATGCTACCTGTATGTTCTTCTAGGTGCCAAGAAATCTAGATATTCACAAATATTTACGGTACTACATTGTACTTCTTATACGTGTATTTGATGTTCAATGGTTCACAATAAATACTATGTTGTATTTATTGTACATTGCAGCAATAACATTAAAATATTCTCAGTCCCTTACAACAGTTGTTGCCAAGGTGCAGTGGCATCAAGAGTTGTTATTGTAAGAATATTGATTTAACTGTTATCAGGTCATGGTCTTATGTTGTTGTTGACCATATGTAGAATGATAAACCAACGTTTACCAACTTGAATTGTTGTAGGACCTGCGATCTCTGCCAAGTGTACAACAAAACTATCCCACAATTCACAATGATTTGGAATTGTGATGGTGACCCTTTTTATCAATTTTAAGTTATTTCTATTGACAAGAATGACAAATAATTAAGATTGCTTTAAATCCATCCTAGTTTGTATTGGAATCTATTTTGAGTCACATTGTGAACAACCTGCTTAACGTAGTCATTGTCAAATTTATGTCAGTGAAGTGTTTCTATGGCAACAATGGACACACATTGTTGTTTTTCATGGTTCAACACATTACAGAAAATTGTATATATTTTTTATTAATTGTAAAAACGAGTGATCCTATTCAATTCAGCTGAAAAGGAAATTATGCCTTTCATGAAGCGTTTTTTTTTCATAATGTTTGAGTCCTGGTATTCATAGTTTGTTGATGCATAGTTAGTTCTGCTGTCAACCTGATGTGTGGCTGTGTGCTACTCAGTGCACATAATTATCCATAGCACCTTGTAGCAGTGAGTAACAGGTTATTATGGGATAGCTGGAACTCTACCAGGTTGTATAGGTGTCTATCATTTGTGTTCCTACACTTGCAGTAGCTTAAGCTAAAAGATACAATGTGATGATTGGGGCTATTCATATTATTATCTTTGTTTGCCATCAATATTTCCATTTCTTGAAAATTGCAAGTCAGACTAGTTTTATATTTTCAAATGACAATTTTCTATTTACTTTGATAATAAGCTTTATTTTCAGAAGACAGACTGCTTGTTTGTTCATTTAAATTGTACTAGTACTGGTATGTTGTATGTTGGTGGACTTGATAATTCATATATATGTATTACTGCTGATTTGTATCAAATTGACTAAAGTGCAAACTGTTTTTTTACCAAAATTATAGTACACTTTGAATTAATTCTATTGACGTTACAGCCTCATCTTCATATCCCCAATTTAAAATATTTAGTGCATATTGATTGAGTGTGAATATTTTGATGCAGGAAGATAAATACCTTACATTGTTGATATGTTGATTGGTATATTACATACAGATATTGAAATAATACAGTTTATATATATGTTTTAAGGTTAATTAAGTGAGTTAATTGGTTATTGATTACTTGGTTGCAATGCTGCCTTGTAAAAAGCATTTCTGATGATAGCTTCAACTAATATTGTAAAAGCTGTTATTTGTACCGCTAAGGTAGTATGTGGTAAGGTAGTTAGTATTAAGAGTGGTTTTGCAAAGCAGGGCTTCATTAGTTTCACTATGTTATTTTTTAGTCTGAAGATGGCGTTTATTTGATGCAATAGATATCATGAATTAGGTTTGATATCAATTGACAGCTATGTGTGTGTGAACACCTGGTGTAGTGGTCACATGCTGTATTGGTATCAGTAGATAAGCCCCTCATCATACACTAGGTAATGTGAGGTAACAGATGGTGGGTTAGTATAGGCATATGTACTCACTGGTATTATGTAGTCATTTATATACTGTTAGTCATACAGAATTAAGTGATGTCATAATTATTAATAGTCTGGCTACAAAGATTCATATTAGAAGTGAAGGTGAGATCATTAGATCCAATACATGTATAAGTAATAGTAAGAGTAATATTTTATTGTATCTTAAGAAAATGAACATTTCTATGGGTAACAAAAACTAAAAAGTAATACATGTACTACAAGTACAAGTATCATTAGAAAAATTATGCAATTTAATTTTGTGTTGTGAAGCACCTGTTTACAAAACTTCCAATGCTTTGAATCAGTTCCTCATGTATAAGTAACAAATAGGCAGCTTATCAACATTTGCAATAAAAATAATAATAATAATAATAACTTTATTACATCCTTAGAAATACAGTGTTTTTATCAGTTTATAGCAACGAAGATGTATGTATACTTGTGTATACATGTAGTAATCAGACTTCATCAGATACATGTAACATGTCTACTGGTGTGTTTTGTGGCGGCCGCTTCAGGTATGAGGGTATACAATTCACTGGTCACTCAGATATTTGTCTTGATAGCTATGCTGGTTTTATTCATAACACAGTGTATTGGTGCAGCATGTTGTACATCTGTTCTCTGGTGAATTATTCTAATGAATAGTACCGTAATTAGCACCTAAATGACTGTGTGTAAAATAATAGGTGTATCTGTTGTAATATAATTAGGCTATAGTGTCATGAACAGTGTTTGCTGCTATCGAATTGATACATTTGTAATCATAAAGAGTTATTTATAAAATACAGTACATTTATGTCGGTATAAACATGGCGTATATTTTCCTGTCATTTAAATGCAGTGAGAGGAAATGAAAAATACTTTATGTAGTGCATGACTACAAAGTACATCCAACTAATACTGTATCTTCATAACTCATGTATGTACACTGTGTACTGAAGAGATGATTTAATGAAAACAAATCTAGTGAATATACCTTTTTTCGTACATTTTACATTCAACTGATCAAAAATCAGTGAAAATAAAATTCTGTATAAAACACCCAAAAACCTTTTCATTGAAAATTAATTCAAGGTAAAATAAAGTATTTTACAGTATTCTGTTTTTATGCAACACTTCTGAAAGTTGCAGTTTGTTATTATAAAATACATGTATGGCAACATCCTCATTGGCATGATATAGCATTCACTGTGAAGTCTGTTTGAGGAAATCTTTCTGACACTGCTGCCATGAACAAGTAAATTGTGAATGCACTGACAGCTTAACTTTACTGTAAAGAGAGTTTAAATCCTGTGTTTTGTCAACGAATCAACAAGTTGTATGCATCATTGCATGTATAAATAAAACCTTTGGTTTTTGTGCATAATTTAGTAGTCTGCTAAATTAGGCCTAATTTGACATTATTCTACACATGTGCTGACAGTATCAGTGATTGATTGATTGATTGAGGTATAGTAATATAGGTAGCAATTAATGTGACATAGTTGCATGCATACCTATGAGTATTTCCAACTATACCACTGTAAAAACAACCTTGTATTGTCAGACAGTTCACAGCAGGGTGGGACACTAATAAGAATTTCTAACCCTTTGTATCTAATGTATTATTATTTACCATGTGGTGGTCTTTTGCTATTGTTGTAAGACAGGCCTTCGGGCAACTATTGTTGTTATAGTTTGCTTGGCCTGCACTCTTTTATTTACACCACTGTTACCTGTACTGTGTCATTGGTGTAACTAAACAGCGTGACTTTGCAAATCATTGTGTAGCTAACCTATAGTGAGCATCAACTGATTCTTCTCATTCTTGCCGTTGTATGTATTATGAAAATATTGTTGTTTTTAGTCGCCATATGGTTTATCAACAAAACTAAATGCTAACACCATTGAAGTGAACACAAGAGGGCGATGTTCGTATAACCACTAATAAACCACTCCTTCAAAACAATCACTGTATCAGGGGTTTTTCTAGAAAAAAACTACAGAAGGGAGCACTGCAATTCAGCGGCACCATCAAGTGGGGGAGATAGGGTTCTCCCTACCAGGGTGTGGAGTTTTTGATAATTCTAAGTTAAAATGGAGCATTCTGTGGCTTTCTTGGGACCAACATTACTATCAAACAGGTCACAGTTGAAGACTGGCCACATGTGATCCCCGGTCAATCAGAATTTTATGGTTGCCAGAGGATCTGCTCCCCAGGGTAAGGGGGCACATGGCCATGGCATGAGGATGCTGCTCCCCTGTTCCCTTGTTTAAAAAAATCCTTGTGTTTAGTAATGTATATAGAATGCAAAGTAATATTTGCTGCAGGATCCTGGTATTGATAATCTTTTTTTTTTATTACAGTTTAAGATGCCATAATCGTAGAAGCAAGCCATCACAGTGAGGTTACCATGGCAGACAATACTAACGACCCCACCACGCCAAAATCTAAAATCAATCTAGACGATTTCACTCGCATCAGAAAAGTGCCAATACCAGGTGAGCTATTAAGGAAATAAAGAAGTTTCAAAAAGGGATGAATATTACGCTGTGTGATGTGGTGTTATGGGTCCCATGCAACATAAACAATGCATGTAAATAAATTGTTTACATAAATTTGTAGGTGGTGGGCCAAGCTGCAGATGGTGGGTGGGCCAAGCTGCAGATGGTGGGTGGGCCAAGAGCTGCAGGTGGTGGGCCAAACTGCAGATGGTGGGTGGGCCATGCTGCAGATGGTGGGTGGGCCAAGGTGGTGGGCCAAGTTTCAGATGGTGGGTGGGCCAAGCTGCAGATGGTGGGTGGGCCAAGCTGCAGATGGTGGGTGGGCCAAGGTGGTGGGCCAAGCTGCAGAAGGTGGGTAGGCCAAGCTGCAGATGGTGGGCTAAGCTGTAGATTGTGGGTGGGCCAAGCTGCAGATGGCGGGCTAAGCTGTAGATTGTGGGTGGGCCAAGCTGCAGATGGTGGGCTAAGCTGCAGATGGTGGGTGGGCCAAGCTGCAGATGGCGGGCCAAGCTGCAGATGGTGGGTGGGCCAAGCTGCAAATGGTGGGCGGGCCAAGCTGCAGATGGTGGGTGGGCCAAGCTGCAAATGGTGGGTGGGCCAAGCTGCAGATGGTGGGCAGGCCAAGCTGCAGATGGTGGGCCAAGCTTCCTGAATTTGGCTGTTCCAATAATTTTTGTCATTAAATAATTTAATTTCTATATGAGTGTTTATGTTTATGCTGGCCCTAAGTTCAATGTCTAAATTGTAATGGATTTTATTCTTCTTCCTGCAGAACACATGCAATCTTTATCACAGAGTTCAGTCAATGAAGATATGGAGCATGTAGCATCCACAATAAACTTTGACAGTGACGACTCACACCCATTTCAAGAGGAACCAAGCCTAAGCCTAAGTGACTTAGATGGGTCAAAAGACCTTGAAGAATTGAACTTTATTGATGATGAAGATGAAATCAAGCCAATGAAGCACACTTCAAAGAATGCTATAGACAACTTAGATGCTTATGGTTATGAAACAAAAACTCAGCAAACACTATCACTACTTGAATTTGAAAGTTTGGAAAAACAGCTTGTAAACGACGATGTGGGAGTCAATGAAAGGCAAACACCACCACAAGATAAAGATCTTGCTCATTATTTACGAGAACAAGGCGTAATGTACGAGGATGACTTTGAAGATTCATCTAGTAAGGATTTAAAAGATCAAGGTGTGATCGGGGATTCGGATGATGAAGGAACAATAAAAGGAGATGATTTTGATGAATTGAATGACGGGATAATGGCTGAGGCGATAATGGAAGAAGATGAATTTGATGAGTTTGGTGTAATGAAAGAACCAGGACAGAGACGTAGCTATGACAGTGTCAGTGCACCAACAGCTAGCCCTGTGGATGAAAGTCTTGATATGATGAAATTTTTACAAAAAACTCCTAAAGAACATTTTGAACATAAGCCTCTATCTCTGAGTCAGGATACTTACAGTTCTGATGTCTTTGAGGTTGAAGAGCAGCATGACCAAACAGTTACCCATAACTCTTCTCAGGATCTCTCTAGTATCATAGAGAGTTCTCCGGAACATAAAAGGCATGATGTGTCTGAAAGTGATGAATCCGCGAAAGAGAGTGGACCAGAGGAAGATATCAAGAATACGTCAGCAGACAGCATGAATGCCAGTACGCTTTCAAAACAAAATTTTCCGGATATTTCATCATTGACTGACATAACTAGGGAAGAACTTGTGTCACCTGATGATATTGGTAATAATTCTGATCTCAATAATACATCAGAAACTGTTATTAATCTATCGGATGTAATTGACACGTCTCCAGAAAGGTACACTAAGCATAGTGTGTCTCCTACTGCTATTGTGACTGGCAAACCACCTAAGAGTATTGGACCACCCATCAAAAAATCAACACCTAAGGGGAAAGACAGTGGTGTTGAAAACGGTAGATCCTCACCTCAGAAGTCAGGTAGGGTCACCCCAAATAAAACTGGCAGGTCAACCCCTAAATCCGGGAGAACAACCCCTAAGTCTGGCAGGACAACTCCAGTATCAGGAAGAACAACGCCACTGAAATCAAGCCAGTCTAAGGCAGACAGTGGCAAGACAACCCCATCCAAAACCAGCAAAGATGTGCCGTCTAAGAGTGGTAGGAACACACCCTCTAAGAATGGTAGAGACACCCCCACAAGCAAATCTGGGAGAACCACACCCAGTGCTAAAGTATCTGGCAGAACTACTCCCAGTCGAATCCCAGTTAGAAGGGGTTCAACATCTGGGAGGTCAACTCCTTCCAAGTATAAAAGTGATGATGAGAGCGGAGAAACTAGCAGACGGAGTGGACTGAGCAGTACTCAGTACACCAGTGAATCACCACCTTCATCCCAAATTGACAATTATTGGGAGTCTTCAGTTTGCAGCACAGACTGGGAAAATCTTTCGGATACCTCCAGACGGGAATTGACAGCTCGACTGAAACGGGAAGCATCTTCAAGGATACAAGCTGATGAGTTAGTGGATCAACTTCAGTCTGATTATGATGACCTACTACAGAAATACGCCTTGGCAGAGGTTACTATCGATCAATTGAGACTAGGAGCCAGAGTGAGTATTAACCTGAGTGTGTGTTCTGTATTTGTTGAATGATTTGCCCAGTTCAGTGCAGTTTGCTTGTGACTACTAGTTTAGATAGATACAGATAAATTCATAGAATTGTATACTATATGCATGGTAATACAATGCGTAGAGTACCCATATACATGAAGCATAGTTTGTAATTGCTTCAACTAAATTGTTTTTTTGTCTTGGCTCCAAGTGGATTTTTCATAATGTAAGTTGACAATTTTCTATTTTGTGTCTCAAATGGCACAGAATTCTGTCACCAAATAATGCATCTATGGTTTCTGAGATCTAGGGAAATGCTAGCTTTCTTATTTCTTACGTCCTTCTTCTACAACTTATCTGGGATTGATATGCTCATTATAGCTCATTATGGTTACATTACGTATGTACCATTCTTGGTTTTGGACTATGACTATTCTTGAAAGCATGAAGTGAATGTTGCACCATATCACTGACAACCAACTATTCTTTGTCTAATCAAATGATTTAATAACTATTTAAAACAGTGCAATACAAAGTGTGATGCTTGATCAATTCTGTATATTGTTTCACCAACGTAGATTACAGTGGAATCAACTCCACCCCAACCAGGACAGAGTACAACAGGAACGTTATCAAAGGCACTGCAACCACAGACAATAAATTTGGGTTCATTGTCACATGCTAGGCTTAGCCCTGCTCCACAGCATGCTATTCTCAGTGACACAAGTAAGTCTCTCCACTCCTAGTATTACCATAAACAAGATTGATCCAACCATGTTCACTTTCTTTTTACATCTCTTTGTGTCCTGTTTGCTGCAATTCAGTTGAAAAGAGGAATTATTGACTGGCACTTGCCGGTTTTCCTTGTTGAGTCCATGTATTATAATATGTAGACAGCATGTATGTCTTTAGCACTCAGTACACTGTCTTTTTACCTTCAAAATTTAAATGTAAAAGATTGAATCTCTCTAAGATGTGTTTTCTTTGGTGCAATGCTTTCTATGGAATATTTGGTGGGCAAGTGAAAAAATTAAATCAATATGAATAGCGCCCTCTTGGTTCAGAAAAAAGCATTTGGTTATTTTGTTTTTATTGTGACTGTGTGTTGTAGTGGGCACACTACACACTATCTCTGTGGTTCTGTTCTTTCAATATGTGAGAATTATTGTGATATGGGTGTTATTGATGTCTAACATTATGTTTTGGTTCTACACAGTGCGAGGGGATCCTATAAACACCAGCCATACCACAATAACCACAGCTGATGACATAGACGATGATGACCCTGTGTTGGCTGCAGTCACCAGTGCTGAAAGCACAGCCATGGGATTGCGATTTCAAGCCAAAACACTTAAAGAACAGGTAACTTTCAATTCTTTCTCAGATATTTAGAAATATTTGCAATCAGTTGTTTTTTATGCCAATACACTGAATAAAGTATTATCATTTACTGTTAATGACTATTTTGTTTATGTGGAGAATAAGGCTTAATTAGTACTTTTTCTGTACCATTTTAATTTTATTTTTGTTTTTTGTGTAAAATATGCTGTTATTATATTACAATTTTATGCTGGGGTTGGTATTGACGTGTATTGTCTCTATATATTTAATTTATTGCAATTTAAAGAGACAGACTGTTGGACCCTATCATTAGAGCTTTCACCATTTACCAATCCACTCAGTAATGCCATAATACAACAGACCTAACATATAGTCGTATTTTCAATTTAAAACAGCTGCTTTCAAAATCATACTTTTTAAAAAAAAAAAACTTTTTGATTTTCTGAATTTGATGATGCTTCTAATGCTTTGGTGCATAAATAAATAGGTATTGTTGTTATGTGTATAAAAATGTGCCAACACTATTATATTGTTGGATATTTTGTTACTTGGGTGGCTGCCAAGCTTGCCTTTTATTGTTAACATTGAACAATAGATGCAATGATTGCTGGAACACCATTGAATCATGTCATGTGTTTGACTTGGATGTCTGAATTATTCAAGGACATGTTTTCGTCAACTCTCACTTCTAATTAATTCATTTATAACCTGACTAAAATTCTAATTGAGTTGAACTGTGCAGGTTATCACAGCTATAGTGTCATTTTATCTGCACTGTGCAGGTCAGCCAGTTTACCTGTGATGCCCTTCAGGCTTGGCTACTAAGAATACTAGTTTGTTGTCGTTAAAACCATAAAATCAAAGGGACTCGGAAATCGTTTATTGCCTTCAAGATTATTTTGCATATGAATGTGTGAATGGCTACCTTATTGCCCACTCACAAATTTTGTACAGTGCCGAAAAATATCCATCTCTAAAATAAAATAAAATCAATGAAAAATCAGTGGCATTGGATTATGAACCAGTTTTGTCTTAGAACTGCATAGTAACCCATTTAATATATAACATTTCTTTCACAATACAAAGTAAATGTGTGGATATCTCAGTTACTAGTAATAGCGAACATACAACCTTTCTGGTCAATGACCAATATGGCATATAGTTTAGACCTTAGGGTAGTGAAAACCCCATTGAATTTGGACCATCTGTATTGGTGAAATATTATTGTTTTGTGTTCACTCTATGATAACACCCAGCATTGTCAAATTATGTGTGAAAGCTGTTGAACTCTGCGTAGCTAGCATTCATGGATTACAAAATATCTTACTTTATTAAAGTTACAGCAGTTGTCACCACTGTATAAGGTTAAATGCAATCCATTTAAGCATAAATAAACAACACATTGACCCACTTGCCTATATGTTGCTATGCATAGCATGGGACCCATATCAAACACATGTTGTCTTGACGACCATCGTCTTTTACATCGGGCGATGAAATACACTGATCATGAAAGCTGCCATCTCCCTATCAATTTCCTTTGGAACATTGGCAATTTATAGGAAGATCTTTATCAGTTTATTTCAGTGCTGCTGTAATTGTGATTTATGGAGGGTTACTATTTTTGAAAAGCAACAGCATTTGAATGTTAGAAAGTAAAAATATATTCTTACTCAAATTCGCTGTGGATTATATGCAAAAAAGTTAATGGGCATGCATACCGAATATAATCACACATTTGTCAAATATTATGATTTTTGATTCCGTTACTATATTAGTATTAAATTTTCATATTTAATATATATTTTTTATGCCGTGTTTGAAATAACGTTTTGAGTAGTAGTAAATTGCTGCATCCTCCTGTCTTCCAGATGGAATCATTTCAGAAAATACTTAGTGAAGACCAGTTGTCACCAGAAGACCAGAAAGAAGTATTTGAACGTATAAAGGTACAACATGAACGATTAGAGAGGGAATATTTACATGCCAAAGAGGAACAGAACACCATTCAGCGACAAACTAATTTAATTACGGATAAACATGATAAAACGTTTGATGCTGAAAAAGAAATCGAAGGGGAAATATTTCAGCTAGGGATGCAGCTAGAAGACTTAAATGAGAAAGTACAGGTTGGTACACTCTCACTTATTGGTTGAAACATTCTGTAATGTGTGATATGTAGCTGGCTGTCAACCAATCAATGCACATCTTTCATTTGTTTAAAACCATGATCCTTAAACTTCAAATCAGCTTTCCTGAATCAGCTTTTCTTTGAATCATGTAATGGCGCATGGACTATGCTTCACTCTATTTTCACTAAAAACCACAAATTCATGCTATTTACTTTTACTGAGCTGTCATATTTATAATCTTACTCTATTTGCTCTATTAGTACCACATTACAAAATTACTCATACTTTAATCCGGTGTGCAGTAAATAGCATTTTGGTTTTTGTGCACTTCTATTAGATATATACTTCTAATATGTAAACCATAGGGAAATATTACTGGACTTCATTTGCAGATGAAAATAAAGTATTATACATCTGGTAGAGAAAACAAATTAATAAAACTGCCCGTAATACCCTGTATGATCGTGTTTAATTGCGTTACTGATACTATTTGGTAAATTTACATTAAATTTACTTCACATGAGCAATATCTTTTCTTCAGAGAAATATAATCTTGTCACTGAATGTATTGCGAAAGCACAATATAAAATGTTATATCTCACTAATTTATTACTTTTGATTTTTACAAATAATCAATTATTAACAGCTTATGACTTTTGACAATGTCGGAGGCAAAACATTAAATACAATATCTCAGCTGAGTTGATCTAAAAAGTATGGCTATAAAAATTACGATTTAAAATTATATAAAATTGACAACGTAATATTTGTAATACTAAATTATTACGACAAGCAGTGAAATATGCATACCGGTAATATTAAGGCTTTCATGTACTGCAAAGTACAGTACACTGATTGTAGTGAACAGCACACAGTGTCTGATTTTATATTTCCCTCCACTGATATGTGTAGGAATGCATCGCTCTGACAACTAGGGTGTTATAGATTATTTATAAAAAATGCTTGAAATCGGCCTTCCCACTTAACGGACTGTTCCTAAAAAATTACCCTGGTAATGATAAAACAGTAATTACTTTATGCAGTTGTATCATAATGTGGCGTTGATAATAACTGATGTTAGTTATAGAAATATACCGTATCATGGCAATTCAGTGGATTTTTGATATCTCCAAACTCTGTATTAAAAAAATCCCATTAATACATTGCCTGCTTTGAACACCTCCATAGACTTACCAAAATTAATTGGAATAAAGGGTCTCAGCGGGTGATGTGTTACAGCAAGTCTCAGAAGTATTGGGGCAGCCAATTTGCAAACTTGCTAATGAATTGGCTAACAGCTTTGATTTTGACTAAACGGTTGGCTTTTGAATCTCGCTGGCGTCAACCGTTTAGTCAAAACCAAAGCTGTTAGCCAATTCGCTAGCAAGTTTACAAATTGGCTGCCCCAATACTTCTGAGACTTGCTGTAATTTGATTGGTCTATTGAATGTTTGACATCACGGCTGACATCAAAAAATATATTTCAATAGTGGATTTACACAATATTTTTCTCTTGAACCGTTGTTAGGAATTTAATGCAAATATGTCTTGTAGTTACAAATGTAAGGTATAATATTTATAAAGCCACATATACATAAGACAATATTTCCCAATGTCAATTCTTCAAAGGCTTGGAACAAATAAAAATTACTATATTTGTTTAACCTTTTCACCACCGGTTCCCTCTTTTCTTCACAAATTCAAAAATAGTTTCGTTTATAGTCTGCAAAAACAGCCAATATTTTTTTGAGTAAAACAATTAAAATTGACTTAAATTTCGTCTGTTGGCTAAAAATTAAGGTAAATTGAACTATATCAGAAAAAAAGTGCATGAAAATTTGGGCAAGAAAGCCTGGTGGTGTAAAGGTTAATAAATATGACATTGTGGGGAGACTCATTTGTTTATTTATTACTTATTTACTTGTTACAGGATAATTGTCGCAGCACTACAGCTAATGACACAATAGGTAGTACTGATGCCATGCTGGCTTCTCTGGATCCAGAGTTAGGACGCAGAAAACAACAGTTAACACAAGAATATCATACACTTCTTAACAGGTAGGAATGATATTCCCAAATTATGTTCACTTGTGGAATTTAAACTGCAACAAACTGAATGTATCACTTCAGCTATTAGAGTTTACAGAATATGGGGTAAGTATGCATGCTGGGATTTTATTTTAAAAGCTAATTTGCATATTTTTGGTTTTTTACTAATTTAATTTATAATTATATATATATATATATATATATATATATATAATTATATATATATTATATATAATTATATATAATTAATTAATTATATATAATTATAATTAATTATATATAATTATAATAATTTTTTGTTTGAGATTAGGTACATTCAGCATTTATTGTCCATATAATTCTGAAAGTGTTGATGTTGTTTTCTTTACAGATGTCGCCAGTTAAAACAATTGGATTCCTCTTTTGACAGGGACAGAGAGTTAGATGATTTAGTTGAGGTATGGTATTTAATTTCCACAAATTCATGTAATCTTGAATTTATTTCCCACTACCTCGGTAACATGTGTAAGATTGTTAATGCCAATTGTATAACCCAGTATATTCAAGTTGGAGTAAACCAGTATACATGTGCCCATTGACTGGCCATCAGAGCTACAGCATATGTATGTCCCCCTGAAGGGTGCCCCTATATTATTCTGAAGTCATCACCAACTGGAGGGGATGAAACACATACCCAAGCAGGACAGATGTATACTGTTGCCCTGTTTTCCAGTCGCTGGGTATTAAATCTGCTCAGTCTAGGAGTTAATTCAGTCAGTAAAGTAATGCATAAGGCTTTTGCTTAGGTTTAAGGTTTGATGTGAACTCTTGCTGGAGACAAACTGACAATTTCTCTGTATTGATGTTGTTTGCTGAATTAAACACAGACGTCTTGTTTTTTTTTGTTTTTGTTTTTTTTTTACATTTTTTGTGCCACGCAATAGTTACCGACATTGAATGTCACTGTTGTCTCTCTTGACTTTCGTTTTGTATGTGCAAATTGCAGACATCTTGTTTACAAACAGTTCATTTTCTCTGAAAATTTCTAATGTATGATTTTGAATGTCAAAGAAATAGGGAGAACAACATGTCATTCACAATCACTTGCTTAAAAACAAATATGCTGTGTTTGCTTTGTTAGAAGCATACATATATAAATGACATGTTAGTTTTTTGTGACCCTTTCTGTTTATTCACTGTAAAAGTCAATGACGACGCAACTAATTTCATAATTTTATTTTCCCTCAACGACGTAATATCCCCCTCAATCTGTCACATGGTGAATTAAAATTGTCATTTGCACTCTTTTCCAAGGGGGTGCTCGGGTAAGCACTCACCCCTATAAAAATCATGATTTTCTCAGTTGAGGACCCTGAATGCTAACGTGGATGAATACGGTAAAATCTATTTGCGTCAATGGAACATATGCTAATGCTAATGGACCAAACATGGTATTATGTGATATTACTATTGTTCTCTCTAATGTCTTTATTGTTACTTTCCGACAGCATTTACGTAATCTACATAATGAGAACCCTGATTTATTTGGTCATGAGTTGCCACCAGAGATACGAGACAGAGAAGGAGGTAATGATTATGGTTGTTTCTCTAAAACGCTAAATTGTCAAATTTTACCTGAACCATTGTGAGCAAAACAATCAGTATTGTAATTAGCATGGCATTGGGTGAAATCTGAGATTTAACCTTTTCACCACCAGTTTCTCTTTTCATAACAAATTCACAAAATAGTCCTGTTCATAGTTTGCATTTTTTTTCAAAAGATTGGGACAAAAATAGCCAAATTTTTGGAGTTCATTTCCAGAAATATTGAAGAATATAAAAACAAAGTGCAGAAAAATTTGGTCGAAAAAATCTGATGGTGAAAAAGTGTTTTTTAAATAAGCTATCAGATGATGAAAATGACATTTAGAAAATGTAATGTCATGTCATGTATTTTCGGAAATGTGTGTTTTTTGTGATTCAATTAGCCTGAAAACTTGATTTTGTTCTATCTGGTTTTGTCCAAAACATCAAGATTAAAACACTGTTGGTATAAATTTATTTTTGCTGTTTTTTGATCCAAAAATCTATAAAAATTTATTATTTTGATGGTGTACACAAGTTATTTTATGTAAGTTTTAACCTGGTACATACATTTTTATTGTTCTGTTGAAGATATCACAAAATGTAGACATTGTTCAAAGGAAAGACACAACATGTTATGTATTTGAAAATTTCACAACAATCAAGCAAGGGGTTCCCCAAAAATATAAATTATTAGCTAATTTGCATAATCACCATCTTTGTGCCAGAATTGCTATATCGTATTTTTATATGGCCCATTTTTTTCAATGTCTAGCTATAACTTGTGTATATTAAACTGTGTGTTTTGAGTGTGTTCTAACTGAAAATATATGTCCTTTTCAAAAAGTAAAAAAATAATTAGATTTAATCAAACATTTCCTAAAAAGTGCATCCCACCCTTAAGTGTGTCGTAATATTTGTACCATATTTTGTCAGTCTGTTCATCTATCTGTTTGAATGTGGACAACATCTTATCAAAACTAGATCACTAAACATTCTGTTTAAATCCCTTTTATTGACCTAGGTTCATCGGTGTTACCAGATAGATTTTTCAGTGCTAGTAATCCAAATATTTATATTGATCACCTTCCTGAACCTGAGTTATATGCACCATTATCAGAGCCATCGCTGTTCTCTACCAACCATGATCCTATACGCTATTCAAATTATCAGGTATGTACTTGTATGTGACACCCTCACACCTGTCAATGCTACTACCACCCATACGTTTTTGGTTTGAACAGGTTTGAGATCTTTGGAAGATTCCTTCATAAATAGTTATTAAAATGACTTTATAAATCAATATAATGTTACATACCGATATCAACCACTATATTGTCTGAAATGACTTTATGATTTAGTATAATGTAACATATTAACCACTTTATTGTCTGAAATGACTTTATGATTTAGTATAATGTTATATATTAACAACTGTATTGTATAAAATCACTCAATAAATCAATATAATGTTATATATTAACCACTATATTGTCTGCTTTCTGAGTTTCCAAAGTTGTCTGCAAGAGATTAACTTTACTTCTCTCAGACTTTCATGGAGGTACAGCTTTGGTTTGTCCCTATCTTTGAATTGTCTTTTTTTTTCACTTTCAGAGCTCTGATAGTTTGCAAGAGTCACCTGATTCCAGCCCTGAAATACGAAGAAGAACAAGTAAGTATAAGATTTTTATTTTTTTTTCATTAACACCACCACCAGTTATTTAATGGCATGAAAAACTATAGCATTCAGCTGTCCTTGACACTTTTCTGCTTATGTCTCATGTGACAACATAGTGTGGGCAGATATAGATTCTCGTCAATAAATGCCGCCAACCGTTAATGATAATGATGATTATGTCGTCAAAAATGTTTTCACTAAATTATTACTAGAAGTTAGGAAAAAGATAATAATAAGTTTTCAAGAGAATATAGAAAAGTATGCACTTGGGCAGTACAGGATCACATCAACCTACTCTGTGTCACTCAACATAATCACTGTAATGCTGTGATGCATACTTTGTTGTATTATCTTGATAACCTCATTTCACTATACACAATCATTGACACATATGGATGCCATATTAACATAAATTAATGCATACATAATTTTGGAAAATGATTTTGGCAGTTGGTCATTCATGGCATTTCTGCTCAAATAGCTATTGTTAAAGTCAAAACCAGGTAGAATATTCATTGTATTGTATTACTGTCATTTGCAAATGTTGTTTTGTGCGGTATATTTTTGTATTTACGTATGTGACACAGTCGGCTGAGCATCAAATGAACTTTGGTCGTATGGTTGATTAATAGCCAACCAAAAATCACAAACTTCCTCTAAGACTTTGTAGTTAGTACACTATAAAATTTTTGCTGAATTAAAGAACCAGAAAACATGATTCTAAAATGTGTAGGTCGTTTTTGCTCTGTCTTCCGTGAAATTAAGGATGAAATATAGGCAAACTAGTTTTACAGCAACTGCGATCAGATATGTAAATTAGTTTTATAATGTAATATGCAACTCAAATACATCGTATAATTTTTTTATGCATGTCATTGTTATTGTGGGTCATGGTTATTATGGGTCAAATATTTTATTTCTGGCTTGAAAACACCAATTGGTATATACATATAAGATAAAAATGCACATTTACACATTCCTCTGTTTGACTAGACACAGTTTTGAATTCTTTTTGTCAAAAGAAATCGGAAACCTATAGCTGCGAATGAAATCTTGCACAGTTTCACAATTCTTATTTTCTCTTCTCCGATGTCAATGAACGACCCCAATCGAAGTTGAAAGTTGCGTGAGAACGTGACCTTGTTGTCACATTGATACATTGTAGCAAGTCTCGCTATGAATGTAAACAATGTCATCGTCGGTGTTCAAGTTTCGCTGTTGCACATCCTAGCCAAAATAAGAAGAAAAAAACATGATCACTGGCAATGGTAGCAACACATGAATACATGTATGTGACTCGAAACTAACCATTTCCCTTACAATAAAAAAAATAGTACGACCCAGTGATCGATCCAAGCCGCTGTTGCCTATGAGGTCATGAGGTGTTTTGTTTCACCGATCGTTCAGAGAGCAGGTTTAGAATTACAGTAGAACAAAATACAGCCGAAAATATTTATTAACTCCACGCAACATGATTTATATCTGTGAATATATTTATTGAACATTGCAGTATAGACCACATCACTCTAGAAGGAACTTATCTGCATACAAATTAGAATACTAAGCACTGCCATCACATGTCGTTCTTTAATAGTGGATAAAAGGTGGATTTCTTGTTTGATCTAATTCATCTATTTATTTTTACAGGTTATGGTTCTAGTCGCATTCCCACTTGGTCAGGACGGGGAACACCAAATTCATCTCCAGAAATGATCCCAAAATCTCAATATTCCGGCAGATCCACACCAAATTTGTCAAAACAACAAAGTTCTTTGGATTATAACCGTAATCAGAAATATTCTGCACAGAGGAACCCACTAGAGGGCGATATAGACAGTGGTTTTGTTGGCTCTGAGGGCAGCAGACATAGCAATCAGACTAGCATATCAGGATATGGGCGTAAAGATAGGTAAGTGAAATACTGCCCTCATGTGCCGGGATATCTGGCTTTTCAATTAAAGGAAACAAGAAATGAAGCGATTATTTTGTTACTTTGTCACAGTGATAATACCACGGCATTATATGCTTCTAAATACATACAGATCTGGTTATTCGTATTCAACAATTATACCATCACAAACACCGTCATTGTACAGTCGACAGTCACCAGCATCAGTACGTGAAAGCCATCGTGCTTCAGTGACATCACAGTCACACAAATGGACAGAAAGCGAGGATGACATGAGCTATACTACAGGCAACGGAAGGTCAGTGCAGTCCTATGATACCGTAGAGAAATCATCACGACGAGGTTCATCAAAACAGAGAAAGTCACCTGCTAGTATTAGTAGTGTTGGTGAGTTTTACTTCCTTTTCTATATTCTGAACACTGTACCAATATAACAACTTTCAGATGTAAATATTATTCTTATTTATATTTATTCATATGCTGCTATTTGTTTCAGTGACAGATGCTTCTAGGCCGAGACGTCCTACGTCTGGCAGGTCTAGAGATAGCATTGCATCTAGCAGAGTGGCTCCAAGTTATTACAGTACTGAAGAAGAAGACAAGGCATCAAGGCAAGGTGCTCTTACACAAAGAATACTGAGAGATAAGGAAGTTGAGAGGTGGGCAGATCCTGTTCAAAAAAGAGACAAATTTGATTCTGCATCTGTGGTTTCTAGGAGTAGTGTTAAGAGTGAGGCAATAAGAGCACTTCATGATGAGGTTCAGAAATTGAAGAGAGACATGGTCCGTGCAAGACATCCTCCTTTACAGGAAGAACTGAAAGCTCAGAGCTATGAAATGCCAAACTATGAAAAACCAACAGTTGAGAGAGAAAGGTCTTTTACAACCCCAAATGGCAGCACTAGATCTTTGTATGAAAAGGAACGACCTTCTCGACACAATCAAAGACAGGGTTCATCTCCACCACGTGAAGCATATCAGCGTCGGTCATCTTCTTCTAGGCAGGTGTTCAGTAGAGATAGGTCACCACATGAGAGACGAAGGCGTTCTCAGAGTGCTGATAGAGTAAGATCTCGTAGTGCAATGCATGATGATTTGCATCTACCTCGTGAAAGAGAAAGGTCACGTAATGACCATCGTTTATCCGGATATCCTGGATCAAAGCAGGCAACAACATCTTCTAGACCAAGCCGTCGTGAAGAAATGTTAAGGAATCTACGTGATGATGTTGAAAGGCTTCGAGAACAGATTATGAAAAAGTTTAATCCCAGATATCGTAAGGATGCATCAACGTCCATGCCTTTTGCATCTAGCAGCAGAGGTAGATCTGAACCTTACAGAGTTCCAAGAACATCCTCACCAATCCGTTCTTCATCTCCCATCAGACAATCACATCACTATTCCAACAGGGTCTATCAACCACCAAGAGACCAGGATTATCCTGCTAGAGAGTATCCAGCTAGAGAGTATCCAGCTAGGGAGTATCCAGCTAGGGAGTATCCGACAAGAGAATATCCTAGTGGGGAGTTCCTTCCCAGAGATTATTCGAGCAGAGAGTACCTGGATGAGAACCAGGAATATGATAGAAGTTTTCGTGCAACATCTCCGTACATGGAGAGTGGTTATCTTGATGATAGACCACGATATGCAGCTTATGACAGCCCTTATATTGATGCTTATGTTGGAAGACCTGTGAGTCCAATTGGAAGGCCACTAAGTCCTCACCACCGATCCATGTCTATGCCATCATTCAACATTCAAAGGTCTCCTTGCCCATTGTGTGGTGGGACAGGTTCTCATACGCATGGACAATATGCCTATCCTGAGGACTATGGCCGAGAATCACCCCCACAGGCTACCTATGCCCCTCCTCCTCCTAACTATGCACAAGCGCCCACTATGGCAAGACATTCCCCCATTGATCCAGCCCAGCCTGTTTATGCCCCAACCTCTGGTTCCAGAATGGCACAGTCT
Source organism: Saccoglossus kowalevskii (assembly GCF_978046115.1). Classification (NCBI taxonomy): domain Eukaryota; kingdom Metazoa; phylum Hemichordata; class Enteropneusta; family Harrimaniidae; genus Saccoglossus; species Saccoglossus kowalevskii. The sequence continues at coordinate 5,469,297 of NC_140657.1, forward strand.
GTTCCGTCCATACCAACTGCAGTATCAGCAGGATACCAGCAGCCACAGATGCAGCAACCAGTGTTGGCACCAACCTCACCTGCTCAACATGTGGTGACACAGCCAACATACACTTCAGTGCAGTCTGTCCCAGCTACAGCTCAACAACAACCAATACAGATTATCAGTAAAACTCCTGTCAGGTGAGTTATCTACAACATAAAATACTCCCCATATATAAACTAAGCACCTCTGTAAACATTATTTCTTTATGATTTTGGTTTAGTATAAATATTTGAAAGGTAGGAAACAATTGTTACTGTAATGACATTAAAATCTTAGAATTCTCAATGTCATGGTCTTCCTCGATTTTGTCATAAATATGCACAGTCTGTATTTTTTTCAACAAATTTTGTCCTGAAATTCATTTATAATGCGTTTTTCGAAATCTAAGAAATTTGACCCCAGCCTTTGGTTGTGGTTTGTTGTATGGCTTTTTATGTTTAGTGTTCAATCCCTGTTATTGTTTGTAGACAATATACAACATCTATGAAGAAAGGAAAAGTTCGTTACTATGAAGCCTTTGATACAGATACTGCTACTGAAGAGGAGATTATATACAGAAGGTATGTATAGACAGTTAACTCTATTGCACTGTTGTGTATACCATAATAACACATTCAACTGACTTGTATCCATGTTTGCCTAACATATTATGACCATGTGTTAAATATTGGTGTGTTTCTTTCAATAGAACCAGTCCTCGCCGTGAAAGTCGAAGACCTCACTCTAGAACATATCAAGAAGACAGAGCTTCAAAGGTATGTTATTTGACCTTCATATTGGATAAGCATGCAGCCTCCTCATCCAAGTGATCCCGTTGCTGTCTTCTGCATTAGTCATTTCTGCATGTGAGTCTTATTGTTTAATTTCAGTTTATCGTAGCTGGTTAGTAGTATAATTTAATTTTTTTTATTAATGTTTTTACTAACTTATTTATTTTTAGGGGACTCACATGGTATTAATTCACAACCAAACTTTTTCTTTCACTCAAATATTTTTTCAGAATATGAAGATAGAAAACAATTTTTAATTTTGACATTGAAGTTACAAAAATATTGGTGTAACTTTCAAAATGAGCTTTTGTGATTACAGTGCATCATTGCATGTGTATGCACATATACACATACTTTTCTCAGGGATCTCGCCACGCTGGTCGGCAGTGGTCGGCCCCGACCGGCACTCAAAATTAGCGACCACCATGGAAATGGTTCCGACCAGGACTATTGTTATTATAATTATGTACCGACCGACATGCATCCTGACAGTCCTGGATTATAATTTGTAAACAATAGACCTCGTCGCACGATTCGTAGCGGCTAGTCAATTTTGTGAAATTAGCACCTCTTTGTTTGTAAGTAAATACTTTCTGCGATAAACAGTCTTTAGATTGAAGGCTAAAATTCTTTCAAAATCAATTCCACCTCAATATAACATGGTCAAAGTGGAGTTCACGATCTGACAGTTTACGCTACTCAAGAAAAAAATCAACGTGTTTATTGCGTGATTTGGTAAAATACATTTGAACTGTTATCATCGCGATTCATGTAAAAACTCTTCTTTCAAGACCTATTTTACCTTTTAAAAATTGCTAATCACTTCTTTCGAAAACCATCATGCAGTTTTCAACTGAAATCGATGTCAACACATCGTGCTACGACATCACTTCACTTCCGCAATGTAATTTTTATGATCACTACCCACTAAAATACATTTGAACTGTTATCATCGCGATTCATGTAAAAACTCTTCTTTCAAGACCTATTTTACCTTTTAAAAATTGCTAATCACTTCTTTCGAAAACCATCATGCAGTTTTCAACTGAAATCGATGTCAACACATCGTGCTACGACATCACTTCACTTCCGCAATGTAATTTTTATGATCACTACCCATTCGGAAAACTTTGAATTCTACCGGCATTACCATGCGGCATTCTGATTAATTAATGGAATTCTTGACCCATCGGGTCAAAGAACACATGCCGGACAACCAATGCGTCACAAACATCATGGCGGGCTTTGTTTTTTACCGAAGTGATCGAGTGATCAAAAAATATCCAAATTTTACTTTTATTTCATATAAAAAAACGAAGTAAAATTTTTTTGCTTGGCATCATGACTGAGGAATAGGAATTATTGGTATAATCGGTGTATAACATCGAGAAGTAAGTTATGTAACGTCGTAACTTTGAAAGTTTTATTTATTCGTTCATTACTGTGAATATATACGTTTTAGAAGTTGATGGTACGAATAATAAATTACGACAATACTCTAATTAATTAACTAAATAATTAAGGAGAATGTATTTGGAGTAAATAAGATCGGGAACATATTCCTGCTGAAACGTTTCAAATGCGTTTTATTTAACTTTTTACAATAGACATTAATATTGCAATAATAATTTATTTGTTTCTGTTTTTTAGTCTGCAGCATTCACATTTCGAATATATTTAATTTTTAAAATCAAACTCTTCTAAACTCTAAAACATAATGTCTTAATTAATATTCATATAGCTCATTAATATTCATGACCGACCAGCACTTATGCTGGGCTGGCGAGATCCCTGTTTTCTATTCCAAACATGTTACAAAATGCATGAGAGAATATTTGATGAATGTAGTCAACTAACTTATATGGTAAATGAAATGGTGATCATGGGTATGGGTTATCTTCACACTTTCCATACATTTTGCCGCAGCTTCAGCTCTAACCACCATATTTCTATTAATAAAATTATAATTTGTTGACTAGTATATGCTTATGAAAATGATTTACTGAATAAAGCATATATGTGTATGTACATGTCTGTGTTAATGTTTTACATAGTAATGTGACCAGCATGGTATGTACATGTCTGTGTTAATGTTTTACATAGTAATGTGACCAGCATTGTATGTACATGTCTGTGTTAATGTTTTACATAGTAATGTGACCAGCATGGTATGTACATGTCTGTGTAAATGTTTCACATAGTAATGTGACCAGCATGGTATGTGTATGTCTGTGTGAATGTTTCACATAGTAATGTGCCAGTACGGTATGTGTATGTCTGTGTGAATGTTTCACATCTTAATGTGGCCAGCATGGTATGTACATGTCTGTGTAAATGTTTTACATAGTAATGTGACCAGTATGGTATGTGTACCTCTGTGTTAATCTTTTACATAGTAATGTGACCAGCATTGTATGTACATGTCTGTGTTAATGTTTTACATAGTAATGTGACCAGCATTGTATGTACATGTCTGTGTAAATGTTTTACATAGTAATGTGACCAGTATGGTATGTACATGTCTGTGTAAATGTTTTACATAGTAATGTGACCAGTATGGTATGTACATGTCTGTGTAAATGTTTTACATAGTAATGTGACCAGTATTGTATGTACATGTTTGTGTAAATGTTTTACATAGTAATGTGACCAGTATGGTATGTGTATGTCTGTAAATGTTTTACATAATAATATGACCAGTATGGTATGTACATGTCTGTGTGAATGTTTCACATAGTAATGTGACCAGAATGGTATGTGTATGTTTGTGTGAATGTTTCACATCGTAATGTGGCCAGCATGGCATGTGTATGTCTGTGTAAATGTTTCACATAGTAATGTGACCAGCATGGTATGTGTATGTCTGTGTGAATGTTTCACATAGTAATGTGACCAGTATGGTATGTGTACCTCTGTGTTAATATTTTACATAGTAATGTGACCAGTATGGTATGTGTATGTCTGTGTGAAAGTTTCACATAGTAATGTGACCAGCATGGTATGTATATGTCTGTAAATGTTTTACATAGTAATGTGGCCAGCATGGTATGTATATGTCTTTGTAAATGTTTTACATAGTAATGTGACCAGCATGGTATGTGTATGTCTGTGTGAATGTTTCACATAGTAATGTGCCAGTACAGTATGTGTATGTCTGTGTGAATGTTTCACATAGTAATGTGACCAGTATGGTATGTGTACCTCTGTGTTAATATTTTACATAGTAATATGACCAGCATGGTATGTGTATGTCTGTGTGAATGTTTTACATAGTAATGTGAGCAGCATGGTATGTACATGTCTGTAAATGTTTTACATAGTAATGTGGCCAGCATGGTATGTGTATGTCTGTGTGAATGTTTTACATAGTAATGTGAGCAGCATGGTATGTACATGTCTGTAAATATTTTACATAGTAATGTGGCCAGTATGGTGTGTAATGTCTGTGTGAATGTTTCACATAGTAATATGACCAGCATGGTATGTGTATGTCTGTGTGAATGTTTTACATAGTAATGTGAGCAGCATGGTATGTACATGTCTGTAAATGTTTTACATAGTAATGTGGCCAGTATGGTGTGTAATGTCTGTGTGAATGTTTCACATAGTAATATGACCAGCATGGTATGTGTATGTCTGTGTGAATGTTTTACATAGTAATGTGAGCAGCATGGTATGTACATGTCTGTAAATGTTTTACATAGTAATGTGGCCAGCATGGTATATGTATGTCTGTGTGAATGTTTCTCATAGTAATGTGACCAGTATGGTATGTGTATGTCTGTGTGAATGTTTCACATAGTTATGTGGCCAGTATAGTATGTACATGTCTGTGTGAATGTTTTACATAGCAATGTGACCAGTATGGTATGTATACATCTGTGTAAATGTATCACATAACAATGTGACCAGTATGGTATGTGTACGTCTGTGTTAATGTTTCACATAGTAATGTGACCAGCATGGTATGTATATGTCTGAGAATGTTTCACGTAGTAATGTCGTTTTCTGCACAAAATGTGGGGTTTGACTTGACTTAACCTGGCATGTGACCTACTATCAGCCAATCATAGTAGATGATATTATTGACAGGAACTATGACTAGTGAAACACTGTTAGATTTTTACAATCAACAAAGAATATATATTGATTATTGCTTTTGTTTTTCAGGTTGAAAGTATTCGTCTTGGAATAAGTCTTGAAGATGCAATAAGGACAGCAGAAAAACTGAAGCGGAGATCTCGAAAGATGTTGACGGGTGTACGAAACGATGTGCTGAGAACTGAAATGTCTGAAAGTTATTTATGAACATAAAAAGAGTTGAAAACTGGCAGCAAGCAAGTAATCAGATCTTCTAAAGTATAATAGCTCCCTATGCTTTCTTTTTGTGTTCCATTTCCAGTTTATTTTTTTAATGAAAATAATATAACTAGGTTTCTAATTGGTAGGAACAATGCTGGCCATTTGTGAAATAAAATGTGGGTGGATTATTTATCAAATGAGTTTGTATTTTTATGCAAATTTCATTACTTACGTCTTATACAGCAGTCTCAGGAAACCCAGCTGTATTGTCTTCCACTTACCAAATATGTATTATAATCAAGTATTATAATATCTTGCTAATGCTAGTAAAATTTTTTATTTTGATCTTGTGTCCGAGTCAAAGCTGTTATTTTGTATAACTGTTTTTAATCACAGTACTTTTTTAATCACATCATTTTTTGTTATAAACACGATTCTTTTGAGTATTAAATGTTACAAGATCAAGTATTTTGTGATAAAGTTGAAACATGGGTCGGTGTAAATTTACAAATTTGTAAACTCTATGTTGTCATGACTGTTTTCTAACTTTATGGACATAAATATTTGTAACAAATTATGGGAGAATGTTATACACTAGTGATAATGAAAATTATTTGGGACAAGCACCATGCCTTCCAAATATTAATTTCTTCGCATGAGCAAACTTTGTTGTAAAAAGACAATTACAAACAATTATGAATTACAACAGAATGCAGAATATTTAATTTGTTTTTTTATTGATTGCATATTTTACATATTATTTGTCTTCTTATGTAAATTGCATGTAAATATGATGTTTAATTACAAACATGTACATCTTGTATATATGTACTAGTTAAAAACCACCAATCAAAACAGAATAATTAAATAATAATTACTTAGGGGGACTTAGATTAACATTTATCTGAAACTTAGGGATTAGTTTGTGGGTATGGTCAGTATTATTGTCAATAAATCTAATATATTCAGTGATAAGATGATGAATCAGTGTTATATGTCATCTATCATTGGGATCATTATGGTCGTAATGAACTTTGTATGTTTCTGTAATGCAATATAGAAACTAGATATCATATGTGCCTTTATTGGGGCAGTATTTTATAAACTGTTTTTGTGCCTTTTTACACAGTTAAACAGTGATATGACCAGTTTATATGTACCTCAATGTTCAATGCTACAGTGTTGAACCCATCAACATTGAAATGAGGGTTTCTTGACAAATATTCAACAATCTTGTATATTTTTTCACAAATATTTATCGCTTGCAAAGCAAGTGTTCCATTTAATACAATAATCAAATTCTGAACCAGAATCATTTGGTATCCTCATTTACATGTCTATATACCCATGTATGGCCAATTACAAATGTTTTGATTTTATAGTTAAACGCCTTTGTTTCACTATTCTTTGCTGTATATGCAGTGGTTTCAAGTACAGTGTATTAATTACCTTATGTTTTGTAACTTATCATTATTAATGACAATTTTTAAACTTATTTTTAATTCTTTGCTTTTGACTAAATATTTTGTGGATGTTTTTTTTTTGTTAATTTGAAATGATCAGTACTATTATAGATGGAAATACAAAATATTGATGTCTTGCACTAACTTTCTAATGTACATTGTAAATACATGTATTCTTCCTTATCAGATCAAGTCTCTTCCAACTTGCATTTACTGTGTATGAATACTTTGCCTTCCACCATTGTTCTGTAATATTGCATGTTTTATTGTATTATGTTCATGATGTACTCTTTATTTCTGCTTTTCAATATAGTATGTTCATATGTACTCCAGTGTTTTGTCACACAATATAGCATATTTTATGTTTTCTTAATGATTTTGTCATATACCCCTCCCCCGGTAGTATGTTTTATGTAATCATGTTCATGTATGTACTCTCCATGATATTGTAATATAAGGTAGTATGTTTTATGTTCATATATGCACATCATTTTGTAATACAATATAGTATTCTTTATGCAATCATGTGTTTTATGTTCATGTATGGTACTCTCCGTGGCTTTATAATACAATAAAGTATGTTTCATGTTCATATATGTACTCTCCATGATATTGTAATACAAGGTAGTATGTCTTATGTTCATGTGTGTACTCTCCATGGCTTTATAATACAATATAGTATGTTCATATGTACTCTCCATGGCTTTGTAATACAAGGTAGTATGTTTTATGTTCATGTATGTGTACTCTCCATGGCTTTGTAATACAAGATAGTATGTTTTATGTTCATGTATGTACTCTCCAAGACATTTGTAATACAAGGTAGTACACTTTCTGTAGTTTTGTCATACATTATGTCATACGTTTTCTGAACCCGTAATGCACTGTCATACTTGTCACAAATACAATAAATCATGAATCCTATTTGTATTATTTTATATGTATATTTAATTAACATAATAAGGTTGCCTGTTGTCAGAAAAATATTTGTAAACAGTAGCAGCAAACATACAATGTGCAAGGTACAAAGACTTGTATTGTAATCATTTCATGTATCACTGTGTTACTCCATCCATTCCATTTGAATATAAATATGTTTTCAATAAATTAATAAGTAATAAACCTATTTTTGATCAATCCACATGTGGTTCTCTGCTTTCTCATGCAATCCATAACAAATATAAAGATGACAAAATTTGGTCAAAGCTTATTTTGATATTTGTTTTGAATGCCATACCCTTTTTTTCATGATTTTGGATTATTGACAAGAATCTGTTGCCAATTGGCATAACTGCAGTAACTCGTGATTAAACGTGACGCCACGTAACTGCAGTGAAATCTGAGAGCTGTGTCTGACCTGGTGACAACATTATAACTGTTGTGAAATCTAAGCCAATACTACTGTAACTATTCTTAAGTTTCCAAGCTGAACTGTGTATCACATTTGCAATTAAGCCTATCTGAAACACCATATTGTATCTGTGGTAAACACTTACCCAATTTTCATCTTTTCCAAACAAATTTTATCACTCACATATTGTGTGCATCACTTCACAAACCTTCAACTCAACAATTTTTCAGTTTTCATCTACAATGCACCCTGTACCCAGATAACTTTGCCGTGGTTTCCAGGCCACTGTCCTGCCTTTCCAGGTAACTGTCCTGCTATCCCAGATGATTCTGCTGTGAATCTAACCCACTGTCCTGCTATCCTAGATAACTCTTTTGTGAATCTAGACCAGTGTCCTGCTATCCTAGATGACTCTGCTGTGAATCTAGACCAGTGTCCTGCTATCCTAGATGACTCTATCCTAGATGACTCTGCTGTGGTTCCAGACCACTGTCCTGCTATCCTAGATGACTCTGCTGTGAATCTAGACCAGTGTCCTGCTATCCTAGATGACTCTGCTGTGAATCTAGACCAGTGTCCTGCTATCCTAGATGACTCTGCTGCGAATCTAGACCAGTGTCCTGCTATCCTAGATGACTCTGCTGTGAATCTAGACCAGTGTCCCGCTATCCTAGATAACTCTGCTGTGAATCTAGACCAGTGTCCCGCTATCCTAGATGACTCTGCTGTGAATCTAGACCAGTGTCCCGCTATCCTAGATAACTCTGCTGTGAATCTAGACCAGTGTCCCGCTATCCTAGATGACTCTGCTGTGAATCTAGACCAGTGTCCTGCTATCCTAGATGACTCTGCTGTGAATCTAGACCAGTGTCCTGCTATCCTAGATAACTCTGCTGTGAATCTAGACCAGTGTCCTACTATCCTAGATGACTCTGCTGCGAATCTAGACCAGTGTCCCGCTATCCTAGATGACTCTGCTGTGAATCTAGACCAGTGTCCCGCTATCCTAGATGACTCTGCTGTGGTTCCAGACCACTGTCCTGCTATCCTAGATGACTCTGCTGTGGTTCCAGACCACTGTCCTGCTATCCTAGATAACTCTGCTGTGAATCTAGACTAGTGTCCTGCTATCCTAGATAACTCTGCTGTGAATCTAGACCAGTGTCCTGCTATCCTAGATGACTCTGCTGTGAATCTAGACCAGTGTCCTGCTATCCTAGATGACTCTGCTGTGAATCTAGACCAGTGTCCTGCTATCCTAGATGACTCTGCTGTGAATCTAGACCAGTGTCCTACTATCCTAGATAACTCTGCTGTGAATCTAGACCAGTGTCCTGCTATCCTAGATGACTCTGCTGCGAATCTAGACCAGTGTCCTGCTATCCTAGATGACTCTGCTGTGAATCTAGACCAGTGTCCTGCTATCCTAGATGACTCTATCCTAGATGACTCTGCTGTGAATCTAGACCAGTGTCCCGCTATCCTAGATGACTCTGCTGTGGTTCCAGACCACTGTCCTGCTATCCTAGATGACTCTGCTGTGGTTCCAGACCACTGTCCTGCTATCCTAGATAACTCTGCTGTGAATCTAGACTAGTGTCCTGCTATCCTAGATAACTCTGCTGTGAATCTAGACCAGTGTCCTGCTATCCTAGATGACTCTGCTGTGAATCTAGACCAGTGTCCTGCTATCCTAGATGACTCTGCTGTGAATCTAGACCAGTGTCCTGCTATCCTAGATGACTCTGCTGTGAATCTAGACCAGTGTCCTACTATCCTAGATAACTCTGCTGTGAATCTAGACCAGTGTCCTGCTATCCTAGATGACTCTGCTGCGAATCTAGACCAGTGTCCTGCTATCCTAGATGACTCTGCTGTGAATCTAGACCAGTGTCCTGCTATCCTAGATGACTCTATCCTAGATGACTCTGCTGTGGTTCCAGACCACTGTCCTGCTATCCCAGATGATTCTGCTGTGAATCTAACCCACTGTCCTGCTATCCTAGATAACTCTTTTGTGAATCTAGACCAGTGTCCTGCTATCCTAGATGACTCTGCTGCGAATCTAGACCAGTGTCCTGCTATCCTAGATGATTCTGCTGTGAATCTAGACCAGTGTCCTGCTATCCTAGATGACTCTGCTGTGAATCTAGACCAGTGTCCTGCTATCCTAGATGACTCTGCTGTGAATCTAGACCAGTGTCCTGCTATCCTAGATAACTCTGCTGTGAATCTAGACCAGTGTCCTGCTATCCTAGATGACTCTATCCTAGATGACTCTGCTGTGGTTCCAGACCACTGTCCTACTATCCTAGATAACTCTGCTGTGAATCTAGACCAGTGTCCTGCTATCCTAGATGACTCTGCTGTGAATCTAGACCAGTGTCCTGCTATCCTAGATGACTCTGCTGTGAATCTAGACCAGTGTCCCGCTATCCTAGATAACTCTGCTGTGAATCTAGACCAGTGTCCCGCTATCCTAGATGACTCTGCTGTGAATCTAGACCAGTGTCCTGCTATCCTAGATGACTCTGCTGTGAATCTAGACCAGTGTCCTGCTATCCTAGATAACTCTGCTGTGAATCTAGACCAGTGTCCTACTATCCTAGATGACTCTGCTGCGAATCTAGACCAGTGTCCCGCTATCCTAGATGACTCTGCTGTGAATCTAGACCAGTGTCCCGCTATCCTAGATGACTCTGCTGTGGTTCCAGACCACTGTCCTGCTATCCTAGATGACTCTGCTGTGGTTCCAGACCACTGTCCTGCTATCCTAGATAACTCTGCTGTGAATCTAGACTAGTGTCCTGCTATCCTAGATAACTCTGCTGTGAATCTAGACCAGTGTCCTGCTATCCTAGATGACTCTGCTGTGAATCTAGACCAGTGTCCTGCTATCCTAGATGACTCTGCTGTGAATCTAGACCAGTGTCCTGCTATCCTAGATGACTCTGCTGTGAATCTAGACCAGTGTCCTACTATCCTAGATAACTCTGCTGTGAATCTAGACCAGTGTCCTGCTATCCTAGATGACTCTGCTGCGAATCTAGACCAGTGTCCTGCTATCCTAGATGACTCTGCTGTGAATCTAGACCAGTGTCCTGCTATCCTAGATGACTCTATCCTAGATGACTCTGCTGTGAATCTAGACCAGTGTCCCGCTATCCTAGATGACTCTGCTGTGGTTCCAGACCACTGTCCTGCTATCCTAGATGACTCTGCTGTGGTTCCAGACCACTGTCCTGCTATCCTAGATAACTCTGCTGTGAATCTAGACTAGTGTCCTGCTATCCTAGATAACTCTGCTGTGAATCTAGACCAGTGTCCTGCTATCCTAGATGACTCTGCTGTGAATCTAGACCAGTGTCCTGCTATCCTAGATGACTCTGCTGTGAATCTAGACCAGTGTCCTGCTATCCTAGATGACTCTGCTGTGAATCTAGACCAGTGTCCTACTATCCTAGATAACTCTGCTGTGAATCTAGACCAGTGTCCTGCTATCCTAGATGACTCTGCTGCGAATCTAGACCAGTGTCCTGCTATCCTAGATGACTCTGCTGTGAATCTAGACCAGTGTCCTGCTATCCTAGATGACTCTATCCTAGATGACTCTGCTGTGGTTCCAGACCACTGTCCTGCTATCCCAGATGATTCTGCTGTGAATCTAACCCACTGTCCTGCTATCCTAGATAACTCTTTTGTGAATCTAGACCAGTGTCCTGCTATCCTAGATGACTCTGCTGCGAATCTAGACCAGTGTCCTGCTATCCTAGATGATTCTGCTGTGAATCTAGACCAGTGTCCTGCTATCCTAGATGACTCTGCTGTGAATCTAGACCAGTGTCCTGCTATCCTAGATGACTCTGCTGTGAATCTAGACCAGTGTCCTGCTATCCTAGATAACTCTGCTGTGAATCTAGACCAGTGTCCTGCTATCCTAGATGACTCTATCCTAGATGACTCTGCTGTGGTTCCAGACCACTGTCCTACTATCCTAGATAACTCTGCTGTGAATCTAGACCAGTGTCCTGCTATCCTAGATGACTCTGCTGTGAATCTAGACCAGTGTCCTGCTATCCTAGATAACTCTGCTGTGAATCTAGACCAGTGTCCTGCTATCCTAGATGACTGCTGTGAATCTAGACCAGCGTCCTGCTATCCTAGATGACTCTGCTGTGGTTCCAGACCACTGTCCTGCTATCCTAGATGACTCTGCTGTGGTTCCAGACCAGTGTCCTGCTATCCTAGATGACTCTGCTGCGAATCTAGACCACTGTCCTGCTATCCTAGATGACTGCTGTGAATCTAGACCAGTGTCCTGCTATCCTAGATGACTCTGCTGTGGTTCCAGACCACTGTCCTGCTATCCTAGATGACTCTGCTGTGAATCTAGACCAGTGTCCTGCTATCCTAGATGACTCTGCTGTGAATCTAGACCAGTGTCCTGCTATCCTAGATGACTCTGCTGTGGTTCCAGACCACTGTCCTGCTATCCTAGATGACTCTGCTGTGAATCTAGACCAGTGTCCTGCTATCCTAGATGACTCTGCTGTGAATCTAGACCAGTGTCCTGCTATCCTAGATGACTCTGCTGTGGTTCCAGACCAGTGTCCTGCTATCCTAGATGACTCTGCTGTGAATCTAGACCACTGTCCTGCTATCCTAGATGACTCTGCTGTGAATCTAGACCACTGTCCTGCTTTCCCAAATTATTGGTTTCTCCCCAAAATAACTTTTCCCATATACCTTCCCACATTCACATCCAAATGTTGATAATTCAAAAACAACTTTCAAGACAACTTTTGCAGATTCACTCCTTGTTTTTGGAAGGGTTGTGAGTTGTAATTTAATTAAGCCTTGTCTGAAAGGAGAGAATTTTTGAAACATTGCCAACTGCCTGTGGAGTAACTCATGTTAGATAAGTTTGTTAGCTAAAATATGTATGCGTGTAAAATTGTCAAAGAAGGCCAAAATCATATTTCATATTATGAATGAAGAAAGTGAAGTTTAAAAATAAATGAAAAATAAGCTAAAACACCGGACCAGGGAATAACAGATGTTTTAGGTGGCAAACACATCTGGAACGGCAAGGATATTGCCCCCCCCCCAACAAGTAAATGTTACCTCAAAACAAACTTTCAATAATCTCCAAACACACCACCCCACACAACCTTGCCGTACAGATTATTTAAGGACGTTTCAGCAGCTTCCATACTATGCTAGAATTTATGTGGTCTTCCACTAGCCATATGCCAGTAATCTACAATATTCTACTAGATGTATGCCATTCCAGTAATGCCTAGAATTTGTGGTATTCTACTGGATGTATGCCATTCCAGTAATGCCTAGAATTTGTTGTGTTCCACGAGCTGTATGCCATTGCAGTAATCTACAATATTCTAATAGCTGTATACCATTCTAATAAAACCTAGAATTTGTGGTGTTCCACCAGCTGTATGTCATTACGGTAATGCATAGAATGTGTGGTCTTCCACTAGCTGTATGCCATTTCAGCAATGCCTGAAATCCATGTGGCGTCACACTAGCTGTATGCCATTCCAGTAATGCCTAGAATGTGTGGTCTTCCACTAGCTGTATGCCATTTCAGTAATCTACAATATTCTATTAGCTGTATGCCATTCTAATAAAGCCTGGAATTTGTGGTCTTCCACTAGCTGTATGCCATTTCAGCAATGCCTGAAATCCATTTGGCGTCCCACTAGCTGTATGCCATTCCAGTAATGCCTAGAATTTGTGGTCTTCCACGAGCTGTATGCCATTTCAGCAATGCCTGAAATCCATGTGGCGACCCATTAGCTGTATGCCATTCCAGTAATGCCTAGAATTTGTGGTCTTCCACCAGCTGTATGCCATTTCAGCAATGCCTGAAATCCATGTGGCGTCCCATTAGCTGTATGCCATTCCAGTAATGCCTAGAATTTGTGGTCTTCCACCAGCTGTATGCCATTTCAGCAATGCCTGAAATCCATGTGGTGTTCCACTAGCTGTATGTCATTGTAGTAATCTACAATATTCTATTAGATGTATGCCATTTTAATGAAGCCTAGAATTTGTGGTGTTCCACTAGCTGTATGTCATTCCAGTAATGCCTAGAATGCGTGGTCTTCCACTAGCTGTATGCCATTTCAGCAATGCCTGAAATCCATGTGGTGTCCCACTAGCTGTATGCCATTCTAATAAAGCCTAGAATTTGTGATGTTCCACTAGCTGTATGCCATTTCAGTAATCTACAACATTCTACTAGATGTATGCCATTCCAGTAATGCCTAGAATTTGTGGTCTTCCACGAGCTATATGCCATTTCAGCAATGCCTGAAATCCATGTGGTGTTCCACTAGCTGTATGTCATTCTAATAAAGCCTAGAATTTGTGATGTTCCACTAGGTGTATGCCATTCCAGTAGTCTAAAGCATTCTACTAGCAGTATGTCATCCCAGTAATGCCTAGAATTTTTTGTGTTCTTCCATTAGCTGTATGCAATTTCAGTAATGCCTAGTATCTGTGGTGTTCCACTAGCTGTATGTCATTCCAGTAATGCCTAGAATTTGTGTTCTACCAGCTGTATGTCATTCCAGTAATGCCTAGAATTTGTAATGTTCGACTAGCTGCATGTCATTCTAATAATGCCTAGAATTTGTGATGTTCCACTAGGTGTATGCCATTCCAGTGATCTAAAGCATTCTACCAGCTGTATGTCATTCCAGTAATGCCTAGAATTTGTGTTCTACCAGCTGTATGTCATTCCAGTAATGCCTAGAATTTGTAATGTTCGACTAGCTGCATGTCATTCTAATAATGCCTAGAATTTGTGATGTTCCACTAGGTGTATGCCATTCCAGTGATCTAAAGCATTCTACCAGCTGTATGTCATTCCAGTAATGCCTAGAATTTGTGATGTTCGACTAGCTGTATGCCATTCTAATAAAGCCTAGAATTTGTGGTGTTCCACGAGCTGCATGTCATTCCAATAATGCCTAGAATTTGTGTTCTACCAGCTGTATGTCATTCCAGTAATGCCTAGAATTTGTAATGTTCGACTAGCTGCATGTCATTCTAATAATGCCTAGAATTTGTGATGTTCCACTAGGTGTATGCCATTCCAGTGATCTAAAGCATTCTACCAGCTGTATGTCATTCCAGTAATGCCTAGAATTTGTGATGTTCGACTAGCTGTATGCCATTCTAATAAAGCCTAGAATTTGTGGTGTTCCACGAGCTGCATGTCATTCCAATAATGCCTAGAATTTTTTGTGTTCTATTAGCTGTACGTCATTTCAGTAATGCCTAGGATTTATGTGTCATCCCACAATCTATCTATGGCCTCCGTCGGTCAATATTGACCATGGTAAAATCCCAATTGACATCAGCCCTACAGCGTCGACTGTGGCTAAACATTCCTATACGAGAATGACAGTCCCTGCCACATAGGGCATATCTGTAAACTGACTCAGGTCTGTTGCAGAGTTATTTTCGCAAAATTTGTTTTTCTTCCGCCATGCGCATCTGTCTGGTTTCACATGATTTTAGTTGCCTGGACACTGTTCTTCCGGTGTTTCTCTTTTCTGAGATCAGTTCTCCATAGAGGTCTTTGGGGATTCGGCCATCCTCTATGCGACAGACATGGCCTAGCCAGCATAGTCTGCGTTGTACGAGAAGGGTGAACATGGTTGGGAGGCCAGCACATTGTATACGGACATCTTGGTCTTGACAGAGTTTGGGGTTCTCCCAGACTTGTGCGGTGAGACAGGCAAGTGTAGTTGCAGCCTTTCCAATCCTCTTGTCAATCTCCTTGTCCAAGAAGAAATTGTTACTGGTGGTGGATCACAACAAATTCTAGTAATCCACAGCATTCTACTAGCTGTATGTCATTCTAATAATGCCTAGAATTTGTGGTGTTCCACTAGCTGTATCCCATTCCAGGTGTTCAACTAGCTGTACAACATTCCAGTAATCTATAGCATTCTACTAGCTGTTGTCATTCCAGTAATGCCTAGAATGTGTGGTGTTCCACCAGCTGTATGTCATTTCACTAATTCCTAGTATTTGTGTGTTCTATATGCTGTACATCATTTCAGTAATGCCTAGGATCTATGTGGTGTTCCACTAGTCGTTCGCCATTCTAATAATGCCTAGAATCTATGTGGTGTTCCACTTGTTTGACATTCCAGCAAAGAACATATTGTAATCACTTTTGAGGGACATGGTCCTTTTCATAATTAATAGTGCACAGAATTAACAGGACCTACCAACGGCTTCAACCATGGCTGCATTTAGCCGTTGTACTTTTTCTAGCCAAAGCGATTACTATGAAAATTAAGTACAACTTGTTTCAACACTAAACCTTTTATTAGCTACTGCAGTAAAAACACTAGCGACATGCTTTAAACACTATTTTAACCTAGATTAACTTTGGCATTTGTAAGGTTTGCTTCAATTTTGGAGCTAAAAATATGCCATTGTCTTCATGAAAATATTTTTGCAGGTAGAAATCTATTACCTGCACAATTTGAAGACCCTTGTAATTTTTTGGCAACCAGTTTGAGTGCAGGAGTACATTACTAGATAACCACAGCATTCAGGGAAAATGCTATATTAGGTAGATACATTAGTTTCAAATTAAGTACACCAAAATTCAGAAAGCCATTTCAGTAGTTACAACAAGCAGCCTCTCGGCCAAGATATCTCTGCTGTTAGCAATGAACATTTCAATCAAAGATGATATCAGGGGGAAAATTAACAAATCTGAGAGAGGTCTAACTGAGGTACCTTATGTGTAGTATCAAACTAGCAGTTTTCAACAGGAATTCGAAAATCACTACCAAAAATATTTATCAAAATTTGAGAATTGAAGATATCACGAAATGATAGGTCTCCAAGGTACATTGCACCAAGTATGAAAGCAATAAGAATTGTAGTTTGAGAATTCAGAAATTTTACACCGAAAACTGACAATTACTCGTATGATAAGCTTTGCTCGACAGCGGAGCCAACAGTAATTGAAAGAAAGATTTACCACACACATCAATTAAATACTCAAAAAAGCAGTCTTTCTAATGTAATTTATTTCTAAAAAGAAATTATATTACAGGTAATTTTAAGAACTCAAAGTTGTATTTGAGCATGTATACAAATGCACGACATTTTAGACCAACAACGCACTCAGTAACAAATAATGCATTCACAATACAACTATTGAAAAAAACATCAAATGTTTATATAATTATTGTTGTGGGATGACGCGTCATTTATGAAGTAGCACAATACTATAGGCATAAAGTTTTTAAACAGGAACAAGATACAGGGCAATCTATTTTTACTTCAATTGGAACACAGAGCATGTTTCTCAAAGCTAGGAGCTACACAATACAACGGTAAATTCTTTGCATGCAAAAAAAGTGTACATGAAATTTTGTACACATTGCCTTATTAAAATAGTACAATGCAACTTCTATTGAAGCATCTACATGTCAGAAATGGTGAATTTTTGGTTAAGTCGTTCAAAAGGAATGGGTGCGACTTCCCTTAGGGAAGTGGCTTCTGATAGAGATTTCATTTTTATCGAGAACAAATCTGGCCTCCAAACTCAGCTTTGTGTTTATTAGCTCATTTTATAAAGGACATTTAAACCTATATTTCGTATTAAATTTCTTAGCCTGTCAGCGGGGATTGTCACATGCTTGCAAAGCAGGAATTCAACTTTAAGGTTAGAACAGCAACAAAATTATGTAAATTAGTTCACACTTGTTGGATTATATAAGAATGATGGTCACAGTATGTGCTACTTAGTGAAATGAAATAAAATAAACATGGTTACAAAGAACTCTGAAATAAACTTAATATGGGCAGATTTCAACGCTAAATTAGGTAAATTCTTACTTTATACATTAAAATCTGAATGGTTTTTGAGATATCAGTGAGTCAACTGTAACCTTATGTCATTTGGGAATAATTTGATGTCCAAGTTGTGAAGTTTTATTGTCAGCTCATTTGACTATAACCGCTAGTGTTTGAGCCAACAATGAGTCAGAACTCAAAACATTCGCCGTTTGAAAAACTTAGTTATTAACGATAAAGATGATATCTAGTCAAATATCAAGCTGTGTATCATCCAATTTTGCTTCTGTATGGAATGGGCAAGACCACTAGAACAATATTTGAAACAAATTCGATGTGAATAAAAGGTTGAAATGTCCTTTGTTTTGTGGTGGGAGAAAAAAAGGTAGTGATTCAATATCGAAATGTGATTGAATCAAACACATCAGGGTCTGAACGTTAAGTTTTCTAAAACTGCCTTAGATTAAAATTGAGAATATAATTGAATTGTAGTGAAGGAGAATTCAGATAAGTCTGGGCACTGAGGCTTGAACCAGACTTTTGTAAAGACTTTGAAATAGGACATTTGGGAGGGGGTGGTCTGCACGTGATGCAAGATTTCTTGGGTACTAGAATTTGATAGTGAATACTGATTGGTCTTGAAAAATACAGTTAAAAGAAAACCTAGCTGAACAGTAGAACTTTATTTCTACCAATTTTGAAGAAAATCCACCAGTACTCCAAGATTCTTCTATGTTTTGACAGATTATTTGCATCAATGGAAAATGCTAAATTAATGTTTGCAATAGTCTGAATGGTGAAAACAGATAACTGAAAGTGAAGTAATCACTTAGATTAACCATTATCATGCCTATTCCATGTGTTACAGCCAATTGGACATTTTTTTTTATATCCAATGGGCTATTTGAAACATTTCCAAAGATTGCAAAATTGTTAAGTGGGGGATGCTTTGTTATGTTATTCAAACAACTGTTTGGAATATCATAAATACATTTTCGCTATACATGGCTAATTTCAGATATTCACCAGTTTATGTTGGTGTTGAGTAACATATACAGAATGTTTTCAATTCTCAACATCAACTGGACCGCACACTGATTTAGTCAGCTAATTGTAAAAAAAAATGTAAAATCCACGCATGGATATACTTTGATAATTAGTGAAATATCAAATACATCAATCTCCACCTTAATCAGCAAAATTGTTCGACAGTGGCAAAAAATTGTAAACTGGTGTACAAGAAACGGCGTTAATAAAATGCAAATGAACATTGAATGCACCAAGAATCATTTGCCACGTTTACAATTCTGATATTTTATAATGAGCTACGAAACTGGAAAATGGCCTAAATAGAATCTCCAATGTTTCTTGCCAAATTCTTGATATCAGTTGCTTATTGCACATTTTGTATGCACAGCATTTGCGCTACTGTATTATGGTTTTCAGATGTTGTATAAATAGTTATAGTAGCATGATTAGCAGGTTTAAGAGAAACTCTGATCAATTTTGAAGCTGAATGTATTCATACCAGTTCAGGAAGTTTTATAAAAGTTTTAAGTGAACACAGACCTGAAATATTAGTTGCCGCAACCCCTCTCCCTTTTTATAAAAAAAAATTCAGAAAGCAAGACACTGGGTAAATACAAAAGTATGACAATCCAAAGGAATATATTGAATATGCTACGAATCACAATCTGTCATACAGGCAGATTATTTAATTGCACAAGACTAAAACGCTTTAACATAAATTTCCTGAACTATTGCTAAAAGTTATATTACTATAACATGCACTTGCTTAGTCAAAAACATTTTTTGTTTCCTTATGTCAAAAAAAATGCCTAAAAGATTGTGATACCAGTATCAGCTATGGGATGTTTCTTCAAAGAGAAACATTCTAAATTTAGTTGGCAGTGTTTTGTTTCCCAAACTGAATTCATGTTATTTAAACTATTTTTAAATAGTGTATGAATATACTTAGCACTTTTAGACTTTGATTTTGTTTTCGTGTGGAAATTACTAGAATGCCATACAAACCACCTCAAGTTTATGCTTTACTTTTTTTTTTTTTTTAAGACCGATTTGTAATGAGAGTTTTAACAGTACAGTTCAACACCTTCAGGAAAATCATGTATTGTAACCGTGGGTATTGAGTACCAGTATCCTCCCAGTTCACCCGTAAACATTTTTACTATATTAATATCTTAGTATTCGATAACTTCATGCATTACTCTCACTAATACTAATCTGTAAACCAACAAAGGAAACTCCAGGCCAAGACAAATCATTTTGGAGTATATTCACAATAATTCCAACAAATAGAATGTAACAAAGCAATTAGAAATGACCTCTGCATGAAAATATGACCTCTGCATGAAGATAGAGCATTAAATGTACATTCTGGACATGATGCATACAATATTCAATTACCAAAGCCAACAAAATATAAGTAGTGATTCACAGTATTTACAGATACAATTTGGAAGTTATTCATATAGACCAACATTATCCATTGTATAATCAGAAATGAACACACAAGTAGCACAAAGATTCGAGTCACTGATATATGGACCAACACAATATTGCATAATAAGAATAACACAGTATTAACACAAAGGAAAATTGTATGTACTACACACATTAGAATCAATGCAACAAAAGCATAGCATCAATGTATCGTCAATGTCACAGTCAGCTTACAGAATATGTACGGTATATATTACCTTCTCTTCTAGAATAATGGTAAGAACACCAGCACTGTTCAAACCTGTCAGAAGGAATCTGAAATCATTTCTAATCATTCTAAAATATGCATCATTGTAACGGGTCAATAATATGCATCATTGTAACGGGTCAATAATATGCATCATTGTAACGGGTCAATAATATGCATCATTGTAACGGGTCAATAATATGCATCATTGTAACGGGTCAATAATATGCATCATTGTAACGGGTCAATAATATGCATCATTGTAACGGGTCAATAATATGCATCATTGTAACGGGTCAAAAATATGCATCATTGTAACGGGTCAAAAATATGCATCATTGTAACGGGTCAAAAATATGCATCATTGTAACGGGTCAAAAATATGCATCATTGTAACGGGTCAAAAATATGCATCATTGTAACGGGTCAAAAATATGCATCATTGTAACGGGTCAAAAATATGCATCATGGTAACGGGTCAAAAATATGCATCATGGTAACGGGTCAAAAATATGCATCATTATAACGGGTCAAAAATATGCATCATTGTAACGGGTCAAAAATATGCATCATTGTAACGGGTCAAAAATATGCATCATTGTAACGGGTCAAAAATATGCATCATTGTAACAGGTCAAAAATATGCATCATTGTAACAGGTCAAAAATATGCATCATTGTAACGGGCCAAAAATATGCATCATTGTAACAAGTCAATAATAAGCCTCATTGAAACAGATTAATAATATGCACCATTGTAACGGGTCAATAATATGCATCAGGGTAACAAATCAAAAATATGCATCATAGTAACGGATCAATAATATGCATCTAGGTAACGGATCAATAATATGCATCATGGTAACGGATAAATAATATGCATCATGGTAACGGATAAATAATATGCATCATGGTAACGGGTCAAAAATATGCATCATTGTAACGGGTCAAAAATATGCATCATTGTAACGGGTCAAAAATATGCATCATGGTAACGGATCAATAATATGCATCATTGTAACAGATCAGAAATATGCATCATGGTAACGAATCAGAAATATGCATCATGGTAACGAATCAATAATATGCATCATTGTAACAAATCAAAAATATGCATCATTGTAACAGGTCAAAAAATATGCATCATTGTAGCGGATCAATAATATGCATCATTGTAACAGATCAGAAATATGCATCATTGTAACAGATCAGAAATATGCATTATGGTATCAGATAAAAAAATATGCTTCATTGTAAGGGGTCAAACCTGAATAATGACAACTGATGTTTATACTAGCTATTTCATGGCAGGTCAGTCACAGGCTACTTGTATAGTTAAACGAAATAAGCAAGAATGAACCAGACACATCAATTGAACATTGTATCAAGCAGATAAGAATACAAACATAATGATGAATTTCTAACTACCAATTAAATATTGGTCAAATATGTGGAAGTTTGAATGTTCTCATTTATTGCAAAGTACTAGCGTGTAGACGTATGTTAATATTTCGGATTTAAGACTGACAAACAAAAGTAACAATATGGATACAACATTAATTTCCATTTGACACTTGCAATGCAAGAGAAATATCAATGAATAGTATTGGCAATAATTGTGCATCATACAATCATTTCAGGACACTATGTATGGGCTGTCAATGATCTCCCTACCTGTTTTCTTGGACAACTTTCAGAGAACCAGCCTGCTGCAATTAAATGCCATAAGAAAAATACTAACACTGGGCAATCAATTTAGTCATAAATTTCAAAACACCAAGGATAGTTATAATGTATATATGTGCCACCACAGTAGTGATCTCCATCTCACTATAGTTGGTCTTGTTACGGCTGCAGTGTATCACTGACTACTGCGGGAAGAACAGAACATGACATACGATACAGGAAACATGGAAGCAATAATCATGATCAAAGTTTATTAAAACCAGAGAAATACAGAGAATATACGAGATAGCAAATGGGATATTCCCTCATCACATTCAATCCAATAATACCTCCTACACATTCAACAAAGTCGGAAAATACTGTGGAAGCCACTCAACATGATAAAAGTTGTATACATTGAGCAAATGCGCAAGTAATAGTCACAATATAAAAAAACACTAAATATTTCTGGTAAGCAGTTATATAGATACAGTGTTAGACAATAAAAAATCATTGTAAAGTCCTAACTACAGCATGAAAAGTGCCAATAATATCGCAATGTTTCAATCACAAAGTCACAAATTCTATATTCATTTATATATCCACAATTTTTTTTCTTACCTTATCTTTTTTTTTTCTGCTACAACAGAATAGGTGAACAAAATATAGCACAAGTAATCTGATACACATGCACAATTCAACAGAGCAAATATATATCCAATCATGTCTCAATAACAGCAGTAATAAAAAATAATCTTATCTTAAAACAATTAGATTATACAGAGTATGGGTCCATGTTGATAGCATTAATCATGTAGCTAGACTATGATAACTTATATAAAAACTAAAATTATGATTCTGACCAATAATACTTTCTATAATTACAATATCATGGACACTTTGGATGCGTATAGAGGAAGGGTTCGACTCAACCTAATATGGCAAGTGTAAATTTACTCCTAAAAATGTCTTCATAATTGATGCAATGTGATATCTTCAAGACAATCCATGTATCCATAACAATACAAGGCATTATGTTATTTATATATGCACACAACATGGTTTATACGTATACACTTCCTTATTGACCCTGTGGGAAAAAATGCAATAAAAGGGTGGACGGTATTAATGTTGAGATCTTGGCACCATGAACTGCAAGAAAGGTTGGTTAGAACAAATAGAATATATATATAGGAACTATATTAGCATGGGGTAACACACTGACTGGAAGAGCCGATATTACATTCTGCTGTAAAGGAATAAGGTATGGTGATACAATATAATAGAGAGCATGACAGACGCAACATTACATACACCAAAGCTGTTAGTAAGATATGTGATAGCCAAGTAAAGAGAAAAAAGCTCACACCTTCATCAACAGCCAAGCTTGAATCAGTATTGTTGTTGTCCCTATGCAAGTAGGAAAGCAGGACAGGAACAGATATGTTAACATAATGCAATGGAAGTAATGGTTTAAAATTGCAAAAATAAATGTTCAAGATGGTTGACACGCTAGTGATAGTGATAAGAAAATTGATAGTGAAAACAAGGCTTTCAGAAAAGTAAGATAGTTTTACAAACAAATCATTTAGATCTATGCTCAAATTTATAGTTAATTTATCAATTTATGACAAAATATACAAGAATTGCCACTACCAATAGTACTGTGGAATACTTTATTTTCGCTGAAATTAGTTTTGTTTGGAATTTATTTGCACTGATTTTTGATGAGTTTAATGTGAAATATAGGAAAAAAACATATTGGCTGGATTTTATTTTCACGGAATGATCTCTTCAGCGAAAATAAATTCAAAGCCAAAATAAAGTATTCTACAGTAGTTTTGTAAATTTGCCCTCATTTACATTTTTAGTACAGTTTATAACTTGTTCTAATGTTTAAATTTTTATCCAAAGCTTGGATAATGTTGAAAAATTACTTTGGGTGATTATTTGATTTGACAAAATAGCCTAGGGCAAAGTTACAACAGAATATGATAGGCAACAATATTAAAGCAAAAGAAAGCACTGTTACAATACATAACATGTCTGCATGGAGCAGCAGTGAGAACAAAAAGCAATCATTAACACAGAAAAGTAGCACAAGAAGAACAATTAACTTACAGACAGTAACAAAACAAGATTTTGTATGTTGATATTATGGTACATGTATTAAGCAGGGCATGAATGGTTTACTGTACACCACTTACCTGTTGTGATGGTGGCTGATTGGTTGGTTGATTAGACTGTTGTCCACCTGCCTGTCCATAGTACATGCCTTGCTGCCTGTAATACTCAGCCCATGCATTGGAATAATCTGGTTGGTTGCCAGCACCTGGTTGTGGCTGTGCTTGTGCTGTAAGAAGTTAATTGCATTCAATCAAAACACTGCTATAAGGAAAAAAAAAACAGTTGGAAAATGGGAAAATTGATCGGTCAGATTTTTCTTGTTTAAACTAAATTCAAAATTTAATAGTTGATCCAGATTTTGCTGTCATTCACACAGCTAACGTGTTCGCCATTTTTGCTACCGCTGTACTTATGTACGTACACACGATGACAAATAAGTGAGAATACTGACAGCGCTAAAACAACGTGCGAAAGCAGTTGTTTTGTTTGTGATGTAAGCGGATGAGAGTTTTAATATAAAATGTCACGTTTTGTAAATTCAATAAAATTTTGTGCATTTCATGTATTAAAAATTATATTTTCTACAAACTTATTGTTTTTGATTCAAAATAATTTGTTTATTTAATTAAGAAAATACTTGGTGTGGAGATATTTTTAATACTGTGCACGAATTATTAGGTGAATCACAAATGTCAAAATGGCCTGAAATGCAAAAAGAATGTTTGTTCTTCAGACTTCACAGTATTCGGAATATGTCAGAGAAATACAGATCAACCCAAAGGTCAAAGTCGCTACTTATCCTCTGGGGACCCTGGGGATCAAGCAACAGTCCGGGATCGTTTATTTTTTAGAGAAAACACTTTTTTACTGCTCAAAATGGTAATATTTGGGCCTATTAAAAAAACAAAAAAACAAAAAACAATCAAAGAAAGCTTAGAAAGAACTCCCATGTGCTGAGAGTATTGGAGACACATTAAATATAATTCGAAATTACTTAGCTGAAAAGTAATTATGCAAATCAGAAAATTAATATGACCAGATTTGAGTGTAAAACTAATGAGGTCTGCGCAATGTAACAGAAAATCTATGTCTCCAAGTTTAATTGAAATGTGATTAGAACCAAAAAATTATGAAATTATTATGCTTATTAGGGAATTAATATGAACAGATTTTTACCCCAAACTAATTAGGTTTGTACATTGTCCTAGAGCATCTTCGTACTAAGTTTCATTGAAATGGAATAATTAGTACCGTGAAAATTCCAAAATTTCGACCCCTCTAAAAATTTGACCGCCTGTTTATTTGCCGGGTTTCAGTGTTTTATTTACCTCCAAATTTTCGACTCCACTAAAAATTGCCGACTCATTCTTATTCGAAAATTGCGACCAGTTTTAGTTTTCCCCCAAACGAAAAAAAAACCGATGTGAGCGTTCAAACGGGACCTTCCTCAAAGGCATGAATCCGGGTTTCTGATTGACTGAGAGATTTTTATTTTATTGGTAACGAAAATATATTCTAAATAAACGAAGTTTCAAATAAAAACGAACACAACAAGTCATTGTCAATGACACGTCCC
The DNA here is from genome assembly GCF_978046115.1 of Saccoglossus kowalevskii. Classification (NCBI taxonomy): domain Eukaryota; kingdom Metazoa; phylum Hemichordata; class Enteropneusta; family Harrimaniidae; genus Saccoglossus; species Saccoglossus kowalevskii. Next base: position 5,495,160 of record NC_140657.1, read on the forward strand.
CGTTCCGTTCATATTTGAGTGACATATACATTCAAAGCAGATCATGGCCGAAATGCACCTGCATATGTACAACACATTGTGCTAAATCTGAACAAAATCCATCCATGCATGACTGAGATCCGGTTCTGGAATTGTGAAAATACGTGATTTTGATGCATTTTCGGCCTTAAAATGGTCATCATTTCGCTATTGTTAAGCAGATCATGAAACAAAGGCACATATCTATTTGTGACATGATGTACCATGTGTGTGTGAAGTTTGAACTTGATCAATCCAGACATGTCTTGGATACGGATCCAGAACTGAATTCTTTAACAAAATGGCCGCCAGTCGGCCATTTCGAACTTGATCCGAAAAAAAAAAAGACGTGCATCAAGGTCCTATTATGTTTAATGTATGTACCAAATTTGAACAAAATCCATCCATGCATAACTGAGATACGGGTCCGGAATGGTGAAAATGTGCGATTTCAATGCATTTTCGGCCTTAAAGCGGCCGCCATTTGGCTATCGTTAATGAGATCATGATACAAATGCACATACATATTTGTGACATGATGTACCTTGTGTGTGTGAAGTTTGAACTCGATCAATCCAAGCATGTCTCGGATACGGATCCAGAACTGAATTCTTTAAAACAAAATGGCCGCCAGTCGGCTATTTCGAACTTGATCCGAAAAAAAAAATGACGTGCATCAAGGTCCTATTATGTTTAATGTATGTACCAAGTTTGAATGAAATCCGTCCATGCATAACTGAGATCCGGGTCCGGAATGGTGAAAATGTGCGATTTCAATGCAGTTTCGGCCTTAAAGCGGCCGCCATTTGGCTATCGTTAATGAGATCACGAAACAAATACACATACATATTTGTGACATGATGTACCTTGTGTGTGTGAAGTTTGAACTTGATCAATCCAGACATGTCTCGGATACGGATCCAGAACTGAATTCTTTAAAACAAAATGGCCGCCAGTCGGCTATTTCGAACTTGATCCGAAAAAAAAATGACGTGCATCAAGGTCCTATTATGTTTAATGTATGTACCAAATTTGAATGAAATCCGTCCATGCATAACTGAGATCCAGGTTCGGAATGGTGAAAATGTGCGATTTCAATGCATTTTCGGCCTTAAAGCGGCCGCCATTTGGCTATCGTTAATGAGATCATGAAACAAATGCACATACATATTTGTGACATGATGTACCTTGTGTGTGTGAAGTTTGAACTCGATCAATCCAAGCATGTCTCAGATACGGATCCAGAACTGAATTCTTTAAAACAAAATGGCCGCCAGTCGGCCATTCCGAACCCGATCCAAAAAAAAAAATGACGTGCATCAAGGTCCTATTATGTTTAATGCATGTACCAAATTTGAACAAAATCCGTCCATGCATAACTGAGATCCGGGTCCGGAATGGTGAAAATGTGCGATTTTGATGCATTTTCGGCCTTAAAATGGCCGCTATTCGGCTATCATTAATCGGATCATGAAAAAAATGCATGTGCATATGTCCCATGTAATGTGTGATGTATGAGTGAAGTTTGAACTCAATCGGTCCATGCATGTTCGAGATACAGGTGATCACGGACGCACGGAAGCACGGACGCACGGACGGACGGACGCACACAGGGCAAAACATAAGTCCCCGTTTTCGGACTGCGTCCGAACGGGGACTAAAAATCTCGGCATGCTGCGTTTCTGAATTGTTGATTATTACTGTACTCAGTAGTGATTATAATAATGTACACAAAATAAATTTGTTGAATGGTTATGAAATACAAATAAAAGTCAACTTAGTTTCATCGTAAGCGAATGATTCCGGTCTCGTATAAACGTTTGATGCTGTAGGATATCCGCCATGTTCTCTTAAGTCAAATAGGTCAAATCGCGAATTAACCAATCAAAAAGCTGGATGATGCCAACGTGTTCAAATTACCATAGCTTATTTAAATATGTTAATGTTATTGAACGCAATGCGGAAGAGATTGATGTTGTAGTACGATATTTTGGCTTGGATTTTGATGCGAAAACAGCATGATTTTTTTTTAAATAAAAAAATTAGTTGTTTTTAAAAAATAAACTGGTCATCTGAAGAATAATTTAACATTGTTCACAGTGATAACAGCTCATTCTCGAAAGGAAGCTTACCCGCTCACGCTAGTCACGATAAAAATCATACACGTGTACTCTTGAATAGACAGACGTCAATGACTACGGTAAAACTTACTCTATTTTAGCCGGCAGGATTGATTGAAATGTCCGAAAAATGACGCCAAAATACACCTTAAAAGTCCCATTTTATTTTCTTAAATCCCATTTTATTTTTTAATCCAAGGGCGAATTTACGGCAGAATTTGGTCCCTCAAATAAGGGACACGTGAGCTTTGATTCTAACCGGATACATTGCAACATTGCACTGGGTCGGGGAGATAGTTTGCTAAACTTCCATGTATCTTTTGTCCAATGGGTACCTGTACTTCGAACATTCGCAAGTTTTCCTAGGTAGTGCGAGACAGCTTTGTCTTTTGACCTATTAGTTTTGTGCTGACCTCTTCTCCGCGTCTTGATGTTTTGTTTTGCTTGTCATAATACTCACTGATTGATGACTTTGTTTAGATTTTGAGTTACAACTCGGCCACGACCTTTGCTTTTACCGTGAAACATGAGGAAGTTTACGTCAATTGACGGACATTGCATTTTTTAAAAACTAATGAAGCACACTGTCTATCATCCCCATTTTTTTTTGCTGATTTCTATTCTGAAAAATTCGACCGTCCGAAAATGCACCTTAATTTTGACTCTAAAAACACGTCACATTTCTAACACCGATTATTTAAAACCGGTCGAAATTTTGGAGTTTTTACGGTGCTTTAGATATCAGTGTGAAAGCTTAAAATTGGTTAATTATGCAAATTAGGTAATTAATATGTACAGATTTTAACCCACAATTATTCAGGTCTGTCTATTGTCCTACAGCATCCATGTACATTCATTGATATGTGATGTATAGTACCTGAGATATCAGTGTGAAAGTTGGTTAATTATGCAAATTAGGTGATTAATATGCACAAATATTTACCGGAAACTAATTGGGTCTGCATAATTCTAGATTCATTGAAATGTGACGATTAGTACTTTAGCTATCAGTAGAAAAGCTGAAAATTAATTATGCAAATTAGGTAATTAATATGCACAATTATTTACCCTAAAACTAATCAGGTCTCTGCATAGTCCTAAAGGATCTATGTACCAAGTTTCATTGAAATGCGATGATTAGTACTTGAGATACATGTGGAAAAGCTGAAAATTAATTATGCAAATTAGGTGATTAATATGCACAAATATTTATCGAAAACAATCAATCTCTGCATAGTCCTTGAGTATGTAAGTACCAAGTTTCATTGAAATGTAATGCTAACTACTTATATCAAATGCTGAAAATTAATTAATTATGCAAATTAGGTAATTAATATGTACTGATATTACCATAAAAACTATCAGGTCTGTGCAGTGTCGTATGACATCTATGTACCAAGTTTCATTGAAATGTGATGATTAGTACTTGAGATATCAGTGGAAAAACCGAAAATTGACGAATCATTATGCAAATTAGGTAATTAGTATCCACAGATTATTACCAAAAACTAATCAAAACCTAGCATTAGTTCAGAGCATCTATGTACCAAGTTTCATCAAAATCCAATGAGTGGTTGTTTAGATATCAGTGGAACAGTCATGGAACCACTAAAAAATAGCTAATTATCATGCAAATTAGGTAATTAACGAGCATGGATTTTTACCAAAACCTAATCAAATCTGCGCATTGGCCCAGAGCATCTATGCACCAAGTTTCATCAAAAACCGATGTATGGTTCTTGAGATAGCAGTGGAACAGTCGGACACACACACACACACACACACACACACATACAGACACACATACATACAGACACACATACAGACACACTAACTGCAAAGACTCCCATTTTGTGCTTCGCACATGGGAGTCAAAAACAGCGACCAGATATTTCATATTTTTTGGTCGGCTGCTGTACAGCATTAACAGTACTTCTAAGGGAACTCTTTCACTTGAGGTATTTTTTTTGTTAAATCAAATTAAACAATTCCCCCACAGTGCCATATTGAATGAGGGATGATCATGGCAAGATAATGCGGTATTGCATCTAGATCCTTCACTCTTATGTTGGGATTCAGTGTTATAAATCATGACCATCAAAATAAATAAATTTAGTTTTAATTGAAACAAGCCATGCATGGCGCAGTCCCGGTTAGTTATCAAATTTAAGATATATAGTTTTGTTTATAGTAATATAGCTTGAATATAAATCATGAATATGATTATTGTTTAACATTAAAATGATTGACATTTGTATCTGATCGTCGAACAAGTACTTGTCCATATTGGGGAGATATTGCTCTAGAACAGCATTAATTAAAACAAAATCAGCCAATTTGAATAATGTTTATATCTATAACATGTATAATTAATATATAAAATTTGAACATAGTCAAAGCAAGTCAGATATATGGCTCTAGTAGCCCAATCATAAAAACAAAATGACCACCAGTCAGCCATTTAGAATCCGATCTGAGAAATAAAATGATGTGCATCAGGAACCCGTAATGTCTAATGTATATACCAAGTTTGAACAAAATCCATCCAGAAATGCTAGAAATGATTTGATGATTTTTTAGCACGAAAATTACCACCATTCGGCTATTTTGAATAGGATCGTCAAACCAATATATCTGTTTATCTATGACATGATGTATAATGGATATTACAAATTCGAACATAATCAGTCAAAGCAAGTCAGAGATATGGGTCTAGAAGCCCATTCATTAAAAGAAAATGGCCGCCAGTCAGCCATTTTGAATCCCATCTGAAAAATAAAATTGTTTGCATCAAGGTCCCATAATGTCTAATGTATGTAATAAGTTTGAACAAAATCCATATGTAAACAGCCGAGAAATGCTTGATTTTGTAGCACAAAAATGGCTGCCATTCGGCCATCTTGAATCAGATGGTGAAACAAATTGCTGAGCATATGTATAATATCATGTATGATGTATGTGTGAAGTTTGATTACAAGGGTCGAAACACAAGTCCTCATTTTCAGACTGCTTCCGAACGGGGACTATTTACTTGTGAATGCTCATTTACATTATCGTGTGATAATGTAAAGCTATGAAATCATAACCTAATTTTGATAGTGGCGACAGTGCATCACACTTTATTCCCTTAATGGCTCACCTTGTTGACGGTAGTACTCTGCCCATGCAGCTGAATAATCTGGTTGACCATCGCCCTTTGGTGCTTGGGAACCTGTTGAAGAACGGCAAGATTATTGCTAAATATTACTGAGAGTACATCCGGGAATAGTATTCTGCTTAACTTGAACTGAAATGCTGAAGATTGACCATTACACACAGGATGAAGCACAATATTGTACATAAAGCAGACATGCCTAATGATTTAAGATATTCAGCCCATGCTGCACTGTAATCAGCCTGACCATTGGGGCCTGCAGTTGAAGTCACACCTGTAAATGCAAACATGAGTAAAAGCACCATTAATCAGTGTTGAAAGCTGAATTACCCATGCTACAAACACCGATGATAGTCAAATTACCCATGCTACAAACACGATGATAGTCAAATTACCCATGCTGTAATAACACTGAACTATTTATGCTCCAAACATTACACTAGGCATTCTGGGGCTCAGTCAGTACCCTTGTGCAACTAAAATCAACACTTTACAGAGGGCACCCAGAACTGATCATGAAAACTGCTATTCCCCACTACTCAAATGTAAAAGATTTCCATTGGAATTCTTGTGTTAATAAACATGTCACATGATTTGAATACGGACGAGACAATTCAAACATCTCATAATATTCAGTCACTATGTACAGTTCCTTTTCAACATGACATGCATTGTATGTGGGTAAAACTGAAAATTTAAAACAGTTTATATTGTATACAACTTCCTTATACATTGGTAAATTGTGAAAATGGTTGTGTACAGGAGCTTTAACTGGTTTGGATTGCAATATCCTAGGGGAGATAGCAGTTCATAAACAGGTACCGACTGTAAGGCATCCAGGTGCTCACTATTCTATTACTTATGGCAGTGCCTATGCAACCATAAAAGTATAGTAGGAAACTGAATAATGTTATTGTTCTTATTGCACACTATGATGGTTTGTCTTTTTTAGTAAAGTTGTTTGAATGGTTTTCACATCTGAGTAGACAGTATTAAGCCACAAAGCAAGCATAAGCCACTCTCACAATGCTAAGAAGCCAACAATTTAAATAGTTATTTGACGTTGTCGAGAAACATTGCACATCAATGTTTATGTAGGTGCACAGCACAAATTAGTTCAGTTTTCATCGACTCAAAATTATGAACTGAAATCATAAATTAGTTTGCACAAACGAATACTGTCAATGAACCCCCACAATGCATCAGTAAGTATGGAATTTCATTTATTGAGGCAAGCGTTTTGTTAGTAAATGAGCTACAGCATTGTGTCAGTTATTGTAGCAATTCATTCACTCGCCAACATGTGGTGTAAACATTCTTAATGCAGTCACCTGGGTTCTGACTTTGTGAGTTACTACCACTTCCACTGCTGCCTCCTCCACCAGCACCACTACCACCAGTACCCGGCGCCGTCGTACTGCTAGATGTAGATGACTGTGGTGGCTGTTGCTGTTGCGGACTCTGTTGTTGCTGAGACTGTTGGTTTGATGGCTGATTCTGTTGTTGACTGTTAGGTTGATTTTGTTGTTGGTAGTACTGTTGATAATAGGCAGCCCATGCAGCAGCATTGGCATCAGCTGCAGCTTTACTTGGGTCTTGTGGATTCTGGTAATAGCAAAAAGCAACACAATTTAGTATCCTATCCATAGAGTCGATAACACTCAACATCTCGCACAGCTCACTTATGATAGTGCATATGTGAAAGACTAATACTTTTAGATAGAATCAATTTTTGCTAAATAGACATTTTGACTAGTTTAATGTAAAATATTATGCTTGAATGTGTGCTGTTTTATCGATTCAATAATCTAGTTACAATGAAAGAGCATGTTCAACATTCTTTCCAATTTTCAATTACGGTATTTTAAGATTTATTTTCGACATTGGGATAATCTTTTCTTCAAACGTTTTATTGTTGACATTGCCTGTGGCGTGATCAGTGAATTACGTAAATAGACTATAACTTGCAACAAGTACATGCCGACCCAAATAAACTCAGCATCCTTCTGATTTCCGTTGGTTGAAAAGAACAGCGAGGAAGCGTCTCATAGAACAATAGCTGTGGAAATCAGACAATAGTAAAGGTGCAGAAACCAAGCATAGCGGTAATGATTTTAAGCACGGCAGTTAGCATAGTGGTACCACCACGCTATTTGTAACCTGGGGAGAACACAGATGTCTAAAATATAGGTCCGCACACACACGCGCTAATTTAAAAAAGAATCTTAATTATCAGATGTAAATTAGGCTCTTAGTATGAAAATGAATCACCACATGAAACACTGGATTAATCCACTTTGTAGCAAGCCCTACTATCAAACTCCATCCATGGAAAAGCAGATGGTGTTAGCGAATAACTTGCTGTGAATAATATAGCACCAATTGTACGCCCAGTAATCATCAACTACAAATAGCCTCAATACCAGGTTCTAGCAAAGTGCAAACCAACATTAATTAGTAAACCATTAAATTTAAATACTCCACTGAAGTCAGACATCTGGTCATACAGACTTGAGTAAAAGTTAACCCGAGTACAACAGTTGACAGTAATTATTACTAAACATTTATAGACTTAACTTACATGTTGCTGCCATTGCTGATAGGCATTGCCCCAGCCCTGTGGTGTAAATGCTTGAGGTGGAGGTGGGCCCCCTTGACCTCCTGGTCCCCTGTAATAAAGGTTAAAAGTCATACACTCAACTCAAATGAAACAATCTTATAAAACAGTAACATATGCAGCTAGACAGCAACCAATAATGAATATGTACATATTATCAAACTATGTAGTGTAGCAAGCCCTACTATCAAACTCCATCCATGAAACATCAGATGGTGTTAGCGAATAACTTGCTGTGAATAATATAGCACCAATTGTACGCCCAGTAATCATAGACTACAAATAGCCTCAATACCGGGTTCTAGCAAAGTGCAGACATGTTAAGTTTTAGATTAGAACTGACAACTTACCCTTGTGGTGGTGCTTGATTGAAACCACCTGGTCCGCCTGGACCACCTGGACCTCCCTGACCACCAGGGGGTCCACCAGGACCACCATGACCATGTCCACCATGTGGACCTCCGGGACCCGGTCCACCAGGTCCTCCTGGGCCACCAGGCCCACCTGGACCACCAGGACCTCCAGGTCCCTGTGTATTCAAAAGAAGAGAATAGTTTGTATTAATATTTCACATATTTGCTTTAATAAAACAATCAACACATCAAAGGTGATTGCTAAATCGATTTTGTTCTTTTTTTGCCTTGTCTTTCAAAGCAAGAGCCAATTCATTTTGTTCAAGTCTGTGAGATGCGCCACATAGAAATACCCATGGTACAGATTTATTTAAGATTACATAGCTAGAACCATAAATGTCCAATCAAAAATAAGGTATCCATTTAAAACGACATTGAAAGCAAGCCTGAAAATCAAAATACTTGTTTGCAAATTAGCAATGCTGGTCTATCATGTTAGAATAGTACAATTCTATTACAGGCATGTGTGATGTATATAATACTGACAAGACTACAGTATAATTGTATTTTAGACAAGATGTACGAAGTGCTATTTTCAACTTACCCCACTGACTTTTTCATGGATGAGTTGTTGAGCGCATGATATTTGTTGTGGTGATCCTCGAATAGTGAAGACCTTCTCACCAGGTGGACCAAGATTACGACTTAGTTCTACATGGGCACCTGACTGCATGTTGATGTTACGAATAGTCTCACCACCTGAAATCAAACATTCCAATGCTATAGTTCAAACAACCAGAATAAACAGATCACCAAACTACTTGTTTTGCAAAAAAATGCATGTCACATATTCATAATTTCTGAGCTGAGCTAGTACCATTTGTTCCTATTTTATTCACTTACATACAGTAAAAAAAATGAATATTTATAAGTTCTCGCTTTTTACTTCCTCACTTTTGAATACACGCACTTTGCATTGAGATATAATATAGCACAACATAACTGAAGGAGTTCACAGCTGTACTCTCTTACCTTTCCCAATAACAAGTCCACATTTACTGGAAGGTACAGTAAATGTAGTAGAATCCATTCTGTCTGGAGGACCTCCACGGAAGCCGCCACCTCCGCCCCCTCGTCCACCTTCCCTATGGGGTGGTGGACCAAACCCACGATCTCTTCCACCACCTTGACGACGCTGTTCATCTTTTTGCTATACATATTCAAACAGATAAACTTTTATGAATACAAGATATTATACGATATGTAAAGCCTTCAATATAACAAATAATCAAAGGAAGCATAGAAAGAACTTTTATGCATCCATTACATAATGTGCGATGTATGCAAGAGGTTAAACTTAAATGAACCAGACGTACGAGATATGGATCCAAGGAAGTGCAAATTGTTTAAACATGGCCGCCAGTCAGCCAAAAAGTGCACATGCGAGTTTGTCTGATAGGATGTCTGTGTGAAGTTTGAACACAATTGGCTCAAGCATGTGCGAGATATGGCTAAATACAGACAAACAAACAGACGCACAGATTGTGCTACCTGTGTGTCTTAGTATCTGTTTAATAAGTTTTAAGGAAATCCGACTACGGGATTTAGAGTTTTTTTGTGAAAACTGTAAATTTGGTAATCAGCGCAGATTTCATCAATAAACTCACAAAACCAGACAATATCACAGAACACCTATATATTAAGTAACATTGAATTAAGTTGAATAGTTTTCAAGACATCAGTAACATTTTTAGAAAAATTAGATAATATTCACAATTTAATCAGGTCAGTGATTCTTGTGAAATGAGTGGTACAAATATGAGACAACTGCAAAGAATACATTGCACATCTAAGTCGAAAAAAATAAAAGAAAATTGCTACCAGTCAGTTTTTGGTGGATGAGGAACACAAGTGGCTGTTTTTGTGCTGAATGTCACCAAAAATAAAGTAAACCATTGTCATGCCTTTGTACCCAAATGAGTGTCAGATAAATGGGTAATTTTGATGATGGCTATCAATAGGTAATTTCAGGAGGCAACTTACACGAGCACTATCTATCAGCTCATCTATCTTCTCTCTGGCATGATCTATTTTATCATCTGATCCAGAAATAACAGCAAGACGTTCAGGACTGTGACCATCATCTGTAAAGTAACAATACAAACGCTTGTTGCCTATTACTGTATAACAGGGTAAGATGTAGCACAAATTGAGCTCTGATCTAATTTAATTTAAAATCATCACCTGGTCTGAATTGTATTCTTGCACCAGTTTCATTCTGTATTTTCTTGATCATGTCTCCACCACGTCCAATCACAATTCCAACAGCAAACCTTGGTACAAGCATCTATATGTAAGGAAGAAACGGTTTATTTTCAAACATTAAAGCTAAACTGTTGAGGTAGAAGAATACTTAATTTGAGAAAGTTTGCAATGAATAAATAACCTGACAATATTCACTGGTTTATGATTTATAGTTAAAAATAACTATAAAGTTCCATAATAACATGAAATAACATTGTTTTACAATAATTTTTTTTGAGAACAATTCTAGTGAGCATATCTTACGAAAAATTACACTTTTTAAAACTCACAATTCAAAACATAGTATAGCACTGGTGCTAAATTGTAGCCATGGGTCTACAAAATTTCCACTATACAATAACGTACTAAAATCATTTGCTCAAAAAATAAACTTGTTTTAGGTCAATATCCTCAGCAGATATTTGTTTCAAAATGAAGTATTCTAAGTTAAGAGTAGGATGGATGGGCTCTAGTTTTAAATGCTACTCCTTTTATTATTACAACTTTGGCTACTCTGAGGAGTCAGTGTTGTAGCTGCAGTGTTCTCCACAGGTTAAGACAAAAGTATAGCGTCCAATTTGTATAATAATGCACTTATTCACTTGTGTACACAAGTATAATACAAATAACAGTTGAAGCACAGTGGAGGTTATGAGACTCTTGAAATATAGGAGACTCAAAAATAAAGCCATGTAGAAAATTATGTAAAACACGGAGTAGTCGAAACTATGTACCTCAAAACCACCACCACCTCCTGGAGGTCCACCCATTCTTGGGCCATAATCACCTCTACCACCACGGCGTTCAAAGTCTCTGTCATCATCTCTCTGTAGAAACAAATCAAAAGTTTATCAACACTAGTAATCATCACATCAAGACATTTGATATGATATGGACCCTTACGTTTTCACTGTAGAAGAGCAAATATTCATCGCATTTAGTCTTGTCTGGATTTGATGTTGATTCACTGTTTGAAAATTCACTGGTTTATGATGTATTTATGACACATTTGCTTGCAGAATCCCCACCCACTGATTTTGGTACATGTTAATTTAGTAAATTTAACTGAAAACAAGCAGCCTATCGGCTGAGATAGCTCCGCTGTTAGCAATGCACATTTCAATTAAAGAACTGAAGACATCATTAGAAAATGAACAATATGAATAGTATCAAAGCAATCAGACTTGCAGTTTTTAACAAGAAGTCGAAAATATCACTTTTTACCAAAAATTACAAAAATATTCACCAAAATAAATTAATTAGAGAATTGAAGACATCATCACAAAACGAACAAATCTGAGAGAGGTCCACATGTAGTACCTATATATGTAATATCAAAGCAATCGGACTTGCGGTTTTTAACAAGAAGTCAAAAATATCACTTTTCACCAAAAAATGACAAAAATATTCACCAAAAATAGAGAATTAAAGATATCATTACAAAATGAACAAATCTGAGAGAGGTCCACATGTAGTACCTATATATGTAATATCAAAGCAATTGCACTTGCGGTTTTTAACAAGAAGTCGAAAATATCACTTTTTACCAAAAATTATAAAAATATTCACCAAAATTAGAGAATTAAAGATATCAACATGAAATGAACAAACCTAAGAGAGGTCTACCCAAGGTACATATACACCAAGTATCAAAGCATTTAGGCTTGTAGTTTTCAAGAAGAAGTCGAAAAAGTAAAACATTGACACGGACGACGACGACGACGGACGACGACGACGGACAATCATATGATATGATAAGCTCCGCTCGACAAAGTCGACAGCGGAGCTAATAAAAGCCAGGGTATTTTTAAGCCATATGTAGTATTACAAGTGTAAACAAGCAGCCTATCGGCTGAGATAGCTCCGCTGTTAGCAATGCACATTTCAATTAAAGAACTGAAGACATCATTAGAAAATGAACAATATGAATAGTATCAAAGCAATCGGACTTACAGTTTTCAACAAGAAGTCGAAAATATCACTTTTTACCAAAAATGACAAAAATATTCACCAAAATTAGAGAATTGAAGATATCATCACAAAATGAACAAATCTGAGAGAGGTCCACATGTAGTACCTATATATGTAATATCAAAGCAATCGGACTTGCGGTTTTTAACAAGAAGTCAAAAATATCACTTTTTACCAAAAATGACAAAAATATTCACCAAAATTAGAGAATTGAAGATATCATCACGAAATGAACAAATCTGAGAGAGGTCCACATGTAGTACCTATATATGTAATATCAAAGCAATTGCACTTGTGGTTTTTAACAAGAAGTCGAAAATATCACTTTTCACCAAAAATTGACAAAAATATTCACCAAAATTAGAGAATTAAAGATATCATTACAAAATGAACAAATCTGAGAGAGGTCCACATGTAGTACCTATATATGTAATATCAAAGCAATTGCACTTGTGGTTTTTAACAAGAAGTCGAAAATATCAGTTTTTACCAAAAATGACAAAAATATTCACCAAAATTAGAGAATTAAAGATATCATTACAAAATGAACAAATCTGAGAGAGGTCCACATGTAGTACCTATATATGTAATGTCAAAGCAATTGCACTTGCGGTTTTTAACAAGAAGTCGAAAATATCAGTTTTTACCAAAAATGACAAAAATATTCACCAAAATTAGAGAATTGAAGATATCATCACGAAATGAACAAATCTGAGAGAGGTCCACATGTAGTACCTATATATGTAATATCAAAGCAATTGCACTTGCGGTTTTTAACAAGAAGTCGAAAATATCAGTTTTTACCAAAAATGACAAAAATATTCACCAAAATTAGAGAATTAAAGATATCAACATGAAATGAACAAACCTAAGAGAGGTCTACCCAAGGTACATATACACCAAGTATCAAAGCATTTAGGCTTGTAGTTTTCAAGAAGAAGTCGAAAAAGTAAAACATTGACACGGACGACGACGACGACGGACAATCACTCATATGATAAGCTCCGCTCGACAAAGTCGACAGCGGAGCTAAAAAACAGCATTGAAAAGAAAATATGAATGCTGTTCCCGAAGACATGGCATTTAAAAGCCTTTTTAGGATTTACAATGCTCTTTAAGGAGATCAGAAGCTACAGCTTCTAATAAAATGGTACAATGCAACAGAGGATATGGCTTTTAATTACACCATTTACACATGAGAAAGTGAATTTTTATTTCTTAAATTTGTGTATGTACGACTTGAGAGAAATGAAGCGTAATTCAATTACCTCTCTATCGTATCCTCCATCCATTCTCTCACCAAACATCTCCATCTATAAATAACCATAGAGTTAATCATTTAATATACATGTACTTTTTTTCACAAGGAAATTAAACGATTAATGCTGTAAACTGCTCTTTATGAAAATCACCAAACTTTGTAGCAGTAAAAATTTACAGTATTCCTACAATCCTGGAATCGTTTTTAGCTGTGAAAATTTAAAGGTTTACAGTATAGTAATTGCATACAATAAAATAAAGATTAAAATAATTATCCATCCAGACTTGGAATCTACCAAGTGCCTAGGCAACAATCACAAACTATTACATCGTACTCCAAAGCAATGATTGAACATTTTTTTTCTTACCCCTGGATTATCTTTATCGCCAATCAATTCATTAACAAGCTCCCTGGCATGCTGTAACAATAAATCAAAACAGTGGTAAAAAGGAGGTGCTAAAGAGCTGGGCAAGTGGGCTGGGCTCTGTTAACAAAAAAACATTCAAAAACAGAATAGTTGTTTAACCTTTTAACCACTAGACTGTCACTCAAATTGTTCTGCACTTTTTTTTTTAAATTTTCAATATTTCTGGAAATGAACTCTAATTTTGGATCCATCACGAACAAGTTTGAGTCAATTTTCACTCAAAATTTGGCCATTTGTGTTCCAGTCTTTTGTAGGAAAGTGCAGACTGTGAACAGGACTATTTTGTGAATTTGTGATGAAGAGAAGGAACTGGTGGTGAAAAGGTTAAACATTAGTAGCTTTGGTATAAAGACATGTCAGTTTACATGTTTTATGCCAGTGACAAGAACAAAATAATACCCAACAGAATTGATAGGATCAAAAAACATTCATGAGATACACACCTTACATTTCTGTGGGTCACCTGATACTCTTAATGGTTTGTCTGAAGTCCCTGAAGTAGTAGCATCCTGAATCATCACCATTTTAACACCTGCGCGTTCCTACATATCATAAAACACTTGTGAACGCTAACTACACAACAATATTAAACATTTTAAGTATCTTATATATAAAATAACACTTCCAATCGGTGTGCCATCCAAATCAATACAAAATGTCACTGACGCGAACAAATTTGCTGTGACGCAATTAGTTGTGAAGATTCACAGAAAATATTTTCTATTAATATAATTTATACTTTGAAAAACATCTCAACATGGTTTGGTAGAATAAAATTCACAAGATAAAATGAAAATGAAGAATATCAGGATCAGAATTTGTGCCTGAAGTCTATACAGTCACGTACAATTTTTTTTTTAAGACATTCTTCCAGCAGCAAACAAACTGACCCAACTTAGGGCGACCCAATCCTTACAAAATCAGTCTTGGTAGAGGAAACGCTGCTTCTAATGAGCACTCGTATCGATTTTATGGTACTGCTAGTGTTGGCCAATGTTATGAATGTATTAAAAAAAGACAGTGGCGTACCTGTAATTTTTTAATCATTTCACCTCCTTTTCCAATAACAAGACCCACTTTATTACTTGGTATCATAAGTTCAATAGTAGTGTTACCATCACCAAGCCCTCCATCAGAACCAACAGCTGGTCCCTGTCCTCTTTCTATTATTCTGTCTATCAAAGCCTTTGCACGCCTGTAAAATAGTATATATACAATGGATAAGTTTCAGTGCAACTCTTCTTCCTAGAAATTAAAACTAAATCACTGGATGTCAATTTTTCTGACAAATTTTGCATATTATTTTAAACACATACTCTGTTGCCACAATGTACAAAAATCATTGACTAACTAAACTCCTACTGCACTGTTTTCAAGTTTTCAGCAATTTTGATTTATATGTCGGCAATGTCACAGTGAGGGGGGAAACTGTGACAGTCAAATTATGATTGGCAGTGTCTGAACATCGCAGCAAAACAAAACACTGTGGCATTACAGCCATACAGTTTGTACTCTGGGTAGAACACTGCAAGAACATGTGTCGAATATACTGACATACACTCAATGCATCGTGAATGTTGGCAAGTTCACACCTGTCAATACAATAATGTCCACATCAATACATCATCAGCTGTAACTGCCCATGAGAACTTGAAACTGTTCACATTAAAAATGCAGACATTTACAAACATTTACTTGCCTCAATATTGTTATGTACATTTGCAAGCAGGTACTTGATAGGTTGTCATTGCACTTACTCTATAGCTTGTGGATTTCCAGTCAAGGTACACATTCTATCAGGAAGGCCACCACTGTCTTGTGCTATCTGAATTTTACAACCAGATTCTGCTTGCAGCCTGGTGATCTGTTCTCCACCTCTACCAATTACTACACAGTCAAGCAAAATTGTACATATTAGTGTATTTTGCAAAGTGTTGTAATTGCCCTATTAGTGCATGCATTAATGCAAATTAGAGATTTTTATATGGTCAAAACAAGTTAAATTTGAATGATTAAGTATACAGTGATTTCTGGTTTGTGTAACCATTGATTTGAGATGCGCTTCTAATAGAGTATATACAATAGTTTTATTATGCTTGCAATCAAAGAATAATACCTGGAAGTAGACAATGTTTATTGTTAAAAAATGTTAAATTAAATTAGATTGGATTGGATCATATAGAATTGCTCACTGAATACCATCACGTCTAGAAAGAAAGAACAATTGGCGAGATTATTATAACGCAAAAACTCTTCATATTCAACCAACTTAATTAACAGATTAATTATTTATTGACTTCTAAAATTGTTAACGATCATAGAAATGTGCTGTTTAGTTCTCCAATCTTGTCTACCTATGATTTTTTTTTCTTGAACCAAATAGTTCAACTCATTTAGAATTTAATGAAAACAAAAAATTGTTAAACCGAAATTAGTAGTGCTTGGGACACTCAAATCAATCTCTTACGCAAACTTACACAAGTTTGATACCAAAAATGTAATTTTCTTGGTTTGCTATGAAATACGGTTACACTTAAATTGAAGTGAACACTCACAATATGCCTCAAACGAAACCTTAATACCTTAAAAATCATGAACATTTTTGAAAAAAAAATTATCATTTACACTAGTATTAAGTATTGAAACGTACCAAGCCCAACCAGTTTATCTGGCACTGCATATTCTTCACTCAAACTTGATTGTCCAGGTCTGTAATCAATCAAGATATTCTGGTTATCCATTTACTGAACACATTCAGCAATCACAATAAGGTATTCTAGCAGTCAATACTACAAACTTTTCATTTACAGTATTTAATACTATTTTTAGGGGCTTTCTAAAATTAGCAAAGTCCACCGAATAGCATTTCATTGAAAAATACCTTTCGTTTTGGCAAACTTTGTCAATTTGAGAACACCCCCTTACAAATAAAGTAAAACACTATATATACAGTGTTAGACCTAGAACTAAAAAATAATCAGAGACATATGAAGAAGAAAAATTAATATTCACTACTGGTTACTATATATACATTTTAAAAGGAGAGCGGGTTCTGAAAAGAAAACATCACACAAAAATAACCAAACTTCGCCTTAAAAATAATTTCAGCTTGCAAGTAATGCAATGTATTAATGATTACAAAATCAACTATGCCATCATAAATCATTTACTGTCAACCATCAGTTCAGGTAGGACGTTACCATGGTACCTTTCATAACACCATAATTTAACTTACAATTTCAATACGTCAAACCCATTTTTTTTTAGTTTTGGACTTTGGTGCATGGCAAAATGGTATTCTACCATCAATACAATTGTTAATAAATTATGTAAGTTTGATCAAAACAAACCTCTCAAATTCATCCTGATTACCATTTCCTAAATGCCGTCTGAAATAAAAATAAATTGACAATTTCCTACACTTGATAGACCAATAGCAAACTTTACAATAAATAAATAAACAAATGCATGATTTAATGACAATGGAGATGACCAACATATAGAGACCAGATTACACACTTTTGTAGTGTGTACAAAATTAACGCCAGTTGTAGTCTTTGGTAGTTTTCCTGCTTTGTAAGTGAAAATACTATGGATAACGTTTACAGTTTTTTTGCTTTGTAAGTTCAGGAAAGATAAAGTTACGAGAATTCCACTGGCACAAATCACAATATCTCAAAATTATCTGTTAATTAATAATGGTCAAGGCATACAACACTAAGTGTGTAAGAGAAACTTACCTCGCTTGCTGGGCAAGTGCTGCTAATTGGGCACCAATAGCTAATACAAAATAAAAAATGTAATCCCATGATTCTTCATAACTATCAATCAGTACTCAAATTGTACATGCAGAACGCAAGACATTTTTACAGTAGTACCAAACTATACCAGTGCAGATGGGCAACAAAATATTTGAATGTAAAGAGATCAAATGTTGAAATAAGTGGTGGAAACATTAAGAAGAACATTTCTGAATAGAAAGCAAGTTTCCAATTAAATCAAAGCAGATAATGTGCACACTAATTAGCATAACATTCAGATATTGCTTAATTTAATCATAGCAAACTGACAAGTTTCTGTGTGCAACATGTTTTATATCTCAATCAATTAGAGTAAAAGCGTATATTAAGTGGAATTAACTATATAAATTCTATATGATAAAACAAAATTAACAGGTTATTGTTTAGTTTTCCTAGAGAAAACAGTCCCTTTTTATTACATTTCCAGTTTACACAATGGAACAAAATCTGTTACCATCTCATTTTTATTTACTCTGATATCAATAAAATGACTAATGTAGCTACCCCATTGCAGCCGTAATGAGCTGATATAATATGACAGGATGCAACATTAGTCGCAATATGTGAATTGGATAGGGATTATAAATAAGGTTACATGGAAGGAATACATAATGGAGCTACAGTTGGAGCCAATGTAAGAGTTTCTTAGGGTTCCCTTGCCCACAACTAATCCTAACCCTGCCTCTCTAGTACCCTCCTTTTCAATTGTATATACCACTGTTTGGGTCAATTATAGTGCCACATGGGTTAATGGCAGTGTAACAATGTTATTTTGATCTGATAGAATCAAGAACATTATCAACTGTTTTTCAATTTTTTTCAACTTTCAAAACAGTTATATCAAAATATCCACATTCTAGTATAATTGGATTTAGCAACAATCACTTAGAACTGATAAAAAAACTAGTGAAAAAGAAAACTCACGGTCATTTTTAGCAGCCAGTTTCTTAGAATCTGGTTCACCTTCAGCATCTTCTAAAGGCCTTTTAATTCCCATACCACCGAGGTCGACATTACCAGGAATACCAATTGGAGGCATGGCAGATGCTGGTACTGGTGGAGCTACAGTTCCAGGTGGTGCACCAGTGCCGGAGCCACCAATCTTTGCAGCAATCTGAAAATATATAATATAATCAAAGGTCTATTGTTTTTCTGACAGTAGTCGTGAACCCAATTAGTAATTGTGAAGCTAATGGGTCTCAATTTGCCATTACCTCCGACGCTGTGCATTGTGGGAAGTTCACGATTCGAACATTTGCTTATTGTTTACGGTTGTAATTGGTTGAAGAGGCGACTGAACTTAAAAACGCAAATTCTTAAAACCTGTAAACTATATCACTAAGATTTGAATTAGAAATCGTCATTAAGAGGTCGAATGCATTCTATAATCATGACAAAGAAACGAAAACAAAATGGCTGACGGCCACGCTACGGTAACGCGCGCAACACAATCACGATATTACAGTTTAGTAAATATGTTATACTGACCTGTCTTGCACGCTGAAGGGCGTCGGCAAAGGCTGCATTCGTATCAATTGGGGCAGCTGGTGGTGCTACGGCGTTATAATCTGACATATTAGCAAGGAAATTGAAAAATAAAACAAGCGTAAATGTACAACACTACTCTCACGAGGTACGAATTACAAGGCCCACCTAACTCCTTGCACGAATTTACATCCGGGTATGAAGCAAAACACTCCCACAATGCATTGTAGCGAAAGGCTGATAAAGCCGGAAGTTGTTATCTACAGGTTACACATTTATGTCCGAGCTACCCAATTTTAATAGTTGATTAATCGAATAAAAAAATATACTTAGGTTTATGTGTAATGTGTATACCTTTGGACTTTTTTTCCTTTTTTTCATTTTTTCTGTCTGAAAAGGGGTCCATATTTTCCAAAGACTGTCTCTAGAGCTTGAGTGATCCAACAATCAGGAGAATGAAGCTGATTTTTGCTTTCTGGAACTTCATTTCCATCGTTAAAGTCTATCCCCGGGCAGTGGCGGCGGTGCAGTGGGGGCAGTCGCCACGAAAAATAGGTCGGGACGACGCCTCCACGATAAAATAAGGTGAAACACTCATCTATATTTGTCACTAAAATCCACCGCAAATGTCGGTAGAAATGCGCAGCCCAAAATGTAAAGAAAAGTCGCGCCTTGGCCCTGGATTTGTTGACATTCAGTCAAAAAATCTTCGCCCCCACAGTCAAAAAAAAAAAAGCGGCCGCCGCCTCTGTTGGGAGTCCAACTAGGTAAATACAAATAACTGACCACCCCCGATTTCCAGGAATGAATACACCTGAAACGGATCCTCTGATTCGCTGTTTACCATTTATGCTTACTGTCTGGAATATCCACAGTTTGTCTGAAAAGGGGTAAAAAATTTGAGTTTATTTCTGTCCGATAAGGTGTAGGGGTTTCAAACAACCAGCTACACACCCCTGTCTGTATTTTTTGAAAGTATAATATTATACAATTTGTACGCACATGTAAGTCATGTAAATCAGTAGTGTTGTAATAGTTCAAGTTTATTCGCGAAAAACAAAGTAATCAACTACCTACTAAAACTGTTTCCGTTTCTTGACCGATTTATAAAAATAAAAATTGATAACTTATTTTGCGTATCGGGATCGGGTAGAGCAACACACCCGACACATTTCTCGTTGATAGGAAATAATGCGAGGAAGCCACGCTTCCGTCTCTGCACTGTCTACAGAGGACAGAAGAAAAATTACATTAATTCTCGGCTGTTGAAAAACTTATTTTCGCGAATATAAAAACTTGTCTTGAAATCGAACCATTGTTTGTACTGGCGCTCTCTTTAGCCATTTCCCACTGCCAGTTTGTGATTGGAACAACTAAGAAGAAGTCAAAACGTCATTGCAGTTTCAGGGTACCATGACAACTAACATTCTGGTTGTGGCTTTGAAATGAACATCATTACACAGTCGACTGGACTGATGGCTTGCTGCAGACAATTCCTGAATCGTATTTTAAATAAATTTAAAAATATTTTTGTTTTTTCCAATTGTTGCTCCTGAGACACATCATTTCAAACCCGTACTTTAACCTTTTCACCACCAGTTCCCTCTTTTCATCACAAAATCACAAAATGGTCCAATTTATAGTCTGCACAATCGTTCAGAGGATTGGGACAAAAATAGCCAAATTGTTTGAGTAAAAACTGAAAATTGCCTGAAATTTTTTTTTTTGGCTCCAAAATTAAGGCTAATTTTCAGAAGTATTGAAAAATATATATAAAAAAAAGAAAGAGCAGAAAAATTTTGCAGAGAACGTCAGGTGATGAAAATGTAAAATAGCCCAAGTAATCCTATCTACTGAGTATAAATTTCCCAACATTTCATAGCAAGCAAGAATAGCGTATTGTATCCATGGACCAATATACCACACATACTTTCGCACATTTTGTAAGTTTCATCCTTTTGTACTTTTAAACATTTCCATATAATTTGATTTTCGATGCTCATCCCAGATAACGAGATGTTTGTTTCATCAGGAAGGGACGGTATCATATTCCTGAGATCACACGTAATTTTAATGAGCCCTACTAAGTAGTCCAATATACGACATTTATCTGCGACGCGTCTTTTTTGCGAAATTGATAATTTTAAGCAGTCTCGAGCTTGATGCAGAAATGGGATTTCCCAAGCGGTTCAATTCATTTGCGAATGCAAGCGGAAACGTGTCGTCGCCATTTGTCTCCGCAAATTTACCCTCTGGTAAGTTTTGATACCATGTACAAATTTCTGCGTTCCGGCCCTGGTTTGGTCGATCCGGCCTTGGTATAAATTATATTCGATACGTGTTCGTATGTTAATATATTAAATGCACGAATGTTTGACTATCTTGTTTAAAGGGGCACCTTCCAGTTAAGCTTAATTTCACAACAAATTTACTTTCTGGATTAAAATAACAATGGATAACAAAAGATAGATTCGAATGCACAGTCAGTCGTGGTTTGTCGCGTAATGAACGTTAATGTATGACTATCGTGTTCACAACTTATTTTTGTAGCACTTATCGTACACATCTTCCGTTCGGGCATGGTGTCAAAGTACACACAATCATTGAAATGGTAATGAGGAGTGTAGCAAAGAGTGTAGCAAAGAGATCACTTGACTCCAGCGGTATCATCAGTCACGTACTTAACACCTTCTTTGGGCCGTGAATTTTTACCTTTAAACAATGATCTGCCCTCATTGTTTGTAATTTTGCGAATAAAGTAGAGAAGTCAGCCGTGCAGCGACAAAATGAGGCATCTTGCTACATTGTTACATTCAGACTTATTCACGCAATTCCCGTGGAAACACAGTCATTCAAACGAACCACAAAAATACGGACCCTGAGC
The DNA here is from genome assembly GCF_978046115.1 of Saccoglossus kowalevskii. Taxonomy (NCBI): domain Eukaryota; kingdom Metazoa; phylum Hemichordata; class Enteropneusta; family Harrimaniidae; genus Saccoglossus; species Saccoglossus kowalevskii. Next base: position 5,517,554 of record NC_140657.1, read on the forward strand.
ATTTGTAAAAATATGTTCAAGCAGCAATTTTATAGCTCAGTAAAGATGATAAAACTCTATTTTGAAATGCAGAGGGAGATTTTCACCTGCTTACTCAGAGAGTATCTAATACGTATAATATTTTAACCTTTATTTTAAAAACTTACTGCCATGACCGTAGACTACATCGTTTTGTAATTTGGAAGACCATGTTTCAATGTGTGTCAATTCTGTGGTAATTATTCTTTTGAAAATGCCTGTTGTCACAAATAGAAACTTTGTTGCCTGGCCCATTTATTTTATGTCACCCATGATACAAACTGCAAGCTCGAACGAACTGTAAATGAACTACTGTAAATATTAAGGCAGCTGGTGTAACAA